>NC_059392.1:6726611-7326611 GCF_019703515.2 Myxocyprinus asiaticus | reverse complement strand
GACGTAAGCATTTAGCTTTGTTAAACAGACGATAAAATGACCGCAAGTGTACGTGAAAACTCCATGTTCTCGTTATTAACGAGAACATATTGTTCGCACATGTGTCTGAGAGTTTGGATAATAAAAGCAAGAATATTTAGAACTAGATGTTTAAATTTTCTGAAGAAAATGTGAGGCAAGCACTAGGGTGTTGAGGTAAGTTGAAAGGGCATTGATATTCATTTGATAAGGTTTTCAGAGTGGTTGTTAGGGCATTGCTAAAGTGTTTTCGGTTGTTACTTACTGGCCCAAGTCAAAAGAGCCCAACCTCAAGTCTAACAAGTCACACAATTTAAGGTATTATTCATGTCTGTGGCGCAAAAAGTGCAGGACGAGTCACACGGCAAAATGTAATACTTCGGTTTAGGGGTTTATTCAAATCCCTCACCATAAGTTTGAGCAATAGTAATAGTAGTGCTTACCTCAACCAGTCCCTCCAGGATTTTGCGATCTTCCAATCACAAAAATTAATGCAAATTCAACCACTCTCTGCATTATTTGTGGTAGCTTGCAATTTTTTCGTATAAACCGTGAATCTGAGGTAATCCGATTGCCTTTCTCCATGTTTGACAGCGGCATAACAAATGCTCCAAGCTTGATGCATTTGAGTCATATCCAGCTGCACAGCTGGCATTCTATCATCTTCACTTAGGGTTGCCAACTGTCCCATATTAGCCCGGATGTACTGTATTTTAGAGCCGAGACTCTTGTGTGGGGATCCTATTGTGTTTACGGGACCACAGATGGCACGCATACATCACAGCTAGTGTTTAATCTTCACTGGCTCTTCAGGAGCTTCTCTGAGTGTGGTCTGAGGTGCGGGTCGGTCACATATTGTTTACGTCTTGTGGCTATACTTATGAAACAGTGAGTGTTTTAATGTGTAAAGATTGGCCCTATAGAGCTGTTCATGTTGTAGTCCAAAACCCAGAAGAGAATTCATCATGGGTTCCCTCTGGATTTTCCTATGGGTTTTTATAATGGGGTTTTTCAACTTATGATTAAAATAAGGTATCTGATAAACGTTACTTGACGATACGTGGACGCTTTGTGCTATGACATTAATTACATATTTTCATACCTCAAACGTTAATTTTTAAAAAAGTATGCAATTCAATATGGCTTTAAAATTCACTTTTGAGGTATGAAAATGTGTAATTTATGTTGTAGAACAAAACGTCCACGTAACATCAAGAAATGTTTACCAGATACCTTATATTAATCATAAGTTGAAAAACTCCATTATAAAAACAGATAGGAAACATCCAGAGGGAACCCATGGCAAATTCTCTTCTGGGTTTTTGGGGTCAACATGAACAGCTTTATGGGGCCAATCTTTACATGTTAAAACACTTCATAAGTATAGCCACAAGCGTAAACAATACGTGTGTTAACATGATTTTAGTGGGAAAAAATGGCTTATTAAACTTTTCTGTATACAGTTATATCCAGTTGTACAACTTTGTTGCTATGACGACATAACGATGTAACACCCTAAATCCCTAAACGACCATACAAATTAGGATTTAAAAAACTTTACAGCTCAAATAATACACAAGATTTAACAGAAAAAATTGTGTAAGTGCTTTTATAAAATTATTAAATTCATATCTCTGCCTTTACACTCTCTGAATATGTGCCCCATTCACTTTCATTGTAAGTGCCTCACTGTATCCTCGATTTTCTCTCTCTCTCTTTTTTTATTAATCAAAGGAGTTGAAATTAGTTCTTGTGTTAAGCAACATTATGCCACAAAAACTGTTAATTAAGATTAACTTGTATTGAACTCGGAGTATTCATTTAAAATTCCCTTTATACGTAAATGTGATTAGAATAGAGCTGTTCAGGTTGTAGTCAAAAAAACCTGGAAGAGAATTAGCATTTTCGATGGATTCTCTATTGAATTTTGCTATTGGTTTTTATAATGACAATTTTGGGTTTATGAGTAAAGTAAGGTCTGTGGTAAACATTACTTTAAAGGAATAGTTCATCCAAAAATGAAAATTCATGATTGACTCACCTTTAAGCTATCCCAGATGTGTATGTCTTTTCTTCTTCAGCAGAACCTAAATTAAGATTTGTATAAGCACATTTCAGCTCTGTATGTCCATACAATGCAGTGAATGGGTGCCAAAAGTCATATTTAGGCAGCTAAAAGTAATCCACATGACTCCAGTTGATCAATTAATGTCTTCTGAAGCAAATGGATGGGTTTTTGTAAAAAAATAAATCTATAATTAAAACTGAATTAATTTTAAATCGTTACCTCCGGTCAGCGCTGTACTGTAACGCTTCCTGCTACAAAACTGTTGCATGACATAAGCGAGATGATGCGTTTACTCGAGAAGTCAGAAGCGTGCGCTTTGTTTACAACAGAGGAACGAACATCACATGAGAGTTAGGTCATTTCATACAGCAATACAGCGCTGGCTAGAAGTAATGATTTAAAGTTAAAAATGCTTTAATTATCAATTTGTTTCTTACACAAACCTATCGATTTGCTACAGAAGACAGTAATTGATCGACTGGAGTCGTGTGGATTACTTTTATGCTGCCTAAATATGACTTTTGGACCGTCAAACAGCTGGCACCCATTCACTTGCATTGTATGGATGTACAGAGTTCAAAATTTGCTTATAAAAATCATAATTTTGGTTCTGCTGAAGAAGGAAAGACATACACATCTGGGATGGCTTAAACGTGAGTAAATTATGACAGAATTTTAATTTTTGGGTGAACAATTCCTTTAAGATACTTGGACGTTTTGTTCTACAACATAAATTACAAACAATCATACCTCAAATGTGAAGTTTAAAGCTGCCATGTTTTAAAAAGTTGCTAAATAAGAACTACTGCGGTTTTTCGTTTCGTCAGGCACATTCCCTCACAGGCTTGTGGTATTTGTAGTCCTAATAAGCTGACAACGTGTGTGGTCATGTAGACACGTTAAACGGATTTCTTTTATTGGTGTATGGTCATAAACCACTTAAGAATTACCCCAATTTTGTGTTGCATGTTAAAACCTTTATCGGCCTTCTTACCAGCTTATCCAATGTAGTCAAATGTTGTGTGCATGCCTCTTCACGGTTTGACTTCATAAGCAGATAATATCTCGATTATTTCAAATCTCATGTAAAACGTGGTTTTCCTTCTTTGTCAGATTTTTTAAATAAGCTAATTTTTGGGCGTTATCAGCATACTGGTATGCAGGTAAACTAGCTCAGTAATCCATACCATGGGATTTACCTCTTAAATGTATGGTATTTTTGTATGTTATTTTTTGCATGCTAACTGCATATCCAGTTATTATGCACTAGAATATTTACTGTAATTGCACTTATTACTGTACAGTGACATTAACGACACAAGTATACTATCATTATTTCTGAGTTTTCACTGCAAAAAACACAAAAACTGCTGCAAATGGCATCACAGTTTTTGAGAAAATGGCTAAAGTAAATTTACAACGGTGGACAATATAATCTCAAGTGTTGTTGAATATCTTTGTGTAAAAAATGTAAACCTTTGGGTTCTAGCAGCTTTAAATGACAGGTTTTCTATTTGTGTGCTTGATTTGTTCATGGTCATCTCAGGCTAAGTGCCTGAACTTTGTGTTCTTAAGCCTAAGGGTCTCCTTCAATATGTTCTGTCATTCAGTTCAGCTGCCAACTCTTGAAGGATCTTCTGCTGCCAGTAGGTCCCACTCAAATCCTGCCTTTCTACAACTGCTCAAGGCTACGTTTGATTTTTATATCTCAAGTATTCTCTCTTTCTTGTTGTTTTCTTGTATTTCTTTCAAAATGAGTTAGACATGTCAGAATAATCAGGTGTAAACTGATGCATCTGCAATACCATGATGTAGAACCTTCAAAGAGCCTGTTCACGTCACAGTTCCGTGAACTGTCAGCATCATAAAATTCCCATGCACTTAAACCAACCACCATTCCTCAAGAGGCCATGCATTATTTCACATTATTGTTTATATTTAAGACATATGAACAAATGCCAAGCTCACTAGTTGATGATGCAATCCTTGACCTCCAGCTCCACATATCAGTTTCATATAAAGAATCGTTCTGATGTGAAAAAAAGCACAAAACCCAGTGTGCACCCATGGTGAAGTTCTCAGCCAAGAACATGCTGGCCATGTGCACATGTTGATGAATTCTTGGAAATTATTCTAGTTGAGTTCTATGCTGCATTTGGCTTTTACTTTGTGCCCTGAATAAAACAGTAATTAATTACTGCAAAAATTCAGTAAAGATCAAAAGTTACAGAAATACTCAAACCAGCCAATTTTGCACCAACAATCATGCCACGATCTAAATCACTGAGATCACATTTTTCCCCATTCTGATGATTGATTTGAGCATTAACTGAAGCTCCTGACCCATATCTGCATGATTTTATGCATTGCACTGCTACCACACGATTGGCTGATTAATGACATGTGAATAAGATGAATCACATGAATAAGTAGTTGTACAGATGCTCCAAATAAAGTGTTCAGTGAGTGTATATGCGAATATATTTGAAGTTACACTAAAGTGTAAATAAAGGGAACACATTTTTGCACAGTTTATGGCAATGCAAGTAACATAAATATGTCAGTGGAGATAAGCATTGTATTGTTTTTCACCCACATTAAACAGTTAATATAAACAAAATGTTAAAATAAAATTTGACAGAATGGTTTTCTTTCTTGTATTTTATCACTCAAAATGATGGACATCATTTGGAATTATTCGTCAATGTTTTTAAAATGTGGAAAATAGAGGAAAATTGAAGTTAACGCAACCTCTGAGTCATTTACATATGGTAAATATTGACCTGCCGAGTAACCGAGAAGTCAGCTACTTTTCTGGGCAGCTAGTCGACTAGTAAAAAAAAGTAGCCATGCAAGCCTTACTTGGCACTTATGGGTCACATTGTTTGACATTATCCAACAAACAACCCTTACAAAAATCCAGAGTTCATGGTAAATTTACCGCAAACTTGCCACTGATTATTTTCACATGCAAATGAGCTTTGTGGCAAACTTGCAGCAAATTGTCAGTTGTTGCCAAAGGTTTGCTGCAGGTTCATTACTACCGGTGAAGAGATGCAAACTTCTGGCAAACATTTGTGGCGAATCACAAGTTCATTTTCATGTGAAAATAATACGTGGCAAATTTGTGGCAAGTGTGCTGTGCATTAGCTGTTACACAGTTTGCACGGTATAACCCTTTCGAAAAAAACAAAACAAATCCACCGCTACAGCCATTCACATGCAGATAGATGTCTCTGGCAATGACATCACATCTTGTGCTGTTTTTTAGCATCCAACCACGAGCATTGCAGTTTAAAGATAGTTTGCTATCCGTGTGCTGTGCATAAGCTGTTAGACAGTTTGCTCTGAAAATGGCGTCTTTAAATAAAAAAATTCTACCGCTACGCCATGCACATGCAAATGCATAACTTTCTGCAACATTGCAGCAAATAAGCATGTTAAGTTATAAATAGTTAAACTTATAAAGACCTTTGTTCTCTGTTCCATTTAAACAGATTTGATTGCAAGAACATGTGATATGTAAATTACCCCAAAGAACATTTTCGATTAGGGTCAGGTGAACCTAAATTCGCCTAATTATACAGGGCTTAATTAAAGCTGAAGTATGTAATTTCTGCTACTCTAGCGCCACCAAACGGAATTGCAAAAATAAACTCTTTTAAAAAATTATTTCTGAATATGCCCCCCTTCTGCAGTTGGTCAAGCAAAGAGGTTGTTCCGCCCCCAACTTATGCCATTGGTTGAGTAATGTATTTGGGGCGGGTCTAAGCGGGGTCTCTCAAAACAAACAGAGCAATTTTCATAGCACAACAGAAACACAGTGTTTACAGTTTACGAGAAAATTAACCTGCGAATGACTTACTAATAGTTGTCTCCGCAAATTAAGCTTGGATAGGAGAAAATACTGTATTTAACACTGAAAAAGTGACATACTTCAGCTTTAAGACTAGTCATAGACTATTAGTCGACTAGTCATTTAGACAATCCACCAACTAGTTAATTATGAAAATATGTATTTTTGCACATTGCTACTTGGCACATGATTGTGGTATAAAACTTCGATTTCAATATTTGTGTCCGATTGTAGGTTTGGAGACGCAGTGGTGTTTCAAACCCTTTAGCGAGAGCAAATATTTCTCCCTCTATCACTGAAAGTGTCTTTGATCCTTTAGATTTATGGAAACCGATTTGGCAAGGAGGAGTTTTAACTCAGCGCTTGCGGGCATCTTCATGCATCAGAGGATTATGTACTTTAGTACGTTTTCGCGGCTTTTGCCTAATAGATATTTATGGTTGTATTTTTGATGTCTAATTTATGTCCATCAAACATTCTGAATCTTCTAAAGCTGCTGTATTTAGAAATTAACGTTTTGCGTTTCGGTAATAAGAACTGGTGAGAATGTTAATTGCCAATAAAATAATGTCACAATGCAAAAAAATCTTAATGGCCTTGACATGTTCTTGACAGGTTTTGTGAAATTCACCCATATTTCCACCTATAAAAGAACACATTGACTAGTTTCGAAGCTTTTGTTGCAGTCTGCCATAACAATAGCTCAGAATAAGTGGTTTTCTAGTCTCTTATGTGCGAAAATTGTCCTCTGTCTGGTAAATCAATTATTATTCTGAAGGCTTCAGCCTTGTAATGGGTGCCAAAGTGACTTTTGGGTCACCAAAGTGCGTTTGCACTGTCGCACCTGAACGTAATGGAATTTGTTGTTTTCAGTGTGACTTGCAATTTGGCCGGTGTTGACAGTGTTGCAGTCCAGAAGAGTCGAGAGTGAGTTTGTGTTTTGTCTGAGTGCATTTATTGAGTTGTTGGATTCCTGTGAAAGCTTTTCAGCCTTTGTTTGTCGCTGTCTGGTCATCACCTGAATGTAACACATGTAGGAGAGACCGAGGCTAGTTGTCACATGGGGAAGTTGTCACTGAGGCTATGTTGCACAATTAGGGTTTGAGTCAAATGTCCAATTAGTCAAATATGTTTTCTTTAGCAGAGGTTTTGTAAGTTAGTTTGAAACACATACTTAAAACCCTATAAATGAGAGTAATTTGTGGAATTCTGTTCTCCAAACTATTCCAATTTCCAATATTTGGGAATTTTAAAGCCACTGTGTTTTTTAAAGTTAAGTTAATTTGCTGTCAATTAGCTACATAAGGACTTAAACAGCTGTCTGATTAATCAATGATGCAAACATACATCCTTGTGGTAGCTGTAGTCATTATTTAGCAACTTGTTAGCAACTTACATTTAAAAAAACAAACAAAGGGGCTTAAAAATGTATGCAATTTATGTTGTAAAACTAAACGTGAAAGTCTCTTCCAGTAATATTAAAGGAATCTTCTGGGTTCACTACAAGTTAAGCTCAATCAACAGCATCTGTGGCATAATGTTGATAACCACAAAAAATAACATGTGCATTTTTCATAAACACATTTACAGAATGGCACTTACAATGGAAGTGAATTGGAACAGTCCATAAACACTAAAATACACCCTGTTTCATAAGTATAGCCACAAGACATAAACATTATACATGTTAATATGATTTTAATATGATAAGTTTAGTTAGGAGCTGCACTTGTATGCCACTTGTATCCATAGAAAATAGCTGCCCGGGAGCATTTCCAAAGATGGCCATTTAGTGGACTGACTTGCCATGAAAAGGACTTTGGTTCTAATCCCACAGAAACCAGGAAGTAATTGCATTCACATAAACAAGTATGAGTGTGATTCTGAGGTTGCATCTTCGCTTTTAAATTAAATTTTTACTCCACTGATGGTTAGGGTTGAGGTTTGGGTTGCCTTCACCTGCTATTGGAATTATCGTAAATACGAGTTTCCCACTCGGAAGTTGCACATGAATGACCCTTCAAGTCGTAATAACAACTGGGAAACTCTGAGATCATTTTGATACTTGAGTTTCTGAGTTGGGAAGAGTCGTAAATTTCTTAACATGGTGAAGAAGAGTACAGTTTCTATAGTGAATGCAGGTTTTTAATTCATTTTTCTAAATACAGCTAATTGTTAGCACTTGCCGTTTCGGTCATATTCATTTATGTATATCAGCAACCATTTGATGCGTGTTGTAATTGTAAATAGCTTGTATTTGACCAAAATTCCATTACCGGCAGCAAGCTAAGTAATATGTATTATGGTGTCAAAATAAAAGTTCATCAGGAAATATGTATGGCTTAACCTTGCGTCGTCCATGTTTCCTGTTCTTTCTGACAACAAAGCACTTGAACGTGACATACTCGTAATTACCACTTCAGAAGTGGGAAGTAGGATGATTCCAAAAGCACATGATGGCAGCATTATTCAAATATGTGTAATGGTAGCAAGCTGGTAGGTAGCTGTACAGTGTGTAAACCTCACTCCCCTGGCCTCAAGAGGCGAACTAGTGACAGACGCTAGTGGCTGTAGCCTTTAGCCTTGTTAGCAAGCCCACATCCCATGGCGGAGACCCCGGTTTGAATCCCGCTCAGAGTGGTCGAGCAGGTCCAGTTACATATGCATTCCTCTTGACTGTAATACATAATTTAAAACTAAAAATAAAACTCGCTTTTGGCACCGCTCTCTGGACATTTCATTTGGAAACTGGAGCTCACACATGCCTAACTATTCAACAACAATTCCTGCTTCAGACACTGGGGCAGTGGTTCGAATTTCGGTAAGGACAGACTGATATCAGCAGAAAATATGTTTACCTACTGTTGCCAAATTCACAGTCTGGAATAAAATCTAAAAAGCAATGCAGGCAACTCACTTCCAGAACTGCAGAAAGCAAAAGGACAATGAGCCCTACTTAGATAAATGCATTTACACTTCACTGCCTCTCTCTCTCTTACACACACACACACACAGACACACACACAAACAAACACACACACACAAACACACACACAATGTTGGTGCGGCTATCCTTATGAGGACTCTCCATAGACATAATGATTTTTATACTGTCCCCTAAACCTAACCCTCACAAAAAACTTTCTGCAATTTTACATTTTCAAAAAAACATAGTTTAGTATGTTTTTTAAGCAATTTGAATTATGGGGACACTGGAAATGTCCCCATAAACCACATTTATAGCATAATAACCTTGTAATTACCAGTTTGTAACCTAAAACAATTTCCTCGTAAACCACTCAAACCCGCCCACACACACACACACATACACACACACACACACACACACACACACACATACCGCTTAGATGCCTTCACTTACTCTTGATAGCATCCCTTTCAGTTCCATCTCCCTCTTCCATTTTTTCTTTCTTCGTTCTGATACCTTATGTTGTCAAATATGGCATTGAATTGAGAGCAGATGTTAGTAGGATAGACAGCATGGTTGGAACTCATATGAAACACATATAAGGTGTATGTATCTCAAAGTTTAAAAAGATCTGATTTGACGCTTTTAACGTGGAGAAGAACAACAGGGAATCTTTTAAAATTCAGATCAGTACTGTCACTACTGCATACACTCGCATAAGCAGACTAGCAGCTGATAATGTGCACAAACACCCACCCATAAATAATTTAACCCTTATCCACTGTTCATCATTAAATTGCGTTCCAGTTGTTCCCGGTCAAAAGTCAAAAATCATTATGTCTACAATAAACATGTAATTCTTATAATTGTTATGAAAGAAATGTTACAACTCTAAATTAAATAATGTAAAAGCACTAAAGTTGTGCATTTTAGGTGTTTAGACCTTTTTTATTTTATTTACTTATTTATTTACCTATATGACCTTGAGCTTGAAAAAGGACTTTTTTGAATTTTCTTATGAATATTTTCTCAAATACTGAACCAATCCTCATACATTATATACCGTTTGAAAGCTTAAAGTCTCAAGAATCAAACTTTGCTTTCCATTTAAAAAAAATAAAAACCAGATGAAATTACAAGTATAAACACTAGATGGCTGTAGAGACCTACTTATTCATCCTTGGTTGAAGAGATGATTTCAAGATTTTGTCATAAGTTCTGCATTTAGATACATATTTAAACATTATCAAAGACTACTTTTGTCAAAGTTTAGCATTTGATAGATTTGTTTGAGGTTATTTTTGTCAGATTTTACATACCTGAAATAGGTAGAATAACAAGTAATAACCTAACTTATCCCTGGTTGTAACAAGATGAATGTGTGTGTGTGTGTGTGTGTGTGTGTGTGTTCAGCATTGTAGATGTGTTATGGTGTCACCAATTCATTTTGGTGTGTTTGTGTATGTTCTGCATTGTGGCTGATTTATTTATTTATTAATAATAAAAAAAAAAGGTTCTGTTTTATAGTCTGACCAGTTCAGTTTTGTGTGTGTGTGTATGTTTGTGTGTGTGTGTGTGTGTTTGTGTTTTGCACTCTTGATGTTTGGTAGTCTCACCCCTTCATGTCTGTGTGTGTTTTTTTTTCTGCATTGTGGCTGTTTTTTTAGATTTTATATAATAAATAATAATATTTAATAATCAGTGATTTTTAGTGTTTCCCATTAATTTCCTATGGTAGTCACTTTTGACTGGGAACAGTACAAGTGTAACTTTTTTTTCTACCACTTAGACTGATCGAATCAACTCCAATTTCTTTGTGTGTGTTTAGATATAAAATGGATGAAAATTCACCAAGTCTCGTTCCGTCAAATAAAGGAAACCAGTTTTATTGAAGAAACTAAATTGATTTCGGTCAAAAATGACTAAACAATGCATGAGGGTTAAAGGTGAATTGTGTAATTTCTGCACCCCTAGTGGCAACAAACAAAGTTGCAAAAATAGCTACAATCTTAGTTTACACTCTTCTTACATCAAGAATGGCTTACCTAGTTGTATCTGCACATGAAATTGGGATAGGAGCAAGTATTTTAACATTGACAAAATTACATAACTCACCTTTTTGGTCCTTGTTTTTTTTTTTTTTTTTTTTCAGTCAGAGCAAGACACTATGTGCTATACACACACACAGCCACAACATTAAAACCACCTGCCTAATATTGTGGAGCTCCCCCTCGTGCTGCCAAAACAGCGCCAACCCACATCTCACACGTTGTACACAATTGTACAGAGCTGTTATGTGAGTTACCGTAGACGTTATCAGTTCAAACTAGTCTGGCCATTCTCTGTTGACCTCTCTCATCAACAAGGCATTTCCATCCACAGAACTGCCGCTCACTTGTTTTTGGCACCATTCTGAGAAAATTCTAGAGACTGTTGTGTGTGAAAATTCCAGGAGATCAGCAGTTACAGAAATACTCAAACCAGCCCATCTGGCACCAACAATCATCCATGCGATTATCTAATCAGCCAATCATGTGGCAGCAGTGCAGTGTATAAAGTCATGCAGATATGGGTCAGGAGCTTCAGTTAATATTCACATCAACCATCAGAATGGGAAAAAATTTGATCTCAGTGATTGGGACAGTGGCATGATTGTTGGTGCCGGATGGGCTGGTTTGAGTATTTCTGTAACTGCTGATCTCCTGGGATTTTCATACAAAACAGACTCAAGAATTTACTCCAAATGGTGCCAAAAAAAAAAAAAAAAAAAAAAAAAAAACTTACAGTGAGCGGCAGTTTTCTGGATGGAAATGCCTTGTTGATTATGAGAGGTCAACAGAGAATGGCCAGACTGGTTTGAACTGACAAAAGTGTGGTAACTCAGATAACCACTCTGTACAATTGTGGTGAGAAGAATAGCATCTCAGAATAATATTATGAGATGCGGGTTGGTGCTGTTTTGGCGGCACGAGGGGGACCTACACAATAGTAGGCAGGTGGTTTTAATGTTGTGGCTGATCGGTGTATTAGGTTATGTTCAGTGTGGAATGGTCACAAACCAAACACTTTGTGTATTTCAGCTTCTGCTCTTTTTGGATTTTGGGGATGTTATATGAAGGAACAGTGAGTAAAAAATAGCTTTAGTGAGACTTGCTTGGAGGCTGGTTAAATGAGAACGTTCACCAAATTAACATTGATTTATTGACTCCACATCAGTGCGCTGTAGCAGATCACATGAAGCAGATTCCAGCCTTTATTTAGAAAATGTATTCACCAATCTGAAAGAGAGATTCAATAGTCTTATTTTGCATAAGGGAAATTAAAGAGATAAAGAAAGCAATAGGCATGTAAATAAATAGTTCATGCAACCATGCATGCATCCAGCAAGTGACTAAGAAACACACTGTTCGATGGATTAAATTTGTTCCTGCCACAAGTCTATCAATTGCAGAGGCCAAAAATAACAACTCAACCTGACTAATAAAGACACAAATCTATTGACTAAAACACTGTTGACTAAAAAGAGGCTATAAATCCTTAATAGACTCTGTTATATATTCCCTGCGGTGTCCACAGCGCTCACTTACGCCAAATGACAAAACAACGCTTTGTAGTAGGAAAATCAGCTGGAATTTGGCAACATTGATATCTGGGATATTGGTATATGTATTGTGATTCAAAACCATGATATATTGTGATGTTTTACTCTCTTGCTTCTCATTCATCTTCATTGGACTTCGGAGCTTTGCACAACAAATGCTGAACTTCTATTTTATTTCATCGTAGAGCCTTAAAAGTAGCGTAGAACATAGACATGTCAGGGTCAGTAACAAATGACATTAGGGAAGATCACAGCTGGGTTATTCCATGTCAAATCAACCAAGTTTTAGAAACGTCCCTGTCTGAATTTTTGTTAATATGTTATCTGAAGAAATATAAACAAAAATGATGATTAAAGCCAAAATATTAAATGCCATGGATCAATACTTACTTAGTGGCAACATCATGATTTTATTTTTACACATGAGATAGGCAGGTCTATTACTAAAATCGGTTGACTTCAGCACCCCTTGATGCATTGTATGCCAATGGTGTGAGTTTTAAAAGTGAAAAAAGGCACTTTTTCGTGGTGTTTTTCCAAAGTTGAATTGCTTATAACTCCAGAAGTATTAAAAATATCTTAATATCCTTTTAGATATCCTTTTAACAATAGGGTTGCATTATTGTATTCATAGTTAACTACAGTACTGCATTTCATCTCATACATCTACACTGTAGAGATGAATATCTCTCCAGAATTAGAAGACACAAAGCAAATCTTCCAGGAATCAGACAGATAATCATGTATTGCTATGACATTTAACATTATTCATGTTTGCTTTCAGTTGAATGGACTAGTTGCATCTAGAAAGAAATCTCTTTAATTTGTTGCTGACAGGTTGTAGTAAGCTTGAGTCAGGTGCCTTCAAAAAATCATTTAGCTCAATAATTACCTTCCCTTTGCCTTTTAACTTCTACTCACTGACGTGCAGAACAATGACAGTGATGTATTGCATTATTTCCTGCACATAAAAGTTTGCTGCTTTTTCTCTAAATTGTTATTAAGCAAACAAAAACAGAAGAATTATATGAGAATATGTGTCAAAATGAGTGCCAGAATTCTGAATTACAAGACGAATAATAGTGGCAAGAGAATAATGTTTTCCCCCAAATTCACAATCCTCAATTAATCAATTTACAGTCATTCAGAATGGTATAAACATAGAGGATTAAAGCAATATATAAAAATACAAATCCGTCATCATTTATTCCAATGGAACACACCAGTTGAGAACCAATGCTTTAACCTCGTGTGACCCTGCATTGTCATGCATGGACGTTGTATTTTGGCTTTGCTATATGCAACGCATCATTTAATTGCATTTGAATCCACTGATCTCAGTTCATGAGACACTGGGTTGTCAGTAAAGTTAAACTTTCGATGTATGGAGTCATGTGACAAAACAACATGGTGCAGATCACAGCAGAGTTTGTCTCTGAGAGAAACGCCAACAAAACTACATCTGGTAAGAAGCCTAATTAAGTTTTTACACTGAAACCTGTTTGAGTCAAAAGATTAGAGTCTTTAGTTTCATACAATATGCCATTTTTTAAATTTGAGCGATTTATGGCGAAATGCCATGCTGCTCAACACAATGTACACTTACGGTATGTGTACAATAACACAAGATTTTCATTAGAAATCCTATATTTCATTGCCACATTGAGAAAAAAAAAAGTTTGCTTTCAGAGGCTTTATAATGAGTTAAATACGGTGCATTTTGAACTGTTCTGAGACCAGTGCAGACAGACAGCATACTGGAGGTTTAGTAATTTACTAAATAGGGAGCAAAAGAGCATCCTATAGCTTTCCTGTGAAAGCAAGTGCATTCAATCTGCAGAGTGTTTCAGGCTGCAGATGATGTCTGAACCACTCAACATGGTTGGCAGACATGGAATAATGGTAATCAGCATTTAGGTTCAGAAATTACAATGTATAATTTCATTTTAACATGGTTGGCAGTGATTTGACAATGCAGGCCATTATTTGTATGAGAATTAATTGTGCTAATTTCTCATTGGTAAAATGCTTCAACACTGGCTATCACTTTATTATTATTATTATTATTATTTTATTTTATTTAATTATTTTTTTTTTTTTTTTTGGTAGTGCAAAAGAGAGAACATTGAGATTTTGTTGCAAAGTAGAAAAAAATATTGTAACATACAGTGAGTCAAATGAAGTCAAATAATTTGTAATTGTATAGTTTTTTATTTATGCTTTTCCCAATACACATTTTTCCAAAGCAGCTTTACAGACAATCAGCTGTAATGTCTGTAGCCTCTCAAAAACATGAAAAACCAACACTCCTGGAAAAAAAATAAACAATTTGATTAAACAAAATCTGATTTTCTATAGCTTGGTATTATTTAAAATGTCATAACTTAGTCCCACTGTCCACATATGTGTTAATTAGGTGCTACTAGTTACAAATGAAAAAGGGAAATGCAAAATTCACAGCACAAAAGTGATAGATATTATCATCTTAAAACTCCCTTTAGGCCTAATCTGATAAATAGCACATTCATAACAGACTTTGGATCTGCTGTTTATGCTGGCAGTACCAGAGAATCGATGACAGAGAGGTATGCGGTAATGTCCTTGTAAAGTCCTTGTAAAGTGACAGGACAGTGTCATGTTGGCTTCCACTGCATTTGGTGAAATTAGCTTTTAGAAGTGGCACATTTTTCAGAGGTTGGACCTGGAAGCTGTAGTTGTCAAGGACCGAAATTTAAATTTTTGCTTATTTTAGCAATTTATCATCACCAATATAAAATGTAGGGGTGACTCCGGGATGATGCATTATACTGTAATTAGACGATTATTGACTGAATTATTGTGAGAACAAACAACTCCTGGCCAGTTTTCCCACAATGTCATGTGAGTGATAAATGGATTTGGGATTTCGATTATTTTTTCTAATTGTAGCCATTTTCTTTGAGCAAGGAGTAATAGGTAACACTTGCATTTTATTGTTCAATGTAAACTAATAAATGATGGGTCAGTACAGATTTTTTAAGCAGGTTTATTTATAGATCTTTTTGTGGTTTTAAGTGGTCTTGGTGTGTGTGACGAGGAGGAGGGCGTGGCTGGGCCGTGAGGATGGACGCCTGGCGCTGAGTTACCCCAATCAGCTGGGAGGGGGCTAAAGAGGTGCCAGAGATGCCAGTTAGGGAGAGAGAGTTGCACACAGCTCGCGAACGTGTGCATTCTGCGTCGGGCCGGGAAGGTCAACAGTGTGAGCGTCACACTGAGCTGTGTGTGTGTCTGCCGGCAAGTGCATGCTGGATAGCACTTTTTATGTTCTGCTAAGTTGAAACTGTCTGTTATTAAAGTCTACTTGAATTGTGCACCCGAGTCCCGCTTTCTCCTTCTTAGGGAAGGCAGTGAATCTGCCACAGTGTTGCCGAAACCTGGGAGTTGGAGGAAGATGTGGCGTCAGAGAGCCCTTGCCGCTGACAGAGGATCATGATGCAGAGGGAGTGATCGATTCGGTGGCGCTGGAGCAGAGTGTCAGTCAGCGGCCGAAAGGGATGGCTGAGGGGTCCAGTGCCATTGCCTGGCATCGCTGAGGACCACTGTGCAGCTGGCTGAGGACTGACTGGCACCGTGGTCGAGGACCGGCATGTTGTTTTTTTTTCCTTTTCTCTTTTTCTTTTCTCTCTCTCTCAGTCTCTCCTGCTCTCTCTTTCTCTCTCCCCTCTCCCTCCCCTCGTCCAGATCATGTTCTCAGGAGGCGGGGAAGACCATCCATCGGGTGATGGGGGTATGTGACAAAGAGGAGGGTGTGGCCGGGCCGTGAGGATGGATGCTTGGCACTGAGTTACCCCAATCAGCCGGGAGGGGGTTAAAGAGGAGCCAGAGGTGCCAGATAGGGAGAGAGAGAGAGAGCGAGAGAGAGAGAGAGTTGCACTCAGCTCCGTTGCGTCTCTCTCTCTCTCTCTGTGTCTCTCCCAACTGCAGCTCTGGTTGCGGCTTTATCCCTTGCCTGCCAACACTGCGATCACCAACAGCTGGATGAGATAATTCTCCCCAGGTGTCCATCCCGGCCTTGCTCCACTGTGATCACTGTTTTATGAACTTGGGTGCACACACACCCGCTTGAAAAGGTGGTTTGGTTTGCTGCTAATGTGAACACAATTGTACCAAATCTCGGAAGGGAACCGATTGTGATGACGTATAATTCACGTCTTTGCAGGCTCCCGATTGCAGTTATTATGGTATAATGCATTTCTCCTACCTGCTTGAGTCCAAATACACTGCATTCAGAGAGCAGCTCACATTCTTCACATCTCTTGCAATGCATCCGCGGCAGACAAACGGTAATATTCATCATATCATTGCACATTCAATGCATCCATGGCAGACAAACACAAGTGTTGTTCTGTGCATGGCAAGTTTTCGTGGTGAATCCAAAGAGACAAACTTTAATAATTCACTTAACACAGTGACGTCTTCTCAAGTTGTTACTTAGATACTGTACAGTGGTAAACAGCTGCCACTTGTGCTCAGGTTGATGACGAAATCGGACCGCGGTTCAACCCAAATAATATGATGTGAACAGAGACCAGCGCAGGCAGCGGGAGGGGAAGGAAATTAACTTGGGTTTGGTCCAAGCAATCGAACCAAGTGTGAAAGCACCCTAAATCTCCACTTTCACTTCCACATTCTTCATCTTTGGTTTTTGGCGATTCACATTCTTCATGCAAATCGCCACCTACTGGTCAGGAAGATAATTTATAGTGAAAAAGGACATAAATATTGATCTGTTTCTCACCCACACCTATCATATCACTTCTGAAGATATGGATTTAACCGCTGGAGTGGTTAAAATATGGATTACTTTTGTGCTGCCTTTATATGTTTTTTGGACCTTCAAAGTTCTGGCCACCATTCACTTGCATTGTGTGGACCTACAGAGCTGAGATGCTCTTCTAAAAATCTTAGTTTTTGTTCTGCAGAGGAAATTAAGTCATACACATCTGGGATGGCATGAGGGTGAGTAAATGATGAGAGAATTTACATTTTTGGTGAACTGTCCCTTTAAGGTATTGTGTTCACCGTTAAGTCGATATTGACTCAAGAACCACAAATGAAAAGCTCTTTTTTTACTTTTTTGCTTGCTCTTCGACCTTCATATATTGCCATTTTTTTCATGCCATGAATAAACCATCCCTGAGCTGCAAACTTCTCTTGGCTTAAAGGCACCAAAATTTGCTAGGAACTAAAGAGTCTAAGTTGCATATTGAGTCTCTATTTAGCATATGGGCTTGTTCTCCTTGAATAATAATGGCTGTGTTAAAATCTATGTGCAGTTTAATCAAGTTTGCTGTCTAGTGTTGACAGATCTTTATACGGCCGTCTGTTTGCCTGCTCATCCTTCTGTCCCTCTGTCTCGCTGTCTAACACATTCTCAAGGAAGCATTACTGTAGAAAATCTTAATTGTGCACTACCAAAACGTTGCTGTGTCGCAGTTTTAATCTGGTTTTGTAGGATTCCATAAAGCCACTTTGGATGTTATGTGTGTGATTTTTATGTACAGTACTGTGTGAATTACGTAAGTTTGTGTGATTTGGTATGTGTGAATACAAAAGGGACCTATGTACATTAGCTAAATGCTAGACGGACGTCTTTAATCATTGCTCTTTATCTCACAGTTTTTCAGTGTCATGCAGGAAAGCGCTGTGTCAAGTTATAATGAACTTAAACTTTTAAAAACACAGCTTGAAACATCTGCATTCTGTTTTCCTTGTTGTGCTTTGTCTAGCTTTTTTTTTTTTTTTTTGCACAAGAGCGTCAATCTGTCCGTGCTGTTTTATAATTATCGTTCCATATAAAAATACGCTAGACAGCATGCGCTAGAAAGAATCTGACTGTTGTGCCACATCTCGCTGTTTTTTCAGCATCTCGCGCAGGAGAGCTGCGTTTTACAGACACTGTGTCAAGTTAAAAAGAATCTCAACTTTTTAAAACGCCTTGAGGCACCTGTGTTTTGTTCTGTTCGTTGCACTGTGTCTAGCTTTTTAAAGTTCAAGAAATCGTGAGAACAGCCCCTAATGCAACATGCACTTTTGCAGTAAGATAATTTACCTGATACCACACAATGAAAGTCACACATAGAACATAAGAGATGGAAAAATGTACAGTATTAATTAATTTTGGTATTAATTGGCACTTATGTAAAGGGCAATCTGAGTTCACACAACTGTCATCAAGATCAGAGATTTTCAAACATTTTGATGCCAAGGACCCCCAATTATGACAATCACCTTGAGAGTGACCCCTCCTAAAATATATAAATGTGTGTGTATAAAGAGCAGGGACAAATAAAGTAATAAATAACTGTGATATTATAAAGACAATTTAAATAATTATCTTTTATATTGTTATTGTACTAAAGCCAAAATAAATTCTTAAAATATTATCTGTAGGGATGCACCTTATTTATTGGCCAGATGTTGACCAATTTAAAACCACTGGCTATAACCATCGTTATAAACCGCCAATTGCAGTGATTGGGTTTTCATATCGCCGTTTAATGCTTAAGATCGCATAAGCATGAAAACACTGAAATAAAAAAAAAACTTTGGTTTATTTATAATTAATTACATACATTTATTGTATTGTATTAAGTTTAGAATAATTTTTATGTGTAAAGCCTACAAAAATCTAAATAAATTAAGCATAATACTGCTATAATTCAGAATATTAATTTGTAATGTTCTATTGTTTAGAACCGCAAAAATGTGTTAGAAGTGCAAAATACCCCCCCCCCATACACATAAATCATCATGTTATATATATATCTTTTAAAATCTTTTTTCTTGTATTTATCTTTCATTGTGGCTCTCTTAAAAATTTGGCTGTCATGTGTTCAACAGATCCAATCCATGTTCTTTGGAAATTATTTATTGTTAGAACAACAAAATAGCATTTGTACTACTTTGTACATACAAAGCCTAATTCCTAAGCACAACAGTGAGCTTATGACAAATTAAGGTAAGTAAGTGGCAAAATATCGGTATAGGCATATATTTGTTTTTGTTAAAAATTGGTATCATATTGGCTAAAAGTGTTCATATCTGTGCATCCCTTATTATCTGGAATTGTAATATGCTGACAGTGCAGCGTATCTTTTTTTCTACCCTATAACTGAGTAATGTTAAATGTATAAATCTAAAGAGAAAATTTTTGATTAAACTGAAATGGCAATAATGTCAAATTTTGAACATACAGTATAGTTTTTTTTTTTATTTATTTATATATAAACACTTTTTCCTTCTCTGAAATTATCCACAGACCCTCTAGCACCCCCTTGCGCCCCCTGGGGGTCCCTTGATCCCAGTTTGAAAACCCGCAAAAAGCCAAAAAGTAATTATGAAAAGAAAAGACATCCAAACTTAATCGAGGCTGTACGGAATCATCCAAACGAGATCCAAGGATCACCATGGCTTCATGAAATTAGAGAGAATTTTTTGGTAGCACACAATTAAATGTCAGTATGTCGAAAGTTTTCCTGTTGAAATGGGCTTACCAAAATTTGAATCACTGCCCCCAGTGGTTTTTTTAAAAAAAAATTTGGGATTTTCTCCCCTTTTCTCCCCAATTTGGTATGCCCAATTCCCAATGCGCTCTAGGTCCTCGTGGTGGCGTAGTGACTCGCCTCAATCCGGGTGGCGGAGGATGAATCTCAGTTGCCTCCGCGTCTGAGACAGTCAGTCCGCGCATCTTATCATGTGGCTTGTTGAGCGCGTTAGCGTGGAGACATAATGCGTATGGAGGCTCACACTGTTCTCCATGGCATCCATGCACAACTCACCACGAGCCCCACCGAGAGCGAGAACAACATTATAGTGACCACGAGGAGGTTAACCTAACGTGACTCTTCCCACCCTAGCAACTGGGCCAATTGGTTGCTTAGGAAGCCTTACTGGAGTCACTCAGCACGCCCTGGATTCGAACTTGCGACTCCAGATATGGTAGTCAGCGTCTTTACTTGCTGAGCTACCTAGGCCTCCAGCTGGAAGTGTTGTTGAACATATGAGCCCATGTGAGCTCCAGTTTCCTAGAGAGTGGCGCTAAAAGCAAGTTGTATTTTTAGTTGTAAATGATGTAACACAGTCAACAGGAATGCATATTTTATTTACTCTACCCGTTAACCCAAACCCCAACCCTAAACCTAACCGTCAGTGGAGTAAAAATGCAATTAAGAGTGAAATTGCAACCTTCGAATCATGCTCACTATTGTTTATGTGAGCAACCAGAACCCATGTTTTGGAGGATGCCCGTGCAATGTATTATCAGTTGCGCTATGGGGAAATGTTTTCAAACTTGATTTGATGCAAACATTTCTGATAGGGGATGGCACTTGTCAGCACTTCAGCAGAATAGGGTCAATTTCAGCGTACATGAACTTTTGGAATCAATAGATCAATAGAGCGACTTTTCCTTGTGATACTCTGGGCTAGTCTCCCTAGCTCCCTGTCAGTGGATAAATTGTTGCTTATTTGCAAAATCTTGTTGCTCAATTTAACCCTTAATGAAGACCAATGACCAAGAACATTTCCAAGCCACCAGTTGGCAAAAAAGAGTTAAACTAGAGTTATGTGCGTTACGGTTCAGCAGTGGTGTAGCTGTTGAAAGCTAACTGGTTGTTATTTATCATATTTTATTCTGAGATTTCCAAAAGTACGCTGGTCCATAATTTCTGTAACTGTCAGCAAAATCAGACGCTGTCCATGGTAAATAAATATTACCAGCTATAAACTTCAATCCAGTGTCTTTGACACCCATATGTCAACTCCTTGTTCACAAGATACATACAGTGGTGCTTGTTTATCATCTCTGTGTCGAGGTTTTTTTTCTTTTTCTCATAGATGATTGTGATTGTATTGACATTGCCTAGGGCTGTTTATCTCACACATCATTTGCGTCCCAGCAGAATTAAATGACAACAAACAATTTTGGGACACAATTTTCATTTTGCCCCATTTTAGATTTCCCTACAAGTGGGTCACTTTACAGCCCTGTCAAGAGCACATTTATCTTGGTTACATCATTCAGAATATATGATGGTATTTTTACTACGGTATGTCGCCAGGAATGAAAGGCATGATAGCTCCATTCTGATAGGAAGTAGGATTGGATGATATTACAAAAAAAATTATGTTTCGATTTTTTTCAGCCTTTTGACAATATTCAGTATATTTCTGTATTTATGCATTTGCTTGGAAATGGCTTAAAATAGTTGTTATTTTCACCAAACAGCTATTGTTGCCAATTAGATTCAAAATGTTTAATACTTATATATTATTAATTGTTACTAACTAACATAGAGAATGATGAAGTATTTTTTTTCCCTTCTTGAACATGTTTTTAGGAAGCCACTGATTATAAAAACCTAGAATTTTAAGCATATTTAGTTTTGGGGTGAATTTGGTTGGACTTCAGAAAACAATGGCAGACTATAGGGAAATCTTAATTTTAAAGCATATTTTTGTTTGAGGTGAGTGTTGTGTGACTTTAGCAAGGTGTGTCATTCAGTATGTTTTGATACAGTTCAAAGTATTTTACCATTTTAATTAAAAAATAGATATTGTTTTATTGCTGTGAACAATCCTTGCAGTTCTGCTTTAGTGAGTCTATAATTAATTAAAACTTTATTATTAATAAATAAGTATAGTAAAAGTCTAATTTAACCCCCTGAGACCCAAACGTGACTGCTGTGCATTTCCATTTACCTTTTTAATTTGTAACTAGTAGCACTTAATAAACATGCAAAAAAAAAAAAAAATAATAATAATAAAATAAAAATAAAAATAAAGTAAAAATCTAGAGCAAATGTTTATCCTAAAAACTGATGTTCACATATGTATTTTTTTTTAATTATTATTATTATTTTTTTTTTTTTATGTTTCCAGTAGTGTTGGTTATTCATGTTTTTGAGATTTTCTGTAAAGCTACTTTGGAACAATCTGCATTGTGAAAAGCACAAATAAAAAACTATATATACATAGCAGCGTGGCGTTTCACGATAAAACGCTCAATTTTTAAAAATGTCATATCGTATGAAACTAGAGAGTCTAATCTTTTGACTCAAACAGGTTTCAGTGTAGTTTCTTACCAGATATATTTTTGTTGGCGTTTCTCCCAAAGACAATCTCCGCTGTGATCGGCGCCATGTTGTTTTGTCACATGATTCTGTATGACGAAATGTTAACCCATTACTGACAGCCCAGAGTCTCCGGAACTGAGATCATTCGGTTTAAATGAAATTAAATTATGCATTGCATATAGCAAAGCCACAATACAACGTCCTCGCATGTGTACGCAGGGTCGCACAAGGATATAATAATTAAAGTATGTTTTCTACACTGTTTTTTGCTAAATGTACAATATTTACCCACATATATTTTAACAAAAACATTTTAATGTGCGACGTGAGGATTTTCTTGACCACTGTTGAGTGATTGAACTCAAAAATTACTCAAATCTTTGATTCAAAATTTCGAACAGTTTCATTGAAATGGGCAATTTGAATTTATTTGCAGAAATGAATCAAACTTACCAACTCTAACACTCGCTTTGCTATGCTATTAAAACACTTCTGTCTTAACATTCTCACACAAGGTGCAAACGCGATATTAGACTAATGGCATTGTCTTATGAAACTTAATGTCCAAAAAAAGTGCATTTAAAATAATCCCAAAATTCAGAATATTGCGTAATTTACTATTGCCAGCCAAATCAATAAAAATATAATGTAAATATTCAATAAATCGCCCAGCCCTAATTGAGAATAGTCAATAGGAAATAGATTTCAATAGAGTTCAAGAAAGCAGCAAAATAACAAAGAGAATGCTGTTGCGAGTGCAGGACAGTAATTATTTATTATAAATGATTCTACCCCGGCAACCTTCGCCAAAGTTTTTTTCTGATGTAAACAGTCTGCATGTTGTGGCGGGTGTTTGGACAGAATGGGTTCACAGCCATGTGAAGGACACTCTGGTACACAATTTCACCTATCTGGGCTGCTTTTCAAACATTCTCGTCCCTTTTTAACAAGTATATGGTATGTTCACAACCTCTGTGTATTTACAGGTTGCATGCTTCATGAGACTGCGCTTGCAATACTTGGCTCAGAAAATGTGCAATGCAGAAAAACAAAATTCAGTATTATGTGTAAGACACTAAAGATGCATCCAAATATACAGCATGAAGCCTCAAAGGAATAGTTCACTCAAAAATGAATGAATATTTGCCATTTTTATGTGAACTATGCCTTTAAGTGCACCTGAACCAATGCAGGACTTATGTAGGAGTAATGTGGCATTGGACTATTTATCCAACCGCCAGGCCACCATTTGCAGGTGTGTCCGCAGCTGACCACTAGAACTTCCTGACACTAGTTCTCATAGATATTCACAGGGCATACACAGCCATGCTTACTTTGGACATTAACTCTGGTACCTGCATTACTGCATGTCATTAAGTTACTGTGTAACCCCTTTTAGAGCTTTTAGGTGCTTTTAACCGCTATGATATGGCTTTTTCGGGGTGCATCGGGTTGCCATTCATTACCGTGTGAGCTCACTCTTTCCTGTTCGCCTCGAAACACTCTAATGCAAACTTATAGGGTCATATTTCATAAAACACACATTGAATATGAATGCAAAAGGTGAAGGAGGTCTTTATATGTTTGTAAAGAATAGAACATTTCGTACATCGCCGGCGGTCCCAGGAACACGAAACGACCCTATTGTCCTTATGTTTTAATTAGGTGCAATAAAATTGCAAGGAGATAATGGATTTGTGTATTCCCAAGAACACTTAAAAGTGCCGTTAAGGGTCTTATGCAATGACTCTTTCTCCGTCCGCGGGCCTTAACTGGTACATTAGTGAGCTGAATGCCACCCAATGGGGCCATCTCACCACTAACTTGCTGAACTTGTGGGCAGTTAAGTGACTGCAGCCTGGTGATGTTTGAAAAGGCTTTCGAGTCTACATAATGGTCAGGGGATATTATGATAGTAGGAATTATGTCTGAAAAGGGTACTACGTTTTCCTGTGAGAGACGTATGAGAGTTGCTTCTTGGTTGTGCAAGTAAAAAAGGATTCTATTGATATGTCTGGGGATAAGATTGCTTTAAAACTATTTTAAAATATAGGGAAGGGAGGATTGATCCTAAAATATCAATACTTTCAATACTGATGTTGTATAGAGAGGATCAATCCTCACATAAAAATATCAATCCTAAAGGTTTTTTGCATCATCTGGAGTGTATTCTCATTAATAAGGACAAAGCTAAATTTAATATTTATTACTGGGTTTGTTGACGTTTGTTGTAAGTTTATTTACTGTAAATTAAAAGTTGTTACAACATTGATAATGTTCTGTAGTTGTTGTTATATGATGAACAAAAATGAAAGTCTAATAATTTGCAGTTTAGGCCTATAAATATTGCAATAAATATAATATTATGTGTCTAAAAATGGTAATAAAATACAATAATAAATGGCCAAAATTACCCATTTTCTATGACAAGCCAAACTGACATGTGATCACGTGCAGGGTGTGAATTGTAGATATCTATTATTTAATTTTCTCTAGTAAAAATGCCAATTCTATTTGATATCAGCAAATAATAATAATTTTTGATTATCAGTATTTAGGTTTGCACTAGTAAAACATTAATTCTCCATCGGAAATAACGTAAATACTCACGGAAATACCCATTCTTGATATCAAAAATGGAATTTCAACTGAATTACTGATATCTATAACTGCATTTTTTACTAGTTGAATTTCACAATGATCTGTTATTCACTCTTGTTCAAAACGCAATTACAGATAATACAAATTAATTTCTTATTAGTTGAAATTCCAATTTTAAATATCTGCTGTACAGTATATTTCTTATTAGAAAAAGTTATATTTTTTTGGTATCAATAATTTCATTGTTGCTAGTGCAAATATCCATACATGATATCAACAAGTGTGTGTATATACTGTATAGTTGGAACTAGCAAAAATTTTCATTTTTGAAATCTGTAAATAGATCTCAGCAAACTGAAGTGTAATTAAAAATATCTTAAAAGGCTTTCTTACTAGTTACATCAAAATTATATAATCTAAAATTAACATTGCCACTAGTGAAAACCATATTCCAAATATAAAAAATTAGCAGTTTTACTAGTTGCAATTCAATTGTTGATATCAGGAATGGACATTTGCATTAGTTACAATGAAATTATTGATATAAAAAAATAGTTTTTATTAGTAAAAAAGTACATAGCTGATGGGCCATATTTTAAGAGTGCAAGCATTAAGCGCAACACAATGCCTTAAGTCATAAGCACAAAGTCGATGGGCATGGCCATGAAGTTTAGGTACTTTCGTGCAAGCATACGCTATGTCTAGGCGCAAGTGGGTTTGGCAAAATCACAAAAAGGCTGCACCAAGTGCAATTTCATTCTGAGGTTCTTCCAGCGTCTGCATCCTATTATATAGTCCATTCCCTCAAGCACCAATGATTTAAACAAAGACAGCACATTCATAAGAAGTTGGACTATATGAAATTAATTAAAATAATAGAAATACGGACTTACATTCTTTTGTGCATTAACTGCGTCCTTGATGAATGCCAGGCATATTTCTATGACAGTGACACGCTTATTTTAAACGCGTAGAAAATTTGATTCTCGTCAGAATTTGGATGTATGCTCCTTTAATTTATAAGGAATGTTAATTATTAATAATTTTCATCTACTGACACACAAATCATGGGTAGGATTAACAGTGATTGTATCGGCATGCACTTCACTTCTACCGGTCGATTTAAAAAAAAAAAGAAAAATACATTCATTTATTGAAACACAAAAAATGTTAACCAAACATATTTCTTAATTCAAATTACACTTCAAACTAAATTAAAATATAATAAAAATAACGAAGTGATAAAAAAAAAAAAAAATCATACCAAATTCAAACATTTTACTTTGTCCAACTTCTAACACCAGCCCCTTTTGCAATGACTTAAAAATCACTCTACGACAACTGGTGGAAAATACCAATATAAATACCACATGCAAATGAGCTTTTGATTCGCCACAAATGTTAGCCAGAAGTTTGCATCTCTTCGCCGGTAGTGGTGAAACCTTTGGCAACAATGGACAATTTGCTGCAAGTTTGCCGCAGAGCTCATTTGCATGTGAAAATTATCAGTGGCAAATTTGCGGAAAGTTTGTGACAATTTCGTAAGGGATCTCATAATTATATATATATTTTTTTCTCAAAATGACTACGACAGTGATTATCAGGGACTGAATTTAATGTTCCACTATATTTTAAGAGTTTAGACATTAACTTTATTACCACCTGCTGATGGAATCTCCAAACTGCAAATGCAGGAACTGAATTTGGACTTTGCGCTGAGATAAGAGGTGGTATTGAAATGCCTTAGGAAAACGACCAAATCCTTAAGAAAATAGCAAATTGTGCTTTGCGCCACTTCATTTACATACAATACACCCACAGTTTGCGCGCCTACACCCACAGTAGTGTAAACATTCCCTCCCACGCCCATTTACACTTTGTGCAGGCATGAAAATTGCACTTAGAATTAGCGCTCTCACGAAAATTGGATAAGACATTGCGCGTGGTAATAGCGTGTAGCGCTGCGCTTAGCACACTCACGAAAATAGAGCCGATATGTGAAATTGGAATTTCATCTAGTAAGAAATTAATTTGAAATTTGTAATTGTATTTTGAACAGGAGTGAATGATAGATAACTGTGAAATTCTACAAGTGAATATGCAGTTACAGATATTAGAATTGGCCATTTTTACTAGTTGAAATTCAATTTTTGAAATCAATAATTGGTATTTCCGCAAGTCATGTTTTTGCAAGTGCAAACTTAGTTACTGATATCAAAAAATTGCATTTTCACTAGTAGTAATTCCATTACAATATCAAGAATTAGCATTTACACTCTTGAAAATTGAATTATATATAATTGATTAAATATCACAAGGGCTTGCAATTATCAACTTGGTATCGATATTGGCCTTGGTAGTACTTGACATCAGATCGAAAAGAAAATAAGTGGTATGGAAATGTTAATATCCTACCAGATATTGATTTAGATCATGAATATTTAGTGTCCTCATAATTTCAAACATATTGGTGCTTATCTAATCATCAGTCTCAATGTTCTCAAGTCATGGCTCTGTTTAGCATTGTGCTTTTGTGACAAGATGGCTCTTTTTTGCATTGTAACACCTTTTGCATTTAGATTTACAAATGACCTATAAAATAAACTGCTAAGATTCCCAACAGTGATTCCCCAACATGTATTTTTGTGGATACATATGCATAAACATCTATTTTTTTGCATCCATTTCATTTGCATTCCATTTAGAGCTGTTACTCCATCACGATTGTAAGATTTAATCATGATTTGGGTGTGTGTGTAAATCTGACACCACAGGGAACATAAATATACAACTGCGGCAATTGTTGTCACCAGCTGTAGTGAGCGAAAAGTGAACAGTTTTTGGGTCATTGCGCATGATGAAATCCTCATCATTCCCGGTAGAAAAGCCATAAACGCTAAACCAGGCTCAGAATCAAAACATATCTACAGAACACCAATGATGTTGCACAGTGGTATCACCCATCTGCTGTGCTATTATGGCAAACAATTCTGCTCGAACAAAATACGGATGTGTGCCGGCATTCAAGCTTCCAAAAACCACTTCCTCTTTCTCAAAGGTTGAGAAACAACAACAAACAAAAAAATAAAAATTACACGTTTTTCCACTCGGGCTGTTTAAAACGGTAACACATGGTGCCCTCTGTACAACATCAGAATCAAAGATGTTTTGAGGGGTCTGCAGCCAATGTTCTGGAATCGATGTTTGCCACCACCTGTGAGCTTTGTGGCATTTGGCTTTTGCGTGACAGCATGGATGGTGATGAGGGGTGTACTTTCTGACAGGGCTGGCTCGGACTGGGGCGGGCAGGGATTCAAATGAGTCCAATAATGTCAGAAATGGTAACTGTAGCTTGAGCACACTTGTTCTCATTGCAAATGGCCATCTGCTCTGGGGAGCTTCACTCTGAAAATGCAAATGCAAGGAAAACAGGAAGTTTTGTTAAATGCAGAACTGTGTCATAATTTTATTTTTAAAGAAAAGTTCCTGGCAAATGTTCTGTAGCCAGAAACCCCCATTACGTGCTGTTATGGTACCATGGTATAGTGGTGGTATCAAGTGGTAATACCATGGAAATTTTATATGTACCATAGTACTGAATTATTACCACATTCATAAACCATAGCCGGGCAGTGCTGGCTCAGCAATTAAGGCTCTGGGTTACTGACCAGAAGGTCGGGAGTTCAAGCCCCAGCACCGCCAAGATGACACTATTGGGCCCTTGAGCAAGGCCCTTGACCCTATCTGCTCCAGGGGCACCGTATCATGGCTGACCCTGCGCTCTGACCTTAGCTGGGATATGTGCGCTCTGAGCTTAGCTGGGATATGTGAAAAAAAGAATTTCACTGTATATGTGCAAATGTATAATGTGTGACAAAATAAAGGCTTCTTCCATGGTGTTTACAGGCTTTTCCAAGGCACTTCAAATTATACCCATGTATTACCTATATGTAACGAAATACATGATATTCAGGTTACTCAAAGGTACTTCAAAGAATACAATGCTATTACCATCATTGTTTCCCCTATATGTATTCAGGAGCTGCTGAATTATGAGCACCGCTATTATCTATTGACATTTCACATGGCTCATCAATATCCATGACGCAACGTAACACTTGCCAGCACCAGTCAGTTGGGCGCTTATACTGCATGCAGTCAGATGGGACATTTGGATGAAGCGAAAGGGACCCCACCATATACACACATGTATTCACAGTGACATCATCGTATAGCAGCCCATCAAAGGCTGTTCGCGATTGCGTACACATACACAACAGAGAAGCAGCAGACCTGACATGATACCTCTTCTAGCGGAAAGTCTTTTACTCTGATAACTTCTTTGGCAAAGGTAGTAGGCTCCAGAATGTGACTAAATGGTTGCATTTGCAATCATTTTTCCAGCCGGTGAGACTTAAGTTTTTTTAGAGGTCACACTGGTGCAGCTACAGAGTTTGCCAACTCTCATTGATTACACGCGACGCGTCTGTTTCATTTGAAAAAACGTAACGTAACAGCATTAGCCACTACCCGGATCAGTTATCAGCCGGCTCAATGAACAGAGCAGTGCCAGCGCAAAGCAGTCTCACTCATACAGTGCAAATAATTATAAACAGCGCTGCGAGAAGCATGGTGCGAAAATCATTTGAATTTGGCTGTGGAAAAACCCTATGAAACCCTTAGTGTCCCTTGCTTTGCTGATTTAAGGAGTTTAAACCACGTTTAATGGCAAACCGTTATAAACAACACTGACCAGAACATAAATTATAAGGCTTTACAAACCACACATCACCACCCTAACAAAATTGTACCTTGAATTTACTATAGTAACACTTAAAGTGTTAACAATGGTATTTTGGCAGATGTACAATGTGTTTTATTCATACTAAATATTTGTATATTATTTATATAGTCCTATTAAATAATTAATTTCTGTTACAATTATGTCTATTTCAAAAAGTTTCTATTTTGTTTTTTTATAGTTTCTGAATGTATAGTTTCTGTCATTTCATAACATAAATGCCATAGTTTGTTTTGTTGAAGTTTCTTACTATCGTAGTGAGGAACCATACTTGGTTTTACCAGTGACTACCCATGATCTAGTTACAAATATAATTTAAAATTATGGACACTAATGGAGGAACTATGGCAACTTTTCATTATTATGGACCAAGCAATCAGATTTTCTTCATTGCAAAATCTGTTCTACAATCTGCTCTTTGATTGTAGGAAAAAGTAACTGGCTTTGTTTGCCTTAAGAAGTTCAAAGAGATAACTGTACTTAATCAGTAGGATCACATGCAGAATATTTCAATTTAGCCCTATATAAATTAGGTAGGCCTATATATAAATAAACCTTTTTTTTTCTTTTTTTTTTTTTTTACAGATGTTACTGTTGCATCAAGTCAAAATCAATGCTATACTGTCTAATGTGCATTTCAGTGACAAAATAATCCAAAATAATACTTCACTATTTTTATTAGTTTCTATCATGAATTATTCTTATTTAATTAAAACATATTTATTTTTCCACTGTTGCTACCAAATCAGGTCCCACCATCTGTAGAACTCTCATATGTTAGTCTGGAGCCCTGTTTTGAGATATATATTCTGTTAGATAGGTTTATATATTCCATTGGTGTTTATGTTTAACAAAAATAGTGTGAGAGTGATTTTCTGAGCGCTAGAAGTGTCAAAAGCTCCCAGTGAATAATAAACACACGCATGACAAGGCGAAAATGAATAACCCATCTATAACGATTCTAAGGTCATTTTAAGCTATTACCCCACCAACATGCGTAAATACTGGTCTGGCCTTGCAGGCTCGTGGACGCACGCACAACAGCACCACTGCTGAAAACAATCCTAGGGGAAACACTGACCATGATACATGTGTAAGAAATATGGTATGCACATGGTACTTCAAGATACTTCAAAGATTCCCATGGTATTACCATGACACATATGTAAAAATGTTGTATGCACATGGTACTCTAATGTACTTCAAAGTATACCATGGTAAAACCATGATAGAGGTAAAACAAAAAACAAACAAACAAACAAACAAACATGGTATTCATGTGGTACTCCAAGGTACTTCAAAAAATACCATAATAATACTATAATACATGTGTAAAAATATGGTAGTCACATGGTACATCAAAAAATACCATGGTATTACCATAATACATGTATAAAAACATTGCATACTGTACACATATGGTATACACATAGTACATCCAATAATGCCAGTGTTTCTCCTACATGCATTCAGTAGCTGTGCACTGTGGCTGATAAATTATGAGCGTCACTGCTGAAATTTCACATGGTTCATTAATATTCTTGATGCAACGTAATGCTTGCTAGGTCTTTTTGGATAGCAGGAAAAAAAGACAATGCCATGGTTCTCTCTCCATTGAAAAACATTTGGTGGCCGCCCATCAGAAATTTCGGACCGCAAAGGCAAATTTAATGCTAGTCTTGTGTTCAGTGCTTTATACGCCCTAAATATGCTTCTCATTTGCAATGCGGCATTTTTGCAGTGTGAAGAAAGCCTGGTTGAAGCCTGTATCGCCCCTCGATATTGCGCAGACCATAAAACGAATGCGACACATTTGAATTCTAGTGAGAATTTTCCATTTTAAAGTGCTATGGAGGAAGTCAAACCTCTCAAACAGTAGACAGCCCTGACATGCTTAACAGCAACACTTGTTAATGCAGGGATGGATTACCGACCGGGCCAATGGGGCCAGTGCCCAGGGGCCCTTGACTACCCGGGGAGGCCCTGGGCTTTAAGGTAAACAACTTTTGGGCATGAAAACAAAAACTCAATCTCCCCCCTCCAAGGGGTCCTTGGAGATAATTGGCCCCGGGGCCTTTGCAAGTCATAATCCGTCCTTGCGTTAATGTATCACAATTTTACAGTTGTATCAGTAACTGATATTTTGACAATGTAATAAATTACATAATCTATTAGGTAAAATCTCATTTTTATTGCTACTGTGGAAGTTGTACTTTAAATCTCTAAATGTGTTTAGGCTAATATATATATTTTTTCATTACAAATACTTTAATTAATTTAAGAAAGACTAGCTACAATGACCTAAACACTTTAATGAGGAGCCATCTATGGTCTTACCTGTGCTTATATGCAGGGGTTAAATTAGGATTTTGGGGAGGGGGATTACATTGGGTCTTGATTTCTAATGTAATGGGAACATGAATAACCAATCTATAATGATTCTAAGGTTGTTTTAAGGTATTCATCCACCGATGCATGTAAAAGCGAGTCCGGCATTGTAGACTTCTGGATGTGCGCACAACAGCACCATTGCTGAAAAAAAAAATAATCCTAGGGGAAACACTGAATACCATGGTAAAAAAAAAAATTGTATTCACATGGTACTCCAAGGCACTTCAAAGAATTCCATAGTATAAAACAAAATACAAGGTACATGTGCACAAACCAAAGTATTGTCATGGTGTCATGTCCAAAAAGTCATGGTAAAAACATGGTACTTTTTGGTATTTAGAGTTAGGGTTGCTTTGGTACTTTTGTTAGTACCACAATATTTTTTTATTTTTTTTATAATTTAATAATAAGAGAATTTGAGGTGCAAAACCCCAGAGTTAGAGATACAAATGATGCCTCATCGCAGATTGTGATTTACTAGTACTGCACCCTATTTATTGGCTGTTAGAACAAGTTCCCTATCTGTCACTCACTCGACGTTGGTGTCGATGTAGTGATACTAGGGGTCACTCTTGGGAGCCCAAGACACCTCTGGTCTTTGAAAAAAGGCCAATGAAAATTGGCGAGTGGTATTTGCATGCCACTCCCCCGGACGTACGGGTAAAAAAGGAGCTGGTATGCAACCACTCATTCAGATTTTCTCTTCGGAGCCGAACGGTCATGCTCATTGAGCTGAATACTACTGTTCATTCACCTCTGCTGGATCTGACGGCGCATATCAGTGGCTTCTCCCTCCTCTGCACTGGTGCACTGCAGAGAACGCCCCTGGGTGCTTCGGCAGAAAAACTAGAGAGTATATTTTCTGAAAGAGCATTTTTCCCCTCTAAAAGAGTATATATTTCTCTAAAAGAGCGCACACATGGAACGTCTTTTTAAAGATGCTTTTCCGATTGTGTGTTATTCCTGGTTGTGCTCGTTATCTCTCACCTTCTAACGGTCACGATCAGTGTCTTTCGTGTCTGGGCACTGCTCACACGGAGACAGTGTTCGTGGATGGTCATGTTCTCATTGCAAGAATATGTTCATGGCAATGTTGCGGTCGCGGCTCGCCTTCGTAAGAAAGCGAGCCACCCCAGAGGTTCCCGCCTCGGTCCTTTTACCCACGGGTTTGAGGCCAGCGCGGCTAGCACTGGGGGAGATTTGGGGACCCCAATGGGACCGCCTCTGCCGGGTATCCCCCCGCGGACCTCCCATTCCCCAGCACACTCGTCTGCCCTGATCGGGCTTCCGGGTGAGTCCGCCGGCTCGTCTCACGGCAAGTTCGACCTCTTATTCGGAGCCCGCGAAAGTGATGAGCTCTCGAGCGCAGCATCGGAGAGCGGGCTCGTCCAGTCGGAAGCCTTAGCTGGGCTCCTCCCTTTGGGGTCGATCGCCCAGTCACAGGCTGACGCGGAGATGACGACATGCTTTCCCGGGCAGCCGCGAGTGTCGGTTAGAGTGGATTTCACCGCTCTTCCCTGAACCCTCGTGGCTCGGTGATTGGTTCCTGGGCACGCGGCGCCACTCAAAGCCACGCCCCACCCCGTTCCTTTCTTCCCAGAAGTGCATGAAGAGCTGACAAGGTCGCGGGAGGCACTTTTTTACTGCCCGGTCCCGATCTTTTCAGCTTCCCCGCCCTCACTACCCTCGATGGTGGGGCGGCCAAGGGCTATTCGGCAATCCCCCGGTGGATAAAGGCGCTCGCGGTGCACCTATGCCCGCAGAGCACCGCCACCTGGCGCGGGTGCCCAAAGCCCCCTTCCAAGGCCTGTAGGTTTACGTCGTCTCTGACGGCCAAGGCCTATGGTGCTGCTGGACAAGCCGCCTCCGCCCTGCACGCCATGGCTCTCTTGCAAGTCCGCCAAGGCGCTAAAGGAACTGCACGAGGGTGGTTCCGCCCCGGGATTGATGCAGGAACTGCGCTCGGCGACCGACCTCGCTCTCCAAGCGACGGAGGTCACGGCGCGGTCTCTCAGGTGGACGATGGCCACACTAGTGGTCCAGGAGCGCCACCTTTGGCTCAACCTGGTCGAGATGAGTGAGGCCGACAAGACACGATTCCTTGCTTCCCCCATTTCCCAGGCGGGCCTATTCAGCGACACCATCGAGGACTTTGCCCAGCAGTTCTCGATGGTAGAGCAGTAGATGGATGCTAGCCGGCATATCCTGCCCCAGTGCGGCTCAAGATCCTGCACCCTGTCTACTCATCGCCAAGGGCGTCCCCCTGCGGTGACTGCACTGGCTCCGCCGCAGCCTGCCCCTTCGGCCCGGCCCGGCGTGGAGCCCACCGCAGGAAGCAGACGCCACCCATCTCGTGGCTGCCCAGAACCCGTGAAAGGCTTCAAAGCGCCCTTGAGACAGGCGACCCAGGGACAACGAAACCCGCTGCTCTGGAGCTGGTAAGCAGATCTTCATCTTTTTGTTACCTTTTGCATTTAATTGCACTGCATGCCCAAGTGGCTGCAGTACTCGAGCTCAGCAAGAGCGGATTCCTTGTTCCCTGGGTCACGTATCTGGTGTGTATGGCTGTCATCACGACCACCGTCCACCACTCCATTTGGCAGGTTGGCGCTCCAGCGGCGGTCTCCCACCCCTGAGTGCCCAGCTGTAGCACAAATCCACCCCCGATGTGACAGTCTCCACGGGTCACGAGGACAGGCCTCTTCCTCCACCATCCCAGGCTGTTCCGGGGGTGGTCACAAGGAGCCAGGTAAGTGCTTCGATGTCCTTAGACTCAGCACGGCCACGACGTGGTGTGGCACCTCGAGCTCCACCCCGCCGCGAGGCCCCACCTGCCGGTACATCCGATGACGTTGTCCTTTTGGTCCCCCTTGCGCGGAACTTGGACACATGGCTTGCGCTTTCCAATCCGTCACGAGGGCTGGTCCGGACTGTCCGACTCGGCTGCACGATTCACTTCGCCGGGCATCCGCCCAGGTTCAGCGGTGTCCACTTCACCTTGGTGAAAGACGAAAACGCTGCTACCTTGCGCGGAGATCGCTACCCTCCTACGGAAGGATGCGATAGAACCTGTCCCTCCAGCCGAGATGAAGAAAGGGTTTTACAGCCCCTACTTCATCGTACCGAAAAAAGGCGGTGGGTTGCGGCCAATCTTGGACCTGCGAGTACTGAACCAGGCTTTACACAGACTCCCGTTCAAGATGCTGACGCAAAGACACATTCTAGTGAGCGTCCGGCATCAAGATTGGTTTGCGGCGGTAGACCTGAAGGATGCATACTTTCACGTCTCAATCCTTCCTCGACACAGACCCTTCCTGCGGTTCGTGTTCGAGGGTCAGGCGTATCAATACCCTGTCCCTGTCTCCTCACGTCTTTACGAAGATCGCAGAGGCTGCCCTTGCCCCATTAAGAGAGGTGGGCATTCGCATTCTCAACTATCTCGATGACTGGCTAATCTTAGCTCACTCTCGAGACGTGTTATGCGCACACAGGGACCTGGTGCTCTTGCACCTCAGCCGACTAGGGCTTCGGATCAACTGGGAAAAGAGCAAGCTCCTCCCAGTTCAGAGCATCTCTTTTCTCGGTTTGGAGTTGGACTCAGTCTCCTTGATGGCGTGCCTTACGAACGAGCGCGCTCAGTCGGTGCTGGCCTGTTTGAAGGCGTTCAAACAGAAAACAGTGGTTCCACTGAAACTTTTTCAGAGGCTCATGGGGCATATGGCATCCTCGGCGGTGGCCACCCCGCTCGGGTTGATGCATATGAGGCTGCTTCAGCACTGGCTCCAGACTCGAGTCCCGAGACGGGCATGGCGCCACGGGACACACCGCGTGGCCATTTACTTCGGTCTGTCACCGTCTTTTCAGCCCTTGGACCGACCTCTCGTTTCTACGAGCAGGTGTTCCCCTAGAACTGGTCTCCAGGTGCGTCGTGGTCACGACAGACACCACCAAAACGGGCTGGGGCACTGTTTGCAATGGGCACGCAGCCATCAGCCTCTGGACGGGTCCGCGACTGCATTGGCACATCAACTACCTCGAGTTACTGGCAATTCTGCTCACCCTGCGAAGGTTTCGGCCATTGATCCAGGGCAAGCACGTGTTAGTTCAGACAGACAACACGACAACAGTAGCATATGTCAACTGCCAAGGTGGTTTGTGCTCTTGTTGTATGTCACAACTCGCCCGCCGTCTCCTCCTCTGGAGTCAGCAGCACCTCAAGTCGCTACAAGCCACTCACATCCCGGGCAACCTCAACACTACGGCGGACGTGCCGTCACAACAGGTTACCCTCAGGGGAGAGTGGAGACTCCTCCCCACTGCCCGCTCTGGTACGCCCTGACCGAGGTCTCCCTCGGCATAGATGCGCTGGCACACAGCTGGTCCCCTGACATTCGCAAATATGCATTTCCCCCAGTGAGCCTGCTTGCACAGACCCTGTGCAAGGTCAGGGAGGACGAGGAGCAGGTCGTCCTGGTAAGCACCCTACTGGCCCGCCCAGACGTGGTGCTCGGACTTCACGCTCCTCGCGACAGCTCCCCCCTGGCAAATTTCCCTGAGGAAGGACCTTCTTTCTCAGGGAAGGGGCACCATCCAGCACCCATGCCCAGACCTCCTGGAATCTCCATGTCTGGCCCATGGACGGGGTGTTCTTCCCGTCGGGAAGACCCCCAGAGATGCGCAGTCAGATCAGTGCTTTCCTTCCTGCAAGAGAGGTTGGAAGGGAGGCAGTCCCCTTCCACCTTGAAGGTGTACGTTGCTGCCATAGCAGCACACCACGACGCAGTCGACGGTAAGTCCTTAGGGAAGCATGACCTGATCATCAGGTTCCTAAGAGGTGCCAGGAGGCTGAATCCCACCTGGCCGCACCTCGTTCCCTCATCGGACCTCTGTAGTTCTTCAGGGTCTACAGAGAGCCCCCTTTGAGCCTTTGCAGTCAGCCGAGCTTAAGGCACTCTCCTTGAAGACTGCCCTCCTGACTGCGCTCACTTCCATCAAGAGGGTAGGTGACCTGCAAGCATTCTCTGTCAGCGAAACGTGCCTGGAGTTCGGTCCAGGTTACTCTAACGTGATCCTGAGACCCTGACCGGGCTATGTGCCCAAGGTTCCCACCACCCCTTTAGGGACTAGGTGGTGAACCTGCAAGTGCTGCCCCAGGAGGAGGCAGACCCAGCCCTGTTGTCACTGTGTCCGGTGCACGCTTTACACATCTATTTGGATCGCATGCAGAGCTTTAGAATCTCTGAGCAGCTCTCTGTCTGCTTTTGGTGCACAGCGGAAAGGAAGCAGAGGATCGCCCACTGGCTCATTGACGCCATAACTATGGCATATCTCGCCCAAAACATGCCACCCCTGGTAGGGCTACGAGCCCATTCTACCCGTGGTGTAGTGGCTTCTTGGGCCCTGGCCAGAGGTGCCTCTCTAACAGACATTTGCAGAGCAGCGGGCTGGGTGGAACCGGTTTCATCCCAGGTAGTGGCATGCAACACAAGCGGATAAGCCCGGGATAGCCGGCCGGGTGTATCACTTGCACATAGTGCCTTCCACCTCCTTTTGAGCTGAAGACGTGCGCCGTTAATTCCCAGTAGTGTTCACAAAATTTGTTCCCTGGTTGACTTCCTCCGAGCCCTGTGGCAGTCGAGTGTTCGGAGAGAGTACACACGCTAACTAAGAGCCCGGTTCTGGGGTAGGTGCTCCGCATGTGGCAGTTCCCTGTAAGGCTAACCCCATGCGATCTATATCTTCCGCTAATTCATTTCCCTGCTGGCAAACTGCATCTTCCTTGGGCAGAGCCCCTCTGCCCCAGTCTCCATGTTTGTAGTAACTCCTCCCCCATTGGGCAGGACCTACCTTGAAGGCTCTTCACATGGTTAGAAAGACCATGTGACGTATTCTTCCACTTAAATATCCCCCCCTCTCTTGGGGCGAGGTGTGATCTCCGCAGTGTCCTCCCCTTGGGAGGGACACCCCCCGACTAGACCTTGTGGCCCAGTCAGATAATCCCCCTTCTTTTTTAGGGAGTGGAAAAAGAGAAGGGGAAAAGAGGCCACGACTGGGTTAAGCCTGTCTCTATCTTTGGGTAGTCGACTTGTCCCCAGAAAGGGCCGTTCGACACTCATAACTGTGTTGGGGGAGGTTACATGTCACCCTGGTGTGCTGGCTATGAGGCACACAGCAAGTCTGCCCACAACACACCACCAGTTCATGTAACACCGTTCAGCCTTGTGGCGTTTTGTATAGGGACCCCTAGTGTCACTACATCGACACCAATGTCGAGTGAGTGACAGACAGGGAACGTCATGGTTACTGGTGTAACCTCCGTTCCCTGATGGAAGGAACGAGATGTTGGTCCCTCCTGCCACAACGCTGAACTACCTGCTGAAATGGCCGGACCTTATATCGGCTCCTCAGCGTAAAACCTGAATGAATGGTTGCATACCAGCTCCTTTTATACCCGTATGTCCGGGGGAGTGGCATGCAAATACCACTCGCCAATTTTCATTGGCCTTTTATCAAAGACCAGAGGTGTCTCGGGCTCCCAAGAGTGACCCCTAGTGTCACTACATCGACACCAACGTCTCGTTCCCTCCATCAGGGAACGGAGATTACACCAGTAACCATGACGTTTTACGGACTTTTACTAATGTAAATTTGTTTTTGTACATCCTTTTCACTTTGGGTTCAACACTTCTTATTTCTCATCTTTCATTAGAAAAAATGGTTTAGCACTGATTCTCAGCATCTTTTGGACACAATGTTTTTGGTCCATTTCTTGGCTTCTGATTGCTTCTCCCAAAATGCAGTTTGGAACAGCAGAGGAACATTTCCTCTCAGCCGAGTGCAGTCCTCAGGTCTCGCGTCCCTCTACAGGCTGTGCCTCCGTGTGCCCTTCCATGGCCTTTTATCGCTGTCCAAACGTGGACACAGTCCTCATTCTGACAGCAAAATGCCCTTAAACAAGCAAAGCAGCTGGTGAAGAACAAGATATGACAGATAGTGGACCTCGTTTAGGGGAAGTCAGCCTGTGTGACTAATATAACATCCTGGGCTGTCCCCCTGAGTGAAGACAGGCGGTCGGTTGACATATTTTACAGCCTTAAAGAGTCTATTAGGGCAGAATACTTTGTCAGACACCTCAGTTTTTCTCTCAACCGCGGACGTACCCGCTCAGATGCCAGTCCGCCCTGCCATCCGTCATGGGCATGGCATCACTCTATTAGCGAGACAGCAGAAGAGGCTGTTTATGGATGAGTGAAGTGGTAGCACTGTTTAGTGAGGTGTGTCTCTCTCTTACACTCTCTTGGGAGAACACTAAAGGAAGGACACACACAGTGCAAAAAACACACACAAATACACTTACAGAGGTGCATGCATGCACACAGACTCATTTTCAGTCAAACGACTATTAACATGATTATGTATCGATGGATGAAAAACTATGTTCTATTACACAATTGAGGGAGCAACATAATTGCTATTTCTCCTCTTCTCTCTCTCTCTCTCTCTCTCTCTCTCTCTCATTCTTCTAATCATCCCCTCTCTGTAGCTTCTACTGTCACATGTACAATAGTACAGTGGGACTAAATGTATGAAAAGATAATAGGGGTGAGGATGCGTGAAAAGAGGGAAAAGTGATGTAAAATATGAGATTCTTTAGACGAAAAAAGGAGGGGGCTTCTGTTGAGAGCGAGAGTAATTTTTTCAGACAGGCCCTACATATCTATTTGCTTCTGCTGGTGGGAAAGCATAGTTAAAGTAATATTTCACACCAGACTAAAATTTACTCCCGCTCATGTCTTTTTTCTTTGGTGGAACACAAAAGGATTAGGATGTTTTGCATGATGTTCAAGCTTTCTCTTGAGAGATTAATATTGTCAAGCTCCAAAAAGAACAAAAAAGCTCCGTAAAAATACCACAAAAGTAGTCCATACGACTCATGCACTATATTCCAAATCTTCTAAAGCCATAAAATAGCTTTATGTGAGGAAAAGGCTGAAGTTTACAACATGATTACACTGGAAATCGAAGTAAAATATGCATTCCTGTTGACTGTATTTTATACGGAGCCCCTTAGTGGACAGGGCAGAAATGTTTTTCTGAAATAGTTTTGTATGCCTTCACAATAAGTTTGCATTCCCTCACAATAAATGTTGCATTCCCTCACAATACATTTTGCATTCCCTAGCAATAGTTTTGCGTTCCCTCACAATATATATATATATATATATATATATATAGATAGATAGATATTTTTTGGGGGGGAGGGAACATGGTTTTAATACAGTATACTGTATCCATCTAGTAACCATTGGTTTACTATAGATTGACCATAGTAATTCTTGTGGTTACTATGTTTTTACTACAAATTTGTAGTATAACCATAATAACTATAAAATTATGATTTGAATCACCATAGTTTCCATTTTCCTGTATTATTATTTTGGTTTTACAATGAATATCAAGGTTAAATTATGGTTACTATAGTAAAACCATGGTCAATTTCTTGCGAGGGAACACAAAAATACTGTTAGGGCATGCAAAACGTATTGCAAGGGAACGTAAACTATTGTAAGGGAACGCAAAACTACTGCGAGGGAATGCAAACTATTGCGAGGGAATGCAAAACTTATTGCGAGTGCGCGCAAAACTATTTTAGAGAAACAAAATCCTGCCCTGTCCTCTAAGGGGCTCCATAATTTTATCAGTTACAAATAAAAATACCACTCACTTTTGGCGCCACTCTGTGGACATTTCACCCAGAAACTAGAGCTCACACGTGCCCATACGTTTAACAACACTTTCAGCTTCGGCCACTGGGTGCATTCTAATTTCAAGAAGCACAGACCTGTTTCAGCTGTAGAACTTTCGACCTACTTTTACCAAATTTACAGTGACTTTTACTTGCTCATGCAAAACTTACCGCCACATTGTTAGGGTGTTGTGGATGGTTGCCAAGGCATTGCTATGCGGTTACTAAGGTGTTCTGAGGGGTTTTTAGTGTTTTGCTATGACGTTGCTAGGGTGTTCTGGGTGGTTGCCAGGTGGTTATTTACTGGTCCAAATCCAAAGAGCCCTACCCAAAATCTTTTTGATATTGTGGTCTAGACACGGCTCAGGGATCTCCTTAAAAAGTACGTCTGTGTGGTTTTATCGTCCACCAGCCACAAATCATAAGTATAATGGTTGTAGTGCAAATGGTTGGATGACTTACATGACGAAGTTGAATACTTTAGGTTAGGGGTTTGTTCAAATCCCTAACTCTTAAGTATGAGCAATGGCAATAATGGTTTACTATGCTAAAATGATGTAACTTCTGTCATGCTAATATATCTCCCATTATAAAACTATTATGCAATTTGAAATCATTTTGAAAACTGAAGCGAGACCGTCTCTTGAGTTCAACCAATCAGAATTCAAAAACACCAAAAGCTTGCCAAATGCTTATTTAAGTGTAGAGAAAGGAACAGGAAGCATGTATCTCAGAAAGTCATTTAATTTGAGAATCTGAAGATAAAAGCATTACAGATATCTGATGAAATGGGTAAAATCTCAGGATAAAGAATGCAAAATAGCTGCATGAAATATCTTTTGAAAGAAAGATGGAGCTTTCTTTTGTATTCTCCACCAAAGGTTTTGTGGTGACATCTGCAGTAAGAGTAAGAGATTTCGGTTTTTAAAACAGTGATTCAGAATGAAGACAACTGAAAAGCCTAGATTCTGTCATTTTACAGACCCAGAATGCCCTCTGATTGTGAATCGAAGACCAGTTCTTATCTAGAACTGGTACCATTTAAAATAAATAAATAAAAAAAGTAATAAAGGGTATACTTCAAGTTAAACAAATTGTTAATAATAGTTAGCTAAGTAGAATTAAAACTAGAATTGTTAAATTTCTTCCGATTCCTATCCCTACCTCTGATGTAGATTGAAAAAACTCATCTGGAGAAAAAAATAATAATAATTATATATATATATATATATATATATATATATATATATATATATATATATATATATATATATATATATATATACACTTTAGTTATATAACTCGTCTAGAGAGAAAAAATATATATATACTCAAAAGTTTTGAAACACTTACTCATTCTTTATTAAAAATTGTTTTTCACATTTTAGAATATTAGTAAAGTCATTAAAACTATGGAATAACATAAATGGAACAATGGGAATTATGTTGTGACTAAACACAATCCAAAATAAATCAAAACTGGGTTATATTTTAGCATCTTCAAAGTACTCACCCTTTGCCTAGAATTCGCAGACATGTACTCTTGACATTTTCTCAACCAACTTCTTGAGGTATCACCCTGGGATGCTTTTTAAACAGTATTGAAGGAGTTCCCATCTATATGCTGGGCACTTATTGGCTGCTTTTCTTTATTATTTGGTCCAAGTCATCAATTTCAAAAACTTTTTTTATTTTTTATTAAATTTTTGATTTATAATGAAATAAATGAATATGGTGGCACAATTATATTTTTGTCTACAAAACTAATTTCAAACATTTAAGCATACGCCTTCAGATCAAAAGATTTTTAAGACCATGAGAAACATTTCAGTCAAGTGTTTCAAAACTTTTGACCGGTAGTGTATATATTTTTTCAGTCTAAAGCATCTTGTTTCAAAGAAAATTTACTTAAAACCGTTTTTGTGCTTAAAGCTATGCAGATTATTGCAAGTGCATGTTTGTAAAACTGAGAATGAGTTGCAGCCATGAAAAGACAGCTTGATTGAACCCAGAAACGAAATGATGTGTTATTCCATTTTTTTTTCTTTTAAGATTTAGTTTATGTAAATCACATTTTTACACTTCTGCAATGTTAAAGTTGCTTCAAAACATTCCTGTGAGAAAATAGCTGTCAGATGGACAGAAAAGTTTCTAGAAAATTTGTAAAAGGACTCTCAAGTTGGGTTAACAGGAGTGGGGTCCAAAAGTCTAAGACAATGCGAAATATTTCATGAGAAATTATACTATGAGCATAACAATTTTAGTGAACATTAAAAAAATAAAATAAAATAAATACTGAATTTCTTAGTACTTGGTGTGTTTTCAGAATTTTCCAAAGAGCATCTTGTGTGCTTTAAAGTAAGCAAATCTGACCTTTTGTACAAAGTTTACATGGTCAATGCCACAAATTTACTAGCATTTCATTAGTGTCCTAGAAATAATCCAAAATCTTAAATATTCTTTTTGATTTCACTTTATCAATTTATGTTGTTTTAAATATGTCAGAATTAGGGCCGTCGATTTAAAGCATTAATTCAGTGTGATAAATGTATTTTTTTTTTTTTTTAAATAATGCGTTAAAAAACTTAACGCAATTAATCATGTTCCAGGACCGTAGTAAGGAATATTCCTACCATCGGAGCAATTCAAGCTTGAAGTAACACCTGTTTTCAGCAGGGGGCAGTAAGCTGCGCAAGTAAGACAATGGAGCACAGTTCTGTATGCTGAGCTCTCTTGATGTGTTTTCCGATGTTTCAAACTATGTTTAACTTTACACAGCGACCTAAAAACTCTGTTTATGAAGTGATGCAACCAAAGTGAGATGTTCCAGAAGTGTCCATCTGACGCACGTGTACCTTGACGTGTCCTTAGAACAGACTGATGAATTCAGTTGCAAAATGGATTGGTGTGGATTGTAGGCCAATGATAGACCCAATAGTTAAATAATATGAAAATAAACAATGTATCTAAAGCCACTTTTTGTAAAGCATTTTAATTATCCAAATTATCATACGTATGTATGACATACTGTGTATTATATTTGTAATTATTTAAATATAATTATTTAATCATTATATATTAAACTATTGTTATTTGAGGACCTTTCTTAGCAAATAGTTAAGTGTGATTAATTGTGATTAATTCAAATAATTAATTGTCATATCATGTAATTCAATTGATTAAAATCTTAAACTTTTGTTTATTTCCAAGTATTACATCCCAGATTTTTAATGTGGTGTCTCACTTTTGAACTCCAGTGAATGTGTAAATATTTACAGTTCAGTGGTAAGTACCGTAATTTCACCATTTTGCACATTAACAAAAAAGAATGCTGTGATGGATGGATGGATGGATAGATAGATAAAGTATATATATACTGTAGATATAGTGGACTTCATAGTGCCACACATTGAAACTTCATGTTAGGTTATTAAATTCACAACATGCTTTGATATCCACATTACATCCCTCTATTTTGGGCTCTCAGTCAGTTTAAATAATTAGATTTTTTTCTGGCAGAAGTTTGAGTGCGCAAGACTAGCTCCTCATTACCATGTCACATCTCTTTGGCAACCACAAATTATATTTCATAATAAAGAGTTGGCAGAAGGCCCATGTCCTTCCCACTTATTTCAGAAATAAAATGATCAATATGGGCCCCACACGTACAATGTAATTGAACGAGTTTGTGGACGTTGGGATTGATTAATCATGCATGAGAGAAATTGCAAACATCTCTTCAGCACCATAGCTTTTGCTGTTCATCACCGGCACTCATGTTAGCTAACGGGCGGAAGTGATCTCCGGCAGCAGTCGCCATTAATGTTTTGAGTTAGAGAGCAGGTAGATGGAACGCAGCTGTGTAATTAAATATCCAGATTTTTATGAGGATATGCCGGTACTTATTAAAAGTCACTCACTTGCACCTTGTTAAATGAAAATATGAATAATCAGAAGATTATCCTATGAATGTTTTACAGCTGTGTAGCTGTAGAAATGGATGACTTTATAATTCAATATGAAATATGACACCAAGAAAATGAATTAGAGAAGGTTCCAGCCTTGGTTAAAATAATGTTGTTGTTTTTTTTTTTTCTTTTCTTTTTTGCTAATTTCTCCAAAACAAGTTTTTAAGCTTTATTCTACCATGATATGGCCCATATCTTTAAATTTATCTTTTTATTGGTCAGTTCAATTTATAAAACTAAAGGAATACACTGTATTCTCACTGTAGAAGTTGTTACCTTTAGGTGCTATTTCTAACTCTTAAAAATTATTTTCATTGCTATAACCCAATCAGGAGTGTGTTTCCCATACAACGAACAACACAACTCACTGCCTAACCTACCATAATACAATGTATCGTTGGAGAAATTAACCAGCTTTTCACGACTGTTTCCTGAAACTGTAGTAACTATTATCGCACATCCATCGTTCAAACCACGTTGGTTCAACAAAATAGAGGTGTCGCTAATGTCATTATGCAACGGGTGGAGTAATAACTTCTGCGGAGATCATATGGACCTCAAATTAAAATAACTATTTACACACACACACACACACACACACACACACACCATAATGCCGTTTAATGCGAGAAAGCTGCTGAAGACACGAAAGCATTGTGCACTGTGTAATGCGACAGATGCATGGCACTGCATTAGTTGGGTTTCCCTTTACATCAGACTTCGGGGTTCCCCATATGCACTTGAACACATACACACATGCGCACTCTTCAAAAACATATAAGATCTTCACTTATGCATTAACATGGACACATAATTCAAAAAGTCTCAGCAAAGTCAAATGATGTCTTCACAGCAAACTAACACTGAACTATGCTTCTAACCACAGGTGGAGATCTGTAGTTCAGACCACACAACTTTGCGATGCTGTTTGCGAATTTTCGTTGGAATTATGGTTTCCGGAAACACCAAATTGTTGAATTATGTTAGTAACAATGAAACTTGTGACCATAGTTGGCTAACGATGCTTTTGGGAAACACCCCTGTCAGGTTTATTCATAAATAGCAGAAATATTTATTTGACGTGAATTAAACTACTTTATTTAGATTTGACTAAAAGTACATTTTTAGGTTAAATGATCATTTATTTATGTATTTATTATAATATAGCTAGAATTTTAATCCTCATGTTCTGCTTTTGGACCCCTCTGTTTGTGGTCTAAGACAGATTTCAGTGAATTCTTGAGCTACACTCATTCTGTCCTTTCTGAAATTCGAAGCACTGCCCCCAGTGGCCAACGCAGGAAGTGTTTTTGAACGTAAGTGCACACGTCAGCTCCAGTTTTGGGTGATATGCCCACAGAGGGGTGCCAAAAGCGAGTTGTTTTTAGCTGTAAATTATGTAATAAATTAAAAAGGAAAGCATATTTTATTAACTCTATCCCCAAATCCCAACCCTATACCTAACTGTCAGTGGAGTAAAAATGTAAATTTAGAGGGAAAATAGAACCTCCATATCACATTTGTCACTGTTTATGCAAACATGATTACTTCCTGGTTTCAATGCAGGATGAGAACCTGGGTGTCCCAGGCTGCTGACGCAACATGCTATCAGTCACACCACAGAAGAAGGTAAACGTAACTGAATTGATGCAGAAATGTCTGATGGGAGATAGTGCTTGTCAGTGACTCGGCATAATGGGGCTGATGTCAAGGTACTTGAACAGTTGGAAGGAATATTACGACTTGCTGTGTGATAATGTTGGAAAATGTTTATGGTAAGACTCGGGCCATTTCTGACCTAGGTGAGATCCCTATTGGCTATTATTTTTTTAAAATGTACTAATTGGGGACTCTTGGGGCCCAAATATAAAGACAGTAAAATTTAAAGGGGTCATGTCATGAGGAATCAAATTTTCTTTGATATTTTGACATATGAGAATTTATTCTACTATAAAAGCATACTGTTCATTTGAGAACTCAAAACTTAATATGCAATAAAAGCATTTATTGAAACCAAACTGCAAAAACGCCTTGTTCTCTACTTTCACGACTAATTCATGAAAAACATCAACACCTACTTCACATCATCGCACACTTGGCCCTGCCCACTGGTGCTCCAATCCTAGTGTGGCCTCACTATTTCTGAACACCAAAGGGGACCCATCTGGACTATTTTGAATTAGTTTTGTATATATACACTACCGGTCAAAAGTTTTGAAACACTTACTCATTCTTTATTATAATTTTTTTCTTTTCTTTTTTTTTTCACATTTAGAATAATAGTAAAGTAAACGGAACTATGGGAATTGTGTTGTGACTAAAAAAATCCAAAATAAATCAAAACTGTGTTATATTTTAGCATCTTCAAAGTAGTCACCCTTTGCCTAGAATTTGCAGACATGTACTCTTGACATTTTCTCAACCAACTTCTTGAGGTATCACCCTGAGATGCCTTTTAAACAATATTGAAGGAGTTCCCATCTATGTTGGGCACTTATTGGCTGCTTTTCTTTATTATTTGGTCCAAGTCATCAATTTTTTAATTACATTTTAGTTTTATAATGAAATAAATTAATATCAAATCAAATCACTTTATTGCCACACAACCATATACACAAGTGCAATAGTGTGTGAAATTCTTGGGTGCAGTTCCGATCAACATAGTAGTCGTGACAGTTATGAGACATATACCAGTTTACAATAAACATCAGATTTACAACACAATTTAAAATCTAATATATACATAATTACACACAACACAGTATACAAATAATAACATGCAATGTACAGTATACAATACACACAATATAGAATACACATTATACAATAAAAAAAGGATATATAGTATATATAGAATGTACAGTACGTTGTATTGTACTGTACTGACATTCAGGCTGTTGGTTGATAGTAAGTTGCCAGTGTGTTGTTAAGAGAGTATATAAAATAATAATAATATAATTTATGACAGTCCGGTGTGAGATATAAGAGTAAGAGTAATAAAGTGCAGTGCTGATGTATTTTGATCGTGGGAGATCATGAGTTCAAAAGTCTGATTGCTTGGTGGAAGAAGCTATCATGGAGTCGGCTGGTGCAGGTCCTGATGCTGCGATACCGCCTACCTGATGGTAGCAGTGAGAACAGCCCATGGCTCGGGTGGCTGGAGTCTCTGATGATCCTCCGAGCTTTTTTCACACACTGCCTGGTATAAATGTCCTGGAGGGAGGGAAGCTCACCTCTGATGATGTGTCTGGCAGTTCGCACCACCCTTTGCAGTGCTTTGCGGTTGTGGGCGGTGCTATTGCCATACCAGGCGGAGATGCAGCCAGTCAGGATGCTCTCTACAGTGCAGATGTAGAACCGTGTGAGGATGTGGCGGTTCATTCCAAACTTCCTCAGCCGTCTCAGGAAGAAGAGGCGCTGATGAGCCTTCTTCACAACGGCTTCAGTGTGGATGGACCATGTTCCTCAGTGATGTGGACACCCAGGAACTTGAAGCTGCTGACTCTCTCCACTGGTGCTCGATTAATGGATGATGCTGGAAACTGGATGTGTGTGTGTCTAGTTCACACTGTGCTTTGGACTATGTATGTGTGTCATGTGGATGTGTCTTCAGTGTACTTCAGTGTGGATTGCATATTTTCAGCTCATATCAGCGTGGATTGCATGTGAACTAGTCATAAAATGATTCAAGCTTTGCAAAGGAACTGTTATGGAAGGACGGGGCAATTAAAAACACTTGGACCCGATTGCAAAACCATAAGTAAACAGTTCCATTCATGAATATTTCAAATGTCATTACTGTTTGATAGTTTATGGTGCTGTCACCCTGTTTACACCGGGTGCGTCCGCTGACGCGACATGACGTAACGGCTTGAAGCTGTCTACACAGGATGCATCGACACAAAATTTCTAAACCGTTTATTTGTGTTGTTGGCAGCACGTGCAGTGCAAAATAGAATGGGACACCTGTTTACTGTCAGACGTTTTCAGTGTAGACAGCATTGATTATAATGGGTTCTGTTGCTTTTGATGCGACACGACTATTCCGTCCGGTGTAGACAGTGTGTGAGTGTTAACAGTTGTGCTTGAGATGAACAGTTTTATATATTTTCCGATGCAATGTGTTGGATGCGCGTTGTGTAAACCCTGAAATTTAGTTTGTTGTGAAGCTTGCTTTTTCTTTTCCGATTTAGTTTTTAAATGTGGCTGTATTTGAGGGGCTGCACGATGTTAGCCAATCATAACAGTGGGCGTTTACCTTGAGGTTTTAAGGAGGTGCTTAGGCCAAAACCGAGCGTTTCAGACAGAGGGCCAAAGACAGGGTGGAAAATTATCATATATTACTAAATTATGACTGTTTTGTTGCAAGAAAACTTTACTAACATTATCAGTGGACCTCAGGGAAGATAATAAACTATTTAAAAAGGAGCATTTCATGATCCCTTTAAGTAGTAAAGTAAAAACCCGTCCCTGGTAAGACCAGGCTGTTTGAGAATGCAGCTGATAATTAAAAAAATCTTGGCACTGCTAGGGACGGAAGAGACCCTCCATATGTCTGGTCGTGGGTCAATAGCGGCACATTAAAACGTTCGATTCACAAGCAAGGGAGGCCACCATATGGAGGGACTTTATTTATAGGACATCTGGTGGAAAGTCATCAGTAAATCTGAATCAGTCAGGCAACGTTGGGCCTTTTGATCTAGTCCCCTGTGTGGCTCTGTTTCATTGACACCTTGTCCAATAACCAAGACGAAACCTTACACCTGTATGACAGCTGACTTTACTGTGTCATACAGGGATTAATAGCCATTAAACTACTTGTTACATTAGGGGGAGGGACATTCTCATTCTGGAGAGTGTTTGATTGGACAAATATCTGTGTAGTGCAGGATGAGTCATCAATATTTATGATCAATTTTCCTGGAAGAGAAATATTAAAATGTGTATGCACATTTCCTTTGCTTTAATTGCTACATTGCCAAACTGAGAAAAACATTGAGCAACCAGCCTTAAAATGTCAAAATCCCTCTTGATTTATTGACAAACCTAAAGCGAGTTTTTGCCATTGAGTTGCAAACAGATTCACCTGCCAAAACACAGCTTGTGTAAATGTTCATCATTTGAACCGGTTTCATATCCTTCAGCAGACATACTCATATTTCACACGTTTTCATCAAATATATTTCCAAAGCAGCTGTCAGGGACACGCTCAGTATGCACTATTTTCCCAGGTACAAAACAAGCGGCCACTGAGTGTCGGAGAGCTGTGAAGAGAACCACATTAGGCATAATGTGTGAGAAAGCCACGCTGAATTTTAAGATAAGATGATGAATAATTCATGTTTTCTTCGTGAGGGAAATTGTGTTTGTACATTTTTGGTCTGAACTGGCTTATGTGTAAGGAAAGAGGGCCTGGTTTGTGTTTTGGGAGATAATATCTTGATAATATCTGCCTTTGCAGGAAAATATGGAGGCCTCTGCTAAAAATCAAGGCGAGACATAATGAAGGACTCTTAAAAATGTTTGCATTGATTTTTGTCCGCCTGCTTGAGGATAAATGCAGCTCTCTCAAAGACTTGCCCTGCATTATGATCTGAGCTAGAGGATTACATTCCAGATGCATTGTGTATCTTTTTACATTAATTGCTTGTGCTGTATATGGCAGTCATGCTCTAAACCTGTGACTGATTCTGTTTTCCCAGGGATTTTCAGTGGGAATATAGCAGATTATTTGAAGTCATTCGGTTTCATTCAGCTGCTGTGCATCTTGTTGTTTTGAGCACAAACACGTCATGGACACATTCTATTTTTAATTGTTGGTGTATGTAAACATGCACTAGATGGACATCTTTGACCGTCTTGATGTGTTTCCGGCTATGTGCATTTCAGTGCAAGTTGATACTGGAAACTGGATGTGTATTCAGTTCACACATGCTTTGGACTATGTATGTGCATCATGTGGATGTGTCTTCAGCGTATTTCAGTGTGGATTGCATGTTTTTTCGTCTCATATCAGCGTGGATTGCTTGTGAACCAGTCTTAAAACGATTCAAGCTTTACAAAGGAACTGCTATTGAAGGATGGGACTGTTAAAAACACTTGGACCCAATTGCAAAACCATAAGTAAACAGTTCCATTCAAAACTGCAAATTTGTTTTTAGAGAATGTATCATGAATTAAGTTATTTGTTTCATATCCCATTGGCACAAATTTAAAAAAAAATAAAAAAATTCAACCAAATTTTGTGAGATTTATGCTTAAAGGTATAGTTCACCCAAAAATTAAAATTCTCTCATCATTTACTCACTCTCATGCCATTCCAGATGTGTATGACTTTTAGGGCTGCCCCCGACCAAAGATTTTCCTAGTCGACTAGTAGGCATTAGTTTAAGCAATTAGTCGAATAGTCGTCGCATGTTTATGATATTAATTTAATTACTTAAATATATAGGCTGTATGTTGGGGTGCATCAGAAAATAGTTTGAGTTCCAGGGCTGAGAAACAATGTTAAAAGTAACCTTGCTAACACTATTCTACATTACAGAGAAATACTAAATCATAATAATTAGCCTTTAAAATATAAATTTTACAAGGGCACGCACGAAGCGAGCAGTAGCTACACCGGCAAAAGCGGTAATGATTCTGAATGTGTCGGAAAAACCAGCAAGGAGACTGTCTGACCATTTTGTTAATTTATAGAGAGAAATGCACATTATGGTTGTGCCGACAGACGATGATCTCGGGGATCGACGGTCTGAGTGATCGCCAATAGCTGATGCCTTTGATGATGTCAAGATGATATTTGGCTCATTTTCCCATGTATTAAATTATTATTATTATTAGTATTATTATTAGGCTATTATTATTATCAAATTAATATTACAAATAATTTGCCCCGCAGTACACAGACACACACTTGAAGAAACACACTTTATTAATTTTTTAAAAACACATGACAGAAAAGCCGTCTATGTGCATGTATGACACGCTGTTTATACAGAGGTGTGCAATCTCGTGGAACACGCGCATGTAAAAGGTTCTCACTCTTTCTTTGTTTCTGTCTTTTGAAATTTTTTATTTTTTTTTGTAAGAACAGTATAATCTATGAGTGCTGCGAATGACCTCTGACATCTCAGCTCAGGAGGTGCTTTGAGTTCAGTTCACTTTATTTCCACAGAGCAGTTCATTTCTCTTTTCTTTTCCTTTGCTTTATCCCACCCTTTTTTCTTTATCCTCCCTGCCCAGTACGATATGCAAAAAGACTGCGAATCAGAAAAAAAAAAAAAAAAAAAAAAAATCAGAAAAAGAAAAACTTTGTCCACACATGGAAGGGCTGGTGAAAGTATAGATTTATAGTGAAAAATTACTTAAATATTGATCTGTTTCTCACTCACACCTATCATATTGCTTCTCAAGACATGGATTTAACCACTGGATGATTACTTTTATGCTGCATTAATATGCTTTTTGGACCTTCAAAGTTCTGGCCACAATTAACTTGCATTGTATGAACCTACAAAGCTGAGATATTCTTCTAAAAATCTTTGTTTATGTTCAGCAGAAGAAAGAAAGTCACACACATCTGGGATGGCATGAGGGTGAGTAAATGATGAGAAAATTTAAGTTTTTGGTGAACCATACCTTTAAGACTTGTTTTAGAGATTTATTTTTGTTTTAATACCTTTTAATGTGTTAACTTGCGTACTCTTTATGACTCGTACCCTGGTCCTTTGCATCGCAAGTGAAGCGCTCTATCAGTTAAGCTATTGTGCAATTTGTTCACACTTCAACAAGCTTATAAGTGTAGCTGGATATGTAATGCAAATGTTAAATTGTATCACCTTTTAAGTCATGCATTATAGTGCATTAAAGTGTTTTGATGTCATAAGATAGCATTGGGTGAGGAACAGGGTGAAAAGTACATGTTTATGAATGGATAATCTGCCACTTGTGATTTGTATGAAACAGAATAAAAGTCAGTTCTATTGTTCATTTCACCAGGAAAGTGCCATGATGCGTACAATGAGCTACATAAAAATTATTTGGTAGTAACATGAGACCAGGTTGGGCAATATTTGACTGTATTTTTAAATATTTTTTTCTGTACATCAAACATCAGATATGTGCACCATGCTTCATGTTAAATCCATGTCACCCACAATTTGTTGATTACATGAATTCAGCACTGATACAGACCCTCGGAATATATAGTGTATATAGGCTGAACTGCCACTGAGTCACATACCGCAGTGATAACTGGTAGCTTTTTAGGACTTTTTAGTAGCTTTTTAGAACAGAGGCTGTTGAACAGAACACTCGTATTACAGCTGCTGTTAGATATCAGAGTGATTTTAGAGCACATCTTTACCGTGAACAGACTTAAAAGCTGTAAATTGTCTTTACATTGCCAGATTGTGTGTCGAAAAACATTTTTTCTTGTACATCAACACTCGGGACAAATAAACAGGATATTTGCTTTTGAGCTTCCTGTCTTCGCTGTGAGCTTTCTTGTCATTTCTGTGAGTGCGCTTTTGGAATTTAAGTTGGGAGCCATTGTAATCACAAAGCATGCTGCTTTTGCACATCAGACTACCTCAGCAGGAGGGCCAAAAATGAGCCTTCCCAACTCTACCGTCTTGACGTTGTACTGTTATGGAAATGCGCTCACTTCGTCTTCTCAACTTGAAAGGCCTGTAGCTTCTCAGCATGTCTCTCGTGCTCTTTTTGTGTTCTTTTGAACTGCTTTTAATGCGAGGAAGACGTACGGATGATGTACGGAATCCATCTCTACCCTCATCTCTTCAATTTGCAACGTCCATTCCTACTGGGTCTCTGGAATTGTTTACAGCAATGCAAATAAAGAAAGAAAGCAATTCAAACAAATGCTAGGACTGTTTGACTGAGTACCGTCTCATGAAGTACCTCAATGTAATGCTTGCGTATTATATGGTTATCTATGAAGCATTAATGCATTTCTGCGACGTGGACAAAAAAGAGAGCACATTTAAGTGGATTGTACTTGAAGCTATGGGTTTTTAACAAGTGCGAGACATTAGGCCAAATGAAAGCATACACGTTCTCTTTGAACTAGTAAGAGGAGGGCAGATGATAAGACGGCAGTTGGATTCAAAAACACAATCCCACTTCAAAGCAGGGGCATCAATTCTTAGGGGGATGGGGAGGTAAACCACCACCAATAATCAAAACTAGCAAATCCAACCCCCCCACCACCCAATATTTATACCTTGATCAATGGAAATATACGTATAAATTATTTAAATTCGTTTGGCAGCATTTCGAAACGTCTTCAGAATTCTTCAGGTTTTGCACAATCGCGGAGCAACGCAAATATAAGCACAACTCAGAGCCCTTGAACAATAGTGCAGCAAGGAGCAGTATGCAGTATGTGTTGCTGCGTGAGTAGTTGGAGAATTGGTGTAGCGCCATGGGATGATGCACTTAAAAATGCTATAGAAGTTTGCTCATTAATGCATGAGTAAAAGAATAAGTAAGGTATACATCATTTACATTATTGTTTGATTATATTAATGCTTTAAATGTTTGTATGTTATAATTTAACATGTTCATTTTCTTGTTAGGTTACAAAAGAATATTTATAATATATTTGTTATTTTTTGCTGGCAAAATAAAATTAAGAAACATTGTAAACATCGTAATGATGAATACTGTGCATCTTATTTGGACGATATATATAGATATATTTTTGTATATAGTTTTGGGTAGGGATGGACAATATGTTGAATACTTTTAATATATTTATTTATTTATTTTTCTGGAGAAATAAAATGAAGAAACATTGTGAATATTGCAACAATTAATATTGCAATGATTAATTTTGCAAATTTTATTTGGATGATATACAGTATATTGAAATATTTTTTATGTATTGTTTTGGGTAGGGTTGAACTATATATTGAATATTTATGATAATCTTTTTTATTTTATTTTTTTTTTGCTGGCTGAATAAAATTTTGTGAACATCGCAATGATGAGTATTGCACATTGTATTTGGACATACAGTTTCCTTAAAGGTTTTCCCTCATTAGAAAAGTTTAACTCCTAAAGACATGAATTGTAATTTTGCAATATATGTAGGAAATAATGACCACTGACATTAAAATGAAGACTCCAGTCATATCAGTAACCTTATAAAAGCTGTTTTAATCTACATGGAGAGGGTCCCCTCATGGGGGCGGCCATGTTAGAATCACACGACCAGTCAAATACTGCTTGCTTAATCTCAGTAACCGTACTGTTATTTGACACGTCCACTCATTGATTAAAGTAATCATGGCTGGCTGTGAATACAACATTTCTATAATGGCATCTGAAACTGAAAACTATTGATTTTAAATGATGCTGCATCCAAGCCGCTATGTGTCATTGTAAGTCCAAGATGACAAAGACAAAAGCTACTGAGTGCACCTTTAAAAAATGCGATTACGATCACTCTTTGTCTCGCAACTTTTGAGTATAAGCAAATTAAGACAGAGGTGTTTTAATAATGTATCATGTTAAAACTTCATATATAGCAAAAACAGCATTAAGAGTCGGTAAGTTCAATTTGTTTCCATGATTTAGTTCAGGCTGTAAATTATAATGATTCAAAACACAGATTCAACATTCTGAATTTGCTATAACTGTTTGGTTGAAATAATACATTCTGTGAAACTGTTAAAAATATATTTTTTAAGCCATTTCAAAAAACACATGCACACCGTATATAGTGTGATGTATATTGAAAATCATCGAAAGACCAACATTGCAATATTTCAAGATTTTTCACTCTGCCCTAGTTTTAGTAGTTTGTAGTGTTTTTCTTGAATTTACTTTTAGGTGTGTTTTTTAAGGAAGTCATCATGGACTTATTATGGACACTCATAGTTGATCTCTCATTCCATAATATGAGCTATAGTTACCATTATACTGTCAAACTATATTTAGCATTAACATTTTCTGTAATAATATACATCCATACTCTGCTAAACATGATAAACACATAAGGACATCTCATTCATTAGCTCTCATTTTTCTCATTCATGACATACATTCCATTCCTACCTCTTCCTCCAGCATGTGATGTCGGAGAATTTCTCTGTGCCGACGGACACAGCTGTGTTTCCAAGAGCTGGCTCTGTGATGGGGAGCTAGACTGCCCTGACGGTTCTGATGAAGCACCGACCATATGTGAGTCCATGAACCCGATCACATTTCCACTATGTTCATCACATGTACAGTACATCACATACATCATGTCCAATATAAACCTCATATACAACACATGACTTCAGTATTCACTAAAATGCTTAAAGCAGCATGGTCTATTCACTTGTAAATAAAGAGAGCTGTAGTTTATTGAGTTTTAGTTGGCTTGAGAGTCTTGGAGTGCACTTTGAAAGACATGAAACATACTTCAGATTTTACATCATATTAAAAAGCTCCATATTCATATAAATAAACTAATTTACAAAGTTGTAAATGGATGTCACATTACCATGAGTTTTTACGCTTTGTGCAGACTGTTATGTTATCCTTTTTAATATTTCAACTGAAATGCAATTGTACTTCATATTTCTATACTAAATGAATGGATTTTCAAAATGACTTCATCCTGTGCTTCAGTGAAAATGGGAAATACACTCATAAATATTTCTGAATGAAAAATGAGAAGCCCTCTAAGGCTTGGATAAAAGAGGTTATGAAGCGTTAATTGAAGGATTTGCTACCTGAAGTGTTATGCAGTTTTACACGGTACATTTGAATGACAAGACGATTATGAAGAGGATACAGAGATAAAACAAAAATCCCCTCCACCCTTACGTGGTTCATATGAGGGGCATTTTTTACCTTTACAAAGGTATTTTTTTTCTAGCCATATAAAATGACTCTGTCATCCTTTTATGTAAAATACTTTCATATAAACAATTACATTTTAAAATGGCATGTTTCAATAATTACTAAATTGCATGACCTCTGCATTACATAATGTGCATTGTTACTGAAACAGTTTATTTTTTTCTCATTCACATATATCCAAATATTTTGGCTATTAAATGAACCTACACTCTCACGGCGAAATCGGAAGGATTCATACGACTTTTTTGGCTAATTTGTATGATATCGTACGACTTTCACTACAACCAATGACGTCGCTGGACATCGTTTCCATCTAATACGCGACAATTACCTGCTTCTGTCACACACAACAGCTTCCTATCATGTTTACACACTCTACTGACCGGTTAGGTTTAGATAAGGGGTTTGGGTAAGGGCATAATATTAATGGTTGTCCTTAATGCCTCGTGCATGAAACTTGCGCTTACTTCCTCATTAGACATCCGGGCATTTGCACGTGATGAAATCGTACAAATTTATACGAACAAACTCCTACGAAATCATACAAAATAGCCAACTCGTAAAATATGTATGACTTTTCATGAGACTGGGCTGAGTTAACATAGCCTACAAAAATAATGACAGCATTTCTCCAGATTTGAAATGAGTAGTTTATAAAAAAAACTTACCAACTCCTTCAAGCCAATTTAATAAAACAATGCAAAAATAAACATTTAACAATGAACAGTAGTCAGAGATATGATTCATACAGTGGTAAATGTTCTGTAAAATTATTAGATACGTTTATGGACAGCAATCTACACAACGGACAGCAAGAAACAAATATTGTCCAGCAAAAATAAATAATGATCGCGGTGTATTTGTATATGTATTTGGAACTATATCAGATTGCAGGGGACATTTTTTTCCCCCAGAGCCCCCGTTAATTTCCGACCCTGGATGGAACTAGAGATGGAGATGAGAAGAAAAAACTTTTTTTTAAAAAAATGGTAAAATGTCTGGCAGCAAAAGTTGCCAAACTGTTACCATAAAATTGCAGTAAAATACTATACTTAATTCAACAATGAATTACTGTAAAATTATTGCTTTTCCCTGTATATATTCTTTGTAATTTTACGGCCAAATTTTTGTAGAATTACACATTTTTATTATTAGAAGACATCTCTAAAATGTAATAAAATCAAGGAAATACTGCATAAATACAATTAAAGCCCACAATTTGAAGGTTGCTATCTTTTAAATAACAGCAGAATTATGTTGTTTCAAAGAATTATTCAATCAATCTACAACATGTGCCTGTCAAAGTACACATTTTTAAAAGTAAAATAAAGAAAAATTATTTAAATTAACTGTTACTTTACTGTTTTTTAAATCTTATTTAAAAATTTTCAACAGAGGTAATCTGTCAATAAATGTTCTTAACCTATAAATTTACAGTGGATAACAGTTAAATATTGGTTAGTGTGTTCACAGATCTAAGCTTTTATTTTGTGATCATTCAATATATTCACAGAAATTCATAGAACATTTTTTAATTTCTAAAAATCAAATAATGCATTAAATATGCAACACTTTCCAATTCATTTACAGTGCTTGGGATGTAATAACATTTCAAGTTTGTTAAAACCACATTAAGGTCTACCAATTTTACAATATATTCCTATAAGTATACATATTTTTGTGGTTCTTTTGTTCTTCAAATTACAGATTTTATACAGGAATCAATATGCTTAATTATGTGAACATTTTACTTCAGCAGATAAAAGAATGGTGCACTTTAATTTTACATAAATACATACCAACCAATACACTATTGCTCTTTAAAAAACAATGTGAAGCTATTGGCCAGAACAATAAAAGCGCAACAACAATACATGCTTTCAATCTTTTATTTTGACAGTTGAAATTCAACAATCATGACAACTGAACCTACCATTCAAAATTAACCTCAAATGGAAGCAAATAAATGGTTACTGTGGATCTTTACAATAATGCTTCTAGGTTTTAAAGATTTATAATAATGTGTATCTAAAATATAAACAATAATGTGAATAACGACACTAATTACCTTCTATATAATTCTCAATTTATCTGTAGTATGGACTGTATCAGTATACATTTATTAAAAGATTCAGATTAGGATTGCATGGGGAAAATATTATTTGGACATGGTGGTACTGCCATGTAGGGGTGGGAATTTGGGGCAATCTCAAGATTCAGTTTGATTCCAATTCTTGTTGTTACAATTAGATTTAAATCGATTCTTAATTCATGACTTAAAACAATTCAATTCAACAAAAAGAGCACTGTGACTCCCTCTACCCACTGAGCTGCAAATGAAGCATTCATCTGCTCTTGATAAGAGACATTGTCTGACTAACAGAAAAAAAAATAGCGTAGTTAAATGCATATATATATGTATAAATACACATACATACATACATACATAGACACATATATATATACATATATACAGCACAGTTGTGCTCAAAAGTTTGCATACCCTGGCAGAAATTGTGAAATTTTGGCATTGATTTTGAAAATATGATTGATCATCTTTTATTTAAGGATAGTCATCATATGAAGCCATTTATTATCACATAGTTGTTTGGTTCTTTTTTAAATCATAATGATAACAGAAATCACCCAAATGGCCCTGATCAAAAGTTTACATACCCTTGAATGTTTGGCCTTGCTACAGACACACAAGATGACACACATAGGTTTAAATGGCAATTAAAGGTTAATTTCCCACACCTGTGGCTTTTTAAATTGCAATTAGTGTCTGTGCATAAATAGTCAATGAGTTTGTTAGCTCTCACTTGGATGCACTGAGCAGGCTAGATAGTGAGCCATGGGGAGCAGAAAAGAACTGTCAAAAGATCTGCATAACAAGGTAACTGAACTTTATAAAGATGGAAAAGGATATAAAAAGATATCCAAAGCCTTGAAAATGCCAGTCAGTACTGTTCAATCACTTATTAAGAAGTGGAAAATTTGGGGATCTCTTGGTACCAAGCCAAGGTCAGGTAGACCAAGAAAGATGTCAGCCACAACTGCCAGAAGAATTGTTCAGGATACAAAGAAAAATCCACAGGTAACCTCAGAAGAAATACAGGCTGCTCTGGAAAAAGAAGGTGTGGTTGTTTCAAGGAGCACAATACGATGATACTTGAACAAAAATGAGCTGCATGGTCGAGTTGCCAGAAAGAAGACTTTACTGCGACAATGCCACAAAAAAGCCCGGTTACAATATGCCCAACAACACCTTGACACGCCTCACAGCTTCTGGCACACTGTAATTTGGAGTGACGAGAACAAAATAGAGCTTTATGGTCACAACCATAAGCGCTATGTTTGGAGAGAGGTCAACAAGGCCTATAGTGAAAAGAATACCATCCCCAATGTGAAGCATGGTGGTGGCTCACTGATGTTTTGGGGGTGTGTGAGCTCTAAAGGCACAGGGAATCTTGTGAAAATTGATGGTAAGATGAATGCAGCATGTTATCAGAAAATACTGGCAGACAATTTGCATTAACAATTTGACCTTAATATCATCGAGCCACTCTGGGTAGATCTCAAACGTGCAGTTCATACAAGACGACCAAAGACTTTGCATGACCTGGAGGCATTTTGCCAAGACGAATGGGCAGCTATGCCACCTGCAAGAATTTGGGGCCTCATAGACAACTATTACAAAAGACTGCACACTGTCATTGATGCTAAAGGGGGCAATACACAGTATTAAGAACTAAGGGTATGCAGACTTTTGAACAGGGGTCATTTCATTTTTTTCTTTGTTGCCATGTTTTGTTTTATGATTGTGCCATTCTGTTATAACCTACAGTTGAATATGAATCCCATAAGAAATTAAAAAAAATTGTTTTGCCTGCTCACTGTACATATATTACCAATTCTCCAAGGGTATGCAAACTATATATATACACATATAATTAAGAATTAAGCAGAATTAAAATGGTGAAATAATAGGGTAAAGTGTTCTTAATATTTTTACATATAAAAACTAACGTCCCTCAGCTCGTTAAAGGGGTTAAAACTTCAGCTTTGGTATTGTTTTGATAGCATAAATCTGTACACTTTGACAACTCAGCTTAACCTTGCTGTTAGCTTGCACTAGCTTGACATCAGAATGCCACTATTCATAATAAAGTAACTAAAAACTACCTTCAAAGCAGTGGATATTTGACAAAAATAAAACCAAGATATTACCTTTATTTGATGCTAAACATTAACACTTGGCGTGAACGCGGACTTCTGTGCAGCCAGGCTGTCTCTTCCTTCGTCAGACAGACAGCTCACCTGCGGCGCAGCTGGCGCTCAGATTCAAACAACTGATTCTCGGGCATTCATTGGCTGAACAGTTCCGGCAACAACGATTTTGTCCAATAACAACACAGAACTGTTTGCTGACCTCATTTTCTGTGGTTTACAATAAAGTTGTATTCTGCCAAATATAAGATGATATTACAATTTACCACATTTTTAAAGAGAGGGGTAACTAATTACTTAAAGCTAGGGTGTGTAATCCAGAGAGGCTAGTAGTTAGCAAGCTAGCTTTGAAAGCATAGAGCCAGCCCACGCTTCAGAGGTGTCTCCACAGCCATGCCTCCTCTATCACACATGAACACACACACAGAGCAGAGGCTAAGCACCAGGAGGAGAGACGTGTTGGTGGAATCGATTGCAACAGTTTCAGATTACCTCATGTAAAAAAAAAAAAAATAAGTTTCATTTTACACCGTAGCTGCTGTTAGCATTGAGATAATTCATAAATGTACACAAACTACATGAGCTAAATACTTCATTACATTAACAAAATAAATCAAAAACAAATCAAACCATGTAATTACCTGTCCAATAGAAAAACAGCAACCATGGTGTCATTTTTAAGACCCTTTGAATCCCACAGTTGCCTCCAGCATGGAAAAGCAATGCCAATGTTAATTCTGCTTTTAGCACGCTCTTCATCCAGACGTTTTTTTCATTGTAGAAGTTTCAAACACATAAAAAAAAAATTGTACAGTCATGTTATAAGACTTTGACTGTACTTTTACAGCAGATTTATTGAAAAACTTGGTTTTTCTGTATTTTACAGGTATATTCTATTATTATGAAAAAGACAGAAAAAATCTGTAATTATTTACGGCAAGTGTCCGTTTTTTTTTATTTTTTTTACAGTGTAACACGTGTTTTTAAGTGTCTCTCTTAAGTGCCTCATAAGACAAGATATGAAAGACAGCAAAGACTACAGATCGCTCCAACGTCATGCGCTTGCAGTGTTAACAGCTTTGTTGATTATAAACAGGAACAATACAGTTTTATCGCGTCGCTCTCTTACGGAGACGCGGTATAACGCCATTTGTATGTTGAATTAACAGGTTTAGAAAGGTTTATACATCTGTAACATCTTAAGTTCAGTAACGACGTTCAAACGTGCTGCTGACAGCTGCACGAGAGAGAAAGGGAGAGACAGAGCAAATTTACTCGCACACCTTTTGGAAGAACAGTTTGATACAAAAACAAGTATATTTATTTGGTTTGTTCATCTGTATCTATTGGTTTACTAATTCGCAGCTGCACTGTAAAGTGAATAAAAGTGTATGGGAATTTCCAGCATTATAAACGTGGAACTTGCGAGAATTATTAAAATTGTGTGCAATACCCTCAATCCCCTGGCAAATTTCAGGCCCTGCAAAAATATGAAAGTTGCCCTGGTTCCCCTCCTTTATTATTTCATTATGTAAAAAAGTCATTACTCTGCAATCTGCTAAATTAATGCAATGAAAAGCTGCGTCAATAGCATTTTTTTCTCTATTTTTTTCCCCTCTCGGCAATGCGAGACAAATCAAAGGTCATCACAGGCTAACATTGGCCTGCGGGCCCTGGTTTGGGCATCTCTGATATAGAGTATTGTCTACCAGGTTTTTCTTTGTACATATGCACACACAACTGAATACATTATTATTGCCGACACGCGTACTGCAGTGGTTTCTTTGATCAGTTTGTCATCTCTCGTCTGTGAACGACCATCTGCGATTTTGCAACTCTTCCCTGCCATACTCTTAATATTCATCCTATTAATCAAACTAGATTAGCCTGTAATCCATTCTCAAAGTGGGAAACAGTAGCAGAAATCGACATTTTTGTGTTTTGTGTGAATCCCTTGTCACTTTAATGTTATTAATATTTATTTTGTAACTTACTAGTACACCACAAAGCGAAGGTTAACGTAAAAGCTTAAGTGTGTTAGCCCTGATCTTTTTCATCATACCAATCCTTTTAAGTATTTTTCAAAGAGACTTAAACGAATTGTTCAGCAAAGCATGAAAAGTCTACTCACCCTCATGTTGTTCTAACCTTCTGTGACTTTCTCTGTTTCGTTGAAGCTGAGTGCAAATCCAGAGTGCAAAACATACGCACACTTACACACACACACACAAACATACACACGCACACACACACACACACACACACACACACACACACACACACACACACACACACACATTAGTGAGACTAACACAGCCAGAAGACAGAATGGTGGCATTTCTGATGGGCCTCCAAGGCAGTTTTACCAAGTTTCCCTACTATCTTTGCCTTTGGGACAGCAGGGACACCAAGGCGCACTACCACAGGCGGGACTGGCCACAGCGGACCGAGTTCTCTGTGGGGAGGAATAACATCAAGTGGGAGCCACTGGTGGACCCCCGGAAGGTGCTGATGCCACCACTGCACATCAAATTGGGCCTTATGAAACAATTTGTCAGAGCTCTAGATAAGGAGTCGGCAGCTTTCAAGTACCTTCAAGACTTCTTCCCTAAGCTCTCTGAGGCAAAGGTCAAAGGTCTTCGTCGAACCACAGATAAAGAAGATCCTGGAGTGCAATGAATTCCCCAAGAAGCTCACTGGTAAGGAGAAAGCGGCTTGAAACAGCTTTGTCGTAGTGTTTTGGGGCTTCCTGGGCAATCACAAGGCCGAAAACTATGTGGAGCTGGTTGAGACTCTGGTGAAGAACTACTGCACAATGGGCTGTAGGATGTCCCTCAGAGTCCATATCCTTGATGCTCATCTTGATCAATTCAAGGAGAACATGGGAGCGTACACGGAGGAGCAAGGCGAGCACTTCCACCAGGATATACTGGACTTTGAATGCCGCTACCAAGGACAGTATAACGAGAACCTGATGGGAGACTACATTTGGGGGCTGATTCGTGAAAGTGATTAATAGTATAATCGTAAATCTCGAAAAACTATTCACTTCTAAATCCTCTATCACAAGAGGTCTGTGCAAGTAGGCTCACTGGGGGAAACGTGCCAGCACGTTTATGCCGAGGGGGGCCACGGTCAGGGCGTACCAGAGCGGGCAGAGGGGAGGATTCTTGGGAGGCGAACAGGTGTACCTGTGCCTGTCCGAATCGACTCAAAATCAGCTGGACCACCTGAGGGTGGAGTCTCCACTCTCCCCTGAGGGTAACCTGTTGTGACAGTGCGTCCGCTGTAGTGTTGAGGTTGCCTGGGATGTGAGTGGCTCGCAGCGACTTGAAGTGCTGCTGACTCCAGAGGAGGAGACGGCGGGCGAGTTGTGACATACAACGAGAGCGCAGACCGCCTTGGCAGTTGACATATGCTACCGTTGCCGTGTTGTCTGTTTGAATTAACACGTGCTTGCCCTGGATCAATGGCCGAAACCTCCGCAGAGTGAGCAGAATTGCCAACAACTCGAGGCAGTTGATGTGCCAATGCAGCCCATTGCAAACAGCGCTCCAGCCTGTTTTGGAGGCGTCCGACGTGACCATGATGCGCCTGGTGACCAGTTCTAGAGGAACACCTGCCCGTAGAAACGAGAAGTCAGTCCAAGGGCTGAAAAGACGGTGACAGACCGGCGTGATGACCACGCGATGTGTCCCGCGGTGCCATGCTCATCTCGGGACTCGAGTCTGAAGCCAGTGCTGAAATGGTCTCATATGCATCAACCCGAGTGGGGTGGCCATATGCCCCAGGAGCATCTGAAAAAGTTTCAGTGGAACCGCTGTTGTCTGTTTGAACGCCTTCAAACAGGCCAACACCGACTGGGCACGCTCGTTCGTGAGGCGCGCTGTCAAAGAGACTGAGTCCAACTCCAAACCGAGAAAGAGATGCTCTGAACCGGGAGGAGCTTGCTCTTTTCCCAGTTGACCCGAAGCGCTAGTTGGCTGAGGTGTGAGAGCACCAAGTCCCTGTGTGCGCACAGCATGTCCCGAGAGTGAGCTAAGATTAGCCAGTCGTCGAGATAGTTGAGAATGCAAATGCCAACCTCCCTTAGCGGGGAAAGGGCTGCCTGTGTGACTTTCGTGAAGATGCGAGGAGACAGGGACAGGCCGAAAGGGAGGATCTTGTACTGATATGCCTGATCCTCGAATGCAAACCGCAGGAAGGGTCTGTGTCGAGGAAGTATCGAGACGTGGAAGTACGCGTCCTTCAGGTCTACCGCCGCGAACCAATCTTGATGCCGGATGCTCACCAGAATGTGTTTTTGCATCCGCATCTTGAACGGGAGTCTGTGTAAAGCCCGGTTCAGTACTCGCAGGTCCAAGATTGGCCACAACCCACCGCCTTTTTTTCGGTGCGATGAAGTAGGGGCTGTAAAACCCCTTCTTCATCTCGGCCGAGGGACAGGTTCTATCTCGCCCTTCCGTAGGAGGGTAGCGATCTCTGCGCGCAAGGTAGCAGCGTTTTCTTCCTTCACCAAGGTGAAGTGGACACCGCTGAACCTGGGCGGATGCCTGGGAACTGAATCGCGTAGCCGAGTCGGACGGTCCAGACCAGCCATCGTGACGGATTGGAAAGCGCAAGCCATGCGTCAAAGTTCCACGCAAGTGGGACCAAAAGGGACAATGTTGTTGGATGTAAAGGCAGATGGGGCCTCGTGGTGGGGCAGAGATCGAGGTGCCACACCATGTTGTAGCCATGCTGAGTCTAGGGACATCGAAGCGCTTACCTGGCTCCTTGTGACCACCCCCGGAACAGCCTGGGGCAGGGGAGGAAGAGGCCTGTCCTCGTGACCCATGGAGACTGTCATATCGGGGGCAGCTGTGTGCCACAGCTGGGCGCTCAGGGGCGGGAGACCACCGCTGGAGCGCTAAACCTGCCAAATAGAATGGTGGACGGTGGTCATGATGACGGCCATGCACACCAGATACATGACCCAGGGAACAAGGAATCCGCTCTTGCTGAAATCTTGAGTACTGCAGCCACTTTGGCATGCAGCGCAATTAAATGCAAAGGTAACAAAAAGATTGAGAGGTCTGCTTACCAGCTCCAGAGCAGCGGGTTTCGTCGTCCCTGGGTCGCCCATCTCAAGGGCACTTTGAAGCCATTCACGGGTTCTGGGCGGCCATGAGACGGGTGGCGTCTGCTTCCTGTGGTGGGCTCCACGCCGGGGCCGGGCCGAAGGAGCGGGCTGCGGCGAAGTCGGTGAAGTCACTGCAGGGGGACGCCCTTGGTGACGAGCAGATGCGGTGCGGGATCTTGAGCCGAGGTGAATGAACAGTCATGGGATTTCAGCTCAGTGAGCATGACCGTTCAGCTCCGAAGAGAAAATCTGAATGAGTGGTTGTATACCAGCTCCTTTTATACCCGTATGTCCGGGGGAGTGGCATGCAAATACCACTCGCCAATTTTCATTGGGAAATTATCAAAGACCAGAGGTGTCTCGGGTTCCCAAGAGTGACCCCTTGTTTAACTACATCGACACAACGTTGTGTTGTGCTGCGAAGATGCACATTTCAGTTTGTAAGGATATTTGAATACTTCATTTTTAATCAACTCAAGTATAAGTACTATAATTTATTTATACTCAAAAATGTATAAAAAATGTGAAAAAGGTACTCAAGTACTTTAACAAGAATAGTTGTAATTCGTTACTTTCCACCTCTGCATACTTGTAACTGAAAATACATTGCATTTACATTTATGTACATTTATTTACATTGTGTAGGATATATGAAAGATACATATAATCTATGTCTAAGTAAATAATCTATGTCCTTTGATTATGATAATTATGGATATACTTAGAGCTGCATCCGAAAACGTAGGTAGCAGACTTGCTGCCTTGCTTCCTTGCTGCCTAATCAGTTAATGTCTTAACCGACAGGATTTTGAAGAATGGAACTCTTAAGGAAATTGGTCTCTGAACAGGTTGAGAAGCAGCCTCTGAAAGCAACATTTTCCATTTTTCGGACGCAGTCTAGATGTGAGCCGCACCTTCCAGACAAAACACTGCATCTTTCTGTTATGGAAACAAATGAACAAAAATAAATTAATTTACTTTGAGTTTTTGAATTTTGATTTTTTTACAATAAATTATTGGTAACAAAATGCTTATTCTAAGTCTTTGTAACACCATGGTCAGGTTTGACTGTAAACATAATGTGACATTATTGCAAAAACACTTCAAAATTACTAACAAATGTTAAACTTTGACAAATAATAGTTTGATAAATGTCTAAATATATATACACATTCATAATGTGTGATAATCTAATCTAAAATGATATAATCTCAAATTAAGTTACAACAGGCAATCAGATCACACAGTCTCTGTAGCCATCTATTGGTTATCATTGTAATGACATGATTTTCAAGTCATAACTGTTCTTTTTTCAGCAGATTTCAGCAATCTGCCCCCAATATGACACATTCTCATATTTTCTTCATGTTTCAACTAATAAAAAGTGTAGGTTTTTACTGAAGTGAAGTTAACATAAATTTGCTTTTTTACATTTGCAAATAAATGGTGTATTTCAGAAATTTACAGATAAATAAGATTTAAATAGCATAAAATCCCAAAAGCAGTGGAAAATTTTATTGTTACAACTGCAGGGAAGAAGAAATGTTAATTCTTTTTACCTGTACAGTTTAAAATGACCACGAAAAGCCAAGGTGTCGACCTTTATTAAACAGCCCAGGAGGGTAAAATGTTTGAAGATTTGACTGTCTGTCTGGGTCAGTGATTCCCAAGCTTTTTTAAACTACAGGAATCCAACCATTAAAAAAAAAAAAAAAAAAAAGAATAAACAAACAAATATATATTTTACAAAAAAACTTTTTTGTTATTCTGCCGAAGCACCCAGGGGCATTCTCTCACTTCATGGGTGCAGAGGGGGAGAAGCCGCTGAAATGCGCCGTAAAATCCAGCAGATGAGGTGAATGAACTCGCGGATTAATTCAGCTTCAATGAATAGAACTGCTTGGCTCCGAAGAGAAAATCTGAATGAGTGGTTGCATACCAGCTCCTTTTATAGGGGTAGGGGCAGTGGTGGCTCAGCAGTTAAGGCTTTGGGTTACTGATCAGAAGGTTGGAGGTTCAAGCCAGCACCAACAAAATGCCACTGTTGGGCCCTTGAGCAATGCCCTTGACCCTATCTGCTCCAGGGGTGCTGTATCATGGCTGACCCTGCACTCTGACCCCAGCTTAGCTGGGATATGTGACAAAAGAATTTCCCTGTATATGTGCAAATGTGTGATAATTAATTAATTTATACCCATATGTCCAGGGGAGTGGCATGCAAATTCCACTCACCAATTCCCATTGGACTTTTTTCAAAGATCAGAGGTGTTTAGGGCTCCCAAGAGTGACCCTAGTGTCACTACATCGACACAACATCGAGTGAGTGACAGATAGGGAACACTGTTTTAAAAAGTTGAATATTAATATTAACTAATTAAATAAAAAAAAAAAATAGCCTTCAAGTGTTTCTTTATTAAACTTTTCAATTAATTATTCAAGAGCCAGTAATAAAATAGCCAACATAGTGACATTAAACATTTAAAAAAATTCTGTTTCTCTTCAGGTGTTTAGACCCATAAATATGTCTTTATATTCCATCAGACTCGAGTTATACAAATGCAAGTATCTCCAGACCTTCTCACACATGCACTCTTGACATGCACATCCACTGTTGTTGTTGTTTCTACCTTCGTTTTCTGTTGATTAGCGGCATTACATCTTTTAATGCTTCTTCATGAAAGCAACAGCTCAATTGTGAGTGTTGCCACCTTGTGGACCCACTAAGCACTGCAAATAATTACAGGCGCATGCGCAGTCTGCACATTCAGTGTACACCCAGTTAGAAAAACTGGGCCGCACGCGTTAAGTGCTCAAGCACTCTGCTTTGACAAGCCAACATAATTATTTAAATGTATGCATCCAGGTGTCTAAAAATTATAGCTTGATGAACCGAATAAGCATAAATTGTGAGCGCATTGAGAGGGCGGCACTGGCGTGTAATGTAACTTGTGGTATTAGTATTGTGCCAAGGTCTCAAATTGTCATAAACCAACATCCATTCCTTTACAGTCTTTATTTCCTAAGAATTTCTTCATAATTATTCTTTTAGCGAGGCCTCCCTACTGAAATGTTGTCATATTGGAGGGCGGCCATGGTTGGAGCCATCAGAGTAAGACTTAAAACAATAGAAAGTGCTGAATTAATAAGGTTACATCACCATCCAATATTTTCCAGGTGCCATCTTGACTTTTGCTGCCTAGATACTTTTGAGCATCTCTGGAGATACAGAAGCCCTGAGAGAAAGGTAGAGAGAGAGAGAGAGAGTGTTGGGATATTTTTAAACAGTTCTCCTATTTGTTGAATTGTATATTCTCTTTTTACCAGGATTATGAAAGTGGAGCAGAGGTCCATTGGGAAAAGCCTTTAAGGGGAAACCTGTATTTGTTTCCCTTCTCCCAAACTGTTGAAAAAAAAAAAAAAAAAACCTCTTTGGTGATCACTGACAAGGAAATTGAAAGTTAAGAAGGCAGACGGATTGCAGGTCAAGAGTTTCAGAGCCCTTGTTATGGATCGAGATCAATATTGTTGTTTTTGCAGTGGTGTATTCTCCCCTGTGACACCATAGAAATGTCAGGCAATCCAAAATCAGGGATTCACAAGAGACGCCTACTGGCATGTTAAACTAAAGAGAGATTTTTAGGAGAAACTGTGCAAGGAGTTGAATATTAAAATAGCTTTGCTCATCATACTTATGCACAATGCCCCTATGAATTGGGTTAACGGGGTGAGCAACAGTTTTATGGTGGCTTTTATATATATATATATATACACACAGTATATATGGCATAGAAATGGAAAAAAATAACATCTTTTAAAAGCTTTTAAAAGATCTCATTGTGCTGTTTTATTCAAATGGATCTATTTTATATGTGTTCAGTAATTTTTTTAAATTAATTTTTTTAAATAATTATTATTAACTAGTGATTCACCAATATATATAAGCCAAGAAGATAAACTAGACGATAATTAGCCATTTTGAGATTATCGGTCAATAACAATGCATTTTAGATAGCAATTGAGTTTTACAAAATCAACTTGAAGGTTGATGGCATGATCAGATCTTTACTCCGATACATGTGATAAATTTTAACATATGAAAAATAAAAGAAGTTTCAGTTTTCAAGATAAGTAGTGTAATGGAATAATCACCCATTTTGGGCATTACATTGGCGACCCTGCTTTCTAAATATCAGTATCCACAAAAACTTCCATTGGTCGACCACTATTCCTATTCTCTTTCTTTTTCCAGGCTTTCGAGAGGTAACGGTGAGATGTCCCATCAATCACCTCCAGTGTCTTGGCACACACAGATGTGTTCATTTCAGTAAACTCTGCAACGGGGTCCGGGACTGTGAGGACGGTTACGACGAGGGCGTGCACTGCCGCGGTAAGTGCTGATTGGCTGCTAGCAAATCACTCAGCTTCAGATATTTGTATACGTCTTTTTAATTTTGTTAAGCTATTTCAGAGAATTACGAAAATTCGTTATCGGACTTGGTTTGAATAGTTTTGGTGAAAAAATTGGTTTTTAATATTTAATATTTTTGATTTACCTTTATTCGCATCAGACTAAGTGTTAGCAGGCCTTTATTCTGAAAAAAAATAAAATTGTACTGAGTTTCATTGCATGCTATCAAGAGTGGATTTGTGCGAATATATTTGGTAATGGAATCTATGGTAATAACTAAATGCTCATGGTACACAGACATCTCTAGATCCAGTATGTAGGTTAGAATGTGTTTTATACAAATTTTATGTTTTATTGGTCAAAAAGGGTCTGAGTGTTTCAGAAAGAGGGAAAAGACAAAGCACTTTCTCTCTTCACCTTTCCACGTGTGTGTGTGTGTGTGTGTGTGTGTGTGTGTGTATGAGAGGAAGACAGATTGCTGAATGATTAAGGACATATCTTGGCACTTTGATGTAGTGCCGTATGTTGGTGTGCGATTATAGCTTGATGCCCAATGGCCTGCACATTTCAGTCCTGCTAACTAAAGCAGAAATTTTATCATACATCAGCGGCTCTGTAGAAATCATTTTGACCTACTGTGGTCAAATCCCTCAATTCCAACACCCACCACTTTGTTTCTCACCATTTAAAGGTGAACTGTGTCATTTTTACACAACTAGGGTAACTAAATGGAATTACAAAAATAATGAGTGTTTTCAAACAAGTATGTCAAACACAAGTCAGCCTCAGACGGCACACTCACGGACCACCCACAGTCTGTGCACTAACCGTCTGATGCTTATAGCAAACAAAACTGGAAAACGCTCAACCAACTCTGATTGTCTGGTTCGATGGAACTTCCATGAGTAGATGCATACAGGACATTTTTTCGGTCTGCCTGGAAGCCGAGTCGTGTTCACAAGTTCCGTGTGGATAGAACGAGCGCTTCTGAGGACTGAAAAAAATCACAGAATTTTCCCAAGTTTGCCAGGTTAGTGACATCAAATCTTTTAAAGATATTCAGAGTTTCGCTTGAGGCATGTATCAGGAAGTAAAGCAGATATCCATGAGCAGAGCTGCATTTTCTCCTTTGTTTAACTGTTTAGGTATGTCTATGAATTTTTTTTTGTAATAAGGTTGTCTTTGCTATACATAGACTCTCTACACATTTTCTGCTATTTTCCAATGTGTTTTCTTTGCAATCTCTTGCGGAGACTCGCACGGCATTATATACATTATTTTTTCCCCCATATCTGTCTTTTATAATGGGATGATACATCTCTGATAACCCCACCCCTACACACCCCGTAATGATAAAACTGACTGTGATTGGTCACTTAACATGTCAGTTAGATGACTTTTCTTGTCTAAATGGGTGGTTCTTGGCCAATTGAAGCTGCTATAGAGCCCAGACCTATGCCGTAGTCATAGGTCTGGCTTTGTGAGACTAATCAAACACTTACCCTGTCTGCCATTGTTCGAAAAAAGAAAAAGAAAAAGATAGCCCTGCCCCAAACTCACACCATTAAATGAGCCAATATTGTGTAAATATATTAAATGATGAGCGCAGTTTGGAGGATGCATTTTCACTCTAAAATTTGTACTTCACTGACTGTTAGTAGGACTCAAGATGGCGCCGAGTATGGCTGCTGCGTTGCGAGCTCCGACACAACATGGTAGTGTTTTGTTTGTTTTGTTCACAATTCTTATGTTTTTTGTCTTGGATGTTGTCTGCCTTATTGTCTACGACAGACAAACACTTTTGGACATTGGTTCAGCAATTTCACACCGTAAACCAGACTTCAAATTCCTCAATGCCGACCCGCTGTTTACAAACACGCAAGCGGAGCCCTTTGTCTGGGCAGGCCAGACACTGAAACGCAGGAGGAAAAGGGGAAACAGAGCCGGCATTCTCATCAGAGTAAGACGCTGCACAAATCGACCCCCGCTACCCAGTATTCTACTGGCAAATGTTCAGTCTCTGGATAACAAGCTCTGCGAGCTGAAAGCGCGGATCTCTTTCCAACAAGAGACGAGGGACTGCTGCATTATCTGCCTAACAGAAACTTGGATGTCTACGGAGATTCCAGACTCAGCCACTGAACCCGTGGGGTTCTCCGTGCACTGAGCGGACAGAGCGAAAGACCTCTCAGGTAAAAGCAGAGGTGGTGGTGTATGTTTTATGATCAACAAATCCTGGTGTGATCAGAGGAACGTACATTCTATCAAGTCTTTCTGCTCTCCTGATCTGGAATTTCTCATGCTTCTGTGTCGACCATTCTGGCTATCGAGGGAATTCACAGCGGTCATTATCACAGCTGTGTACATCCCACCACAAGCCGACACAGACCGGGCAATCAAGGAACTGTATGGGAGTATAAGTGAGCAGGAAACCGCGCACCCTGAGGCCACGTTCATTGTGACCGGGGACTTTAATAAAGCCAGTTTTAAATCAGTCGCACCAAAATATCACCAGCACATTAGTTTCAACACACGAGGGGACCGGGTTTTGGACCATAGCTACTCTCCCTTTCCGGGATGGCTACAAAACCCTCCCCCGCCCACCATTTGGCAAATCGGACCACTCTTCCATTCTGCTTCTGCCCGCTTACAGGCAGAAACTGAAACAGGAAGCACCCACCCTCAGAACGATCCAGTGCTGGTCGGACCAATCAGACTCTACGCTACAGGACTGTTTTGATCACACGGACTGGGAGATGTTCCGGTCCCCCTCTGATGACGACATCAAGCTTTACGCTGATAGCATAATGTGTTTCATCAGAAAGTGCGTGGAGGACGTCGTTCCGACCAGAACAACACGGATCTATCCGAACCAGAAGCCATGGATAAATAGCGATGTTCGCGCGGCACTTAATGTGCGGACCTCCGCTTTCAATTCCGGGAACGCGGAGGAGCATAAACAAGCCAGTTATGCCCTCCAAAAACAGAAAAACACCAGTACAGGAACAAGATTGAAGGACAGTTTAACACCACCAACTCTAGAAGCATGTGGCAGGGAATTAACATCATCACGGACTTTAAAGGGAATAAAAACTCCACCATGAACACCGCTGCCTCTCTCCCGGATGAGCTAAATACTTTTTATGCTCGTTTTGAGGGAAATAACATAATAATGCCCTCGCGGAGAGAGCTCTCGCGGCCGAAGCTACAGAGGTTAGTTCACTCTCCGTCTCTGAAGCAGATGTAACCCGATCCTTCCGACGGGTGAATATCCACAAAGCCGCGGGCCCAGACGGCATTCCGGGCCACATCATCAGAGCGTGCGCGAACCAGCTGGCTGGTGTTTTTACAGACATTTTCAACCTTTCCCTCTCTTTGTCTGTAGTCCCCACATGCTTTAAAACATCAACCATTGTGCCTGTTCCAAAGCAATCAAAAATAACTTGCTTAAATGACTGGCGTCCTGTTGCTCTGACCCCCATCATCAGCAAATGCTTTGAGAGACTAATCAGAGATTACATCTGCTCTGTGCTGCCTCGCTTTCTAGACCCATTGCAGTTTGCTTACCGCAACAAGCGCTCCACTGATGATGCCATTGCATCTACAATACACACTGCTCTCTCCCACCTGGAAAAAAGAACACTTATGTGAGAATGCTGTTTGTAGACTACAGCTCAGTATTCAAATCCATAGTGCCCTCCAAGCTAGGTGAGAAACTCTGGGCTTAAACAGCTCGCTGTGCAGCTGGATCCTTGACTTCTTGTCAAGCAGACACCAGGTGGTTAGAATAGGCAGCAACATCTCCTCAACACTGAGCCTCAACACTGGAGCCCCACAGGGCTGTGTTCTCAGCCCACTCTTGTATTCCTTGTACACACTCTTGTGACTGTGTGGCAACACATAGCTCCAATGCCATCAAGTTTGCTGATGACACGACGGTGGTAGGTCTGATCACTGACAATGATGAAACAGCCTACAGAGAGAAGGTGCACACTCTGACACACTGGTGTCAGGAGCACAACCTCTCCCTCAACGTCAGTAAGACAAAGGAGCTTGTGGTGGACTTCAGAAGAAAAGACAGAGAACACAGTCCCATTACCATCAATGGAGCACCAGTGGAGAGAGTCAGCAGCTTCAAGTTCCTGGGTGTCCACATCACTGAGGAACTCACATGGTCCATCCACACTGAAATCGTTGTGAAGAAGGCTCATCAGCGCCTCTTCTTCCTGAGATGGCTGAGGAAGTTTGGAATGAACCGCCACATCCTCACACGGTTCTACACCTGCACTGTAGAGAGCATCCTGACTGGCTGCATCTCCACCTGGTATGGCAATAGCACAGCCCACAACTGCAAAGCACTGCAAAGGGTAGTGCGAACTGTCAGACACATCATCGGAGGTGAGTTTCCCTCCCTCCAGGATATATATACCAGGCGGTGTGTGAAAAAAGCTCGGAGGATCACCAGAGACTCCAGCCACCCGAGCCATGGGCTGTTCTCACTGCTACCATCAGGCAGGCGGTATCGCAGCATCAGGACCCGCACCAGCCGACTCCATGATAGCTTCTTCCCCCAAGCAATTAGACTTTTGAACTCTTGATCTCCCACGATCAAAATACATCAGCACTGCACTTTATTACTCTTACTCTTATATCTCACACCGGACTGTCATAAATGATATTATTATTATATTATATTCTCTCTTAACAACTTACTATCAACCGACAGCCTGAATGTCAATACAGTACAATACAACCTACTGTACATTCTATATATACTACTATATATACTTTTTTTATTTTTTTTTTATTGAATAATGCGTATCTATATTGTGTGTATTGTATACTGTACAGTGTATTATTTGTATATTGTGTTGTATGTAATTATGTGTATATTAGACTTTAAATTGTGCTGTGTTAGTTTGATGTTATTGTAAATTGGTATATGTCTCATCACTGTCACGACTGCTATGTTGATCGGAGCTGCACCCAAGAATTTCACACACCATTGCACTAGTGTATATGGCTGTGTGACAATAAAAGTGATTTGATTTTGATTTGATTTGTTAGGTTTATGGTTGGGGTTAGGAATAAGGTTAGGGCATATGGTTAATAAAATAAGCAGTCCTGTTGACTGTTACATCATTTACCCACCAAATTCACTGTGATATCAGTCTGTTTAAAACAACTTCAATGCAAAAAAAAAAAAAGAAAATACCGATAATTTGCCTATTTTACAAAGTGTTTGACTGGAGTAAATGCGCACAACAAAATGCACTCGTTTGAAGTCAGTTTTGTGCTTGATAAGTGAAGTTGGCTTAATGTAATAATGTCTTTCTGCTAAAAGGCAATTACTGTTTCTCCACATGATGAAGTGAAGACTGCATTATTTTGTGGTGAATGGGAGCGTAAAAGCACTAATATTTATATGGACACCACAGCCTAGTTTACATCCAAAACATGCTGCACGGTTTGATGAATGGCAGCTGCACGTGTTTAACTGTTCAGATTCATGCGCTACATGGTTCATGTCTAGAGAATATGTGCATTTAATTATGGCTGTATTAAATGAACATATGGACATATTCATCATCCTCACCTTCAGGTAAACTGCATGAGATGTTAGCCTGCATATGCCAGGATGATTACAATAGAGATCACTTGGAAGGCAAACTATTACATTTACATTTTATGCTGCATCTCAATCTTGGTCTTGGTCTGGTTTCCAAAGTATGTGGAGGGAGGTATGAAATGAGTCTGTCCTGTGAGGAACATTTAGGGGCCATTTTGTTTCACTTTAGTCTAGTTTAGAATTGCTCTCTATGCACCTGTCATAACCGAACGTTCAGGATTTACATTATCAGTCAGCAAAGCAGATATCAATTCTCACTCCTGGAGGTATTTGAATCTGGGACAGATAGAGAGAAAGAGCCAAAAAAACAAAACAAAAAAAAAAAACAAGAGACAGTGCCAGATGATGTTTTCTGCCTTCTAAACACACTTCTTTTCATGCACTTTTACGCAACCTTTCATGCGTCTTCACGCAGAAAAGTTTTATTTCAGGGTTTTTGCAGAATGTGGCTTTCTGAAATGACATGTAAACAAGAACGCTGATTTCCTTACGCTGTTTATGGGATTAAGAGAAAGTGATTTAACACACTTGGGTTTTATCTGGAGAACGTGGCTTAATATGACCATGTAAACCCATGTAAACCTTCTAACATGTTTTTGAGGAGTGCGCATGTGCGTGAACACACCAGATTACAAATGTCATAGGATGGAGCCCAACAACAAGTCAACACAGCGGAAAGAATTCAACATTTCTGGGATTACAGTGGGGAAAGCACATACACTATAAACTATACCCATTTACACACACCAATGTAAAATATCGACGGTCCCTCACGTTCGTGTATATGCACTCGTACATTGAGGGGATCCAGAAGTTTTATGTAAAAAGGAAACCTTGCAGCGAAGTTCCATTTTATATTGCGATGGAAATTTAAGGAAACAAACACAGCAACAACTCTGGAATATCTGGAAATAAATGAAAGCAACAGAGAATGAAATAGTGAGGTCTTCCTCAGATACTATGTTTGTTATTTACACAAGCATCGAGGGGAAATTACATTGCTCTGGAGAAAGCTACTTATTGACCGAGCTGCATGTATACATGAGTAAAGAGTATACCACTTATACAGTGCATGTAAACTGGATCACTGCTTTCTCGCAATAACTTGCTTTCTCAAAATAAGCCACTTGTGTCACATGTGTGAATATACACTGATCAGCCACAACATTAAAACCACTGACAGGTGAAGTGAATAACATTTATTATCTCGTTACAATGACACCTGTCAAAGGCTGGGATATATTAGGCAGCGAGTGAACAGTTAGTTCTTGAATTTCATGTGTTGGAAGCAGGGAAAATGGACAAGCGTAAGGATCTGAGCGACTTTGTCAAGGGTCGAATTGTGATGGCTAGATGACTGGGTCAGAGCATCTCTAAAATGGCAGGTCTTGTGGGGTATTACCGGTATGCAGTGGTTAGTACCTACCAAAAGTGGTCCAAGGAAGGACAACCGGTGAACCGGCGACAGGGTCATGGGTGCCCAAGGCTCACTGATGCACGTGGGGAGTGAAGGCTAGCTCGTCTGGTCTGAACCCACAGAAGAACTACTATAGCACAAATTGCTGAAAAACTTCATGCTGGCCATGATAGAAAGGTGTCAGAACACACAGTGCATCACAGCTTGCTGCGTAGCTGTAGACCAGTCAGAGTGCCCATGGTGACCCCTGTCCACTGCCGAAAGTACCTACAATGGGACGTGAGTATCAGAACTGGACCATGGAGCAATGGAAGAAAGTGGCATGGTCTGATGAATCATGTTTTCTTTTAGATCATGTGGATGGCTGGGTGCGTGTGTGTCATTTACCTGGGGAAGTGATGGCAGCAGGATGCACTATGGGAAGAAGACAGGCCGCCAGAGGCAGTGTGACGCACTGTTCAATGCTCTGCTGGGAAACCTTGGGTCCTGGCATTCATGTGGATATTACTTTGACACGTACCACTTACCTAAAGATTGTTGCAGATGACGTACACTCCTTCATGGCAATGGTATTCCCTGATGGAAGTGGCCTCTTTCAACAGGATATTGCTCCCTGACACACTGCAAAAATTGTTCAGGAATAGTTTGTGGAACATGACTGAAAGATTACAAGGTGTTGACTTGGCCTCTAAATTCCCCAGATCTCATTCCGATTGAGCATCTATGGGATGTGCTGGACCAACAAGTCTGATCCATGGAGGCCCTACCTCACAACTTACAGGACTTAAAGGATTTGCTGCCAATGTCTCGGTGCCAGATACCACAAGACACCTTCAGAGGTCTTATGGGGTCCTTGCCTCGACGGGTCAGAGCTGTTCTGGCAGCACGAGGGGGACCTACACAAAAGTGGCTCGCTGTGCATGACACCGCGGAGACTCACAGCATGTGGAGGCTCATGCTACTCTCTGCGATTCACGCACAAATTACCACACGCTCCATTGAGAGCGAGAACTCCTAATCGCGACCACGAGGAGGTTACCCCATGTGACTCTACCCTCCCTAGCAACAGGGCCAATTTGGTTGCTTAGGAGACCTAGCTGGAGTCACTCAGCACGCCCTGGATTCGAACTCGCGACTTCAGGGGTGGTAGTCAGTGTCAATGCTCGCTGAGATAAACAGACCCCCAGGCAGGTGGTTTTAATGTTGTAGCTTATCGGCGAATGGTGCCACATATAGTCTATGGTGCCTGAAGGTGTGTCATGCCAGATTTGATGTCAACCGCCATTGGTTCTACAGTGGAGTAAAATATTGTTCACGATTGCGTAAATGACATATACTTTGGTCTATTCCTCTCACAAAGCAATCGTATTTGTTCAGAAGACTCAGCATACAGTGCACAAGCTGTATGGAATACCTTATCAACATAATCACAGAGGAAATCGACATGTTACTTCTGAAAGTTTATGTACCATGATATCAACCCCATTCTGCCGAATTACTGTCAAGTGCTATCCCTGATCAGACACTTTTGCATCAATTTAAGCATAAACACATTTCCCTTTAGCACTACTAACCTCTGAGACACAGGTTCTGGTCTTGTGGAAACCAGTAATCACATTCATATAAACAATGGTGAGTGTGATTTGGAGGTTGCATTTTAGCTTTAAAATGACATTTTTTCTCCGCAGATGGTTAGGTTTAAGGTTGTGGTTAGTGGGTAGAGTTAATAAAATATGCATTTCTGTTGACTTACAACCAAAAATACAACTCTCCTTTGGTGCCACTCTGTTGGCAGCTTGGAAAAATGTCTCCTTTTGTGTTCCATGGAAGGTCCATCCATCCATCTTTTATAGCTGCTTGTCCTATGTAGTGCTGGAGCCTATCCGAGCTGTCTTGGGCCAAAGACAGGGAAACACCCTGGACAGGTGGCCGGTTCATCACAGGGCTAACACACACAGACATACACATTCACACTTTCACTCACAGGGAATTTAGAATTTCCAATTCACTTAACCTGCATGTTTTTGGACTGTGGGTGAAACCGGAGCACCCGGAGAAACCCACACGAACATGGGGAGACATGCAAACACCACACATAAAGGCCCTGGGTGTGCTGGCACTCAAACTGGGGACTTTTTTGCTGTGAGGCAACAGTGCTACTCACTGAGCCACCATGCCATGGAAGACAGTCATACAAGTTCGTAATTACATGAGGGTCAATAAATGACGACAGAAATTAAATGTTTATATAAACTATCATTTTGATATGTGATTGGATTGAAACATTTGCTCAAATGGAAAATTTGGTTTCGGTCAATAAAGCTGAGTAAACAGTCTGACAGATATTTGACATTTACTTGAGCTGCAAACTAACCTTGGCAAAGTACTTCTATAATTTTATTTTATTTAGTTCAGAGAAACAAAACAAAGTGAGCGTCTTTTGGACTGCTGCCTTTTTGGACCACTGTGTGTTCTTTTGAAACTTTTTTTTTGTGTGTGGATTTGTTTTATCATTGAGGAATGGAGCTTGCCTTCAGGTGACCACTGCATCCCTTTAGAGACTAACAAAAAGAGAATAAAGAGATTTTGGCTGTGTGTTTGTGAGTGTGCGGTTCAGTACAATCGCTAATCTTCCCTTGTTTTGGACCTTCTCACACAGATTATATTTAGATCAGTGGGCCTGATAAGGATGTTTTATCATTTTTATTATTATTCAGACAGAGTTTTCTGGTGTCAGACTGACTGGGTGTAGACGTGTGAAAAGAATATGAACTTAGGCTAACAAAGACGGCAAAGAACAGGAGAGAAGATAACAGCATTGAGACAGAAGAGCGTCACACATTTAATTAACATCCCTAAAAATTCTCAAACACACAGATACACACAGAAAAGAACACAATGCTCACAATATGTTCTTAGGTGTAATGATTCAAATTTCTCATGATTCAGTTCGTATTTCTGAGGTCTATTTGTTTTATTGGTTCAGTAAAAACTTGGTCCACAATAAAAGTGTCCGCTGCTTAGGATATGTGAGGCCAAAAACAAATTCACGTTTTAACATCGTCATTGGCCAATAGTGATCCATTGGATTTTATGATATTTATTAGAATATACACTACCGGTCAAAACTTTTGAAACACTTGACTGAAATGTTTCTAATGATCTTATAAATCTTTTGAAATTAGTTTTGTAGACAAAAATATAATTGTGCCACCATATTAATTTATTTCATTATAAAACTAAAATGTAATTTAAATAAAAATGTTTTTGAAATTGATGACTTGGACCAAATAATAAAGAAAAGCAGCCAATAAGTACCCAACATAGATGGGAACTCCTTCAATACTGTTTAAAAAGCATCCCAGGGTGATACCTCAAGAAGTTGGTTGAGAAAATGTCAAGAGTACATGTCTGCAAATTCTAGGCAAAGGGTGACTACTTTGAAGATGCTAAAATATAACACAGTTTTGATTTATTTTGGATTTTGTTTAGTCACAACATTATTGCCATAGTTCCTTTTATGTTATTCCATAGTTTTGATGACTTTACTATTATTCAAAAATGTTAAAAAAAAAAAAAAAAAAAAAAAAAGAATATATATATATATATAATAATGAATGAGTATGTTTTTCAAAACTTTTGACTGGTAGTGTATAGGAAACCCTTTTTTAGGATTTGTTTCAGATTAAAGTGTGTAATTATTGTTTTCAAACAGGTTTATCAATTACTCCCCTTCTGTCATTGGCCAAATTACACAGTTCAGCTTTATGTAATGCAAATCTCTAATAGCCTAGTAATTATTTGTGGAAAGATGGAATTCATACATATTTAATATTTATATTTTCAGAGATATTGTTAGACATGAGACAAAAATGTGTGGTTCAAATGCAAATTTGCTCGTATTTGCAATTGTAACAAAAACCACACATCAAGTGGAACTATTATAGCGCAAGCCATGCTCCTATAATCTTCACATGTGCTTTTCTATGATGATATTTCACAGCAGAATGTCTCTATTTCCATAAAATCTGTGTGCGGGCGAAAGATCTTCTTGAATTTACAGAGCAATCATTTAGTCATCTGTATCAAGAGATTACGGTTTCTACAGTACCGGTCATGAGCAATGGGCTTTCAAAGCTTGAAAAGCTGCCTTATTTTACACATCCATTGGGTTCACATTTATAGTACAAAGGAAATACTAAAGCTCATAAACTTTATATCTTTATGTGACAGGAAGGACTGTAACCTTGAAAATGTGCTGAGTGTCCCCATGCACTTGTATAACTTTTTTTTTTTTGTACTTTATTCTCTCTTTTTCTCTCCACAGCTACAGTCTTTCACAGTTGCCTTGAGCAAAAGATTTTAGCTGTGTCTCAAATGTCTGTGCATTTACACCATGCAGTTGACCATTTATTGTATGAATTTTCAAGATGTAGTATCGTCTCAATGTTTTTAATACACAAAATCCTTCACCATATTCAGCTGAAGCAAGTGACGTTTCAAACGCATACTATGTGTTACTGCTAGCTTAGCACATTAGCCAACCTCAGTCTAACATTTATATCATAAATAATACACATTCATCCCTAAACTAGCCACAAACTTGACACATATTTGCCGCTCATTATTTTCACATGCAAATGAGCTTGTGATTCGCCACAAATATTTGCCAGAAGTTTGCAAATCTTCACCGGTAGTGGTGAACCTCCGTCAAACCTTTGGTAACAAAGCTAATTTGCATGTGAAAATTGTATGTGGTGAATTTGTGTCAAGTTTGAGGCAAATTTGCAGTGAACTCTCAATTTTTGTTAGGGCACACAGCGCTGAGGGATGGTACATCATTCAACTCACATTTGTAAGGTGCTGTCTTTACAGAAGTTTTGCTACTGTAGTTGCCACAATCGCCTTCAATTGCAATTATTTTGTAAGATCAGCAAGGCCAGGTAACCCTGCCCATACCAGATATTGTCTCTTTTCGTACTGTCTTACGAAAATCGAGAGTTCATGGAAAATTTGCCGCAAACTTGCCGCAAATTCGCCACTGATAATTTTCACATGCAAATGAGCTTTGCGGAAAACTTGCGGCAAATTGTCCATTGTTGCCAAAGGTTTACTACCGGTTAAGAGCTGCAAACTTCTGCCAAATATTTGCTGTGAATCAAAAGCTCATTTGCATGTGAAAATAACGAGTGGCAAATTTGCTGCAAATTTGTGGCATGTTTGCGGCTAGTTTAGTTTTTTGTAAGGGACATTTAGTGTGTGCTGAATGAATGTTTGAAGGTGCATTCACTCTCTGTGCAATTTTGTCACATCAGATCATAAGTGTGTGCCCGTCACAATGCTCTTTTAGTCAGTACATTTACAGAATGTGCACTTTAAAATTTTAAAAGACAAATTATTGTTTCTTTCTGACTGAAATTGAATTTTTAATGTAAACAATGTATTCTGACTGCCCTGAAGGAAATTGAGAGTTCATGGCGAAGAGCTGCAAACTTCTGGCAAACATTTGCGGTGAATCAAAAGCTCATTTTCATGTGAAAATAACGAGCAGCAAATTTGCTACAAATTTGCGGCAAGTTTCTGGCTAGTTTAGATTTTTTTGTAAGGGGAGTAATAGATTCGCCCCTCGCTGGCTGGCCGTTAGCATATTAATAACGTTAGCTGGTGCTGCACTTGTGTACATAATGAAGTGTAGATTCATTAGTTTCCTCTCCCTCTCTGAAAATCCCAGCTACTGAAAGTTTATCAAAGCCTATAAATGATAAATCAAACCTCAGAACATGTGACAGGCCTGTGACAGCCATTGGTGCAGAATTTGATGCAGAGTTTGTGCTTCAATTCTGAGGAAAAAAGAAGTCTTGAGTGAAAACCTTCGCTGTATGCTGTACTGAAGGCCAAGACAGCAATCAGGATTGTTGTGAAGCTCAAAGTGGAAAAACAAGATTGTCTGACTAGCTTGAAATAGGCACTTGAATTTTCTGACAAATTCCCTTGGTAAGAAATGGGATTTGTCAGGCCAGCATCGTGGCGAGTAACTCAACATCCTCAACATCCGGCAAGCTGCAAACATAAAGAATCCAACTTTCCACACTCCCTTTTTCGGTAAAGGAAGTACATCATCTGGGTACTCATAGTACACTTCTTTTTGTTACATTTTCAGTGTAAACGTACTACTATCACTACTTACACTACAGTATTGCGTAGAAAAGTGCTGAAGTGTGCGATTTGGGACACACCAACAGTTAATGATAAACATTTACTTTTAAGCAAATAAAATACACCAACTTACATTACATGATTTTAAAACCTATTTAGCAAACATTTGCAGAGACGAGGTTTGTAAACACGCTAAATGATCTTTTGACTATCGTACAACTGTTGAACAAATGCTAGCATTGCATAGCATTCATTTAAGGTTCTATCGACTACTTGCACTGGGCCTCATGACATTCTTCCGCTTTGAAATAAAGTGGCTCGCTAGTTTCTGGTTATATGTGCTTACAATGTGCCGTAGTGAGTGTTTGGAAAAAGGTTTTAAAGTACGGACATTTTCAGAGACACAAGAATAAATATTCTAAACATTACTGTGTACAGCATCTTCAAAATTCAGTGGAAGAATGGTTTTCAGAGCTTTAATTCAGCCCAAGCCAATCTAAGAAAGCAAAGGCTGGTATACACTCCGATCCAAGCGCATTTCACCATTTCTCATCACACGGAGGTCTGTAGCAGACATTAACCACAGATCAGCTTGAACCGCAAATGACAGAAGGTTAAAGGAGACTAGTAAAGAGTGTCAGTACCAGTGCTCTTTGAATGAAACAACTACACACTTCAAACACTGCAGTGCTCCATGTGTGAGAGAGGACAAAGAGACCTTGTTTTTATTTAATGTTTGTTTTAATCTCCATTTTGTGTTATTGTTTTACTAATAAGTATATCGATGTATGTTGAAATGTAAATACATAAGTAGAAGAGCTGCCAAAGATGAGTTATAACGTTTGAAACTGATTATGTGTAGTGTCGTTAAATATATTTTAGCATATATTATAATATATTTAACATTAAAACTGCTTCATTCTGTTCTGAGTACATTTTAAAGCCTGGTCAAAGTAAGAGAATGGCTAATGTATTTTTAAATCAATGCATCTGGGACATTTAACCAAAGTAAAGTCATTTGCAATGGTTCTATGATGGAAACATAGGTATGAAATATCAATGAAGGAAACAAGTGTTAATGAGACGTCCATACTGCTGCAGGTTATACTTGTTTGATTCATTATTCAGGAACTGAGTGTAGCTACTTTAGAGACACAATTCAGCAAATTCTACATTTGAGATCAGTCACGTTAATGCCAAAAACACAATTTATTTTTTTAGTCAACTGACAGCCCTAAAAAGAAAATTAGAAATTAGAAATAAACTTCCTTCCCATGAATAAACCTCTGCATGTAGGTGTGCTGAATGCTGTAACTGGAAATACCTGAGCCGCACTATGTAGAATGTGGAAGCAGTTGAACAAGTAGTCCTTTTGGTTTCTATACGACTTGTTTGTTGACAATTAAACAACTGCAAATTTAAATACTACATTGCTGTTTTGTTTCCTTATACGTTATCTTCCAAGCATACATATTTCTGTGGCATTGCACTGGGCAGCCATACCCAAAAATCTCATTGGTCTAAATCCTGCACCAAACTAATGTACATTAAACATTAAATAGATTACAATTGGCTGTGAATGTGTCATGTCGCGCAACATTTTCATGTACACTGTGGACAGACACATAACTTGGCGCAATGGCATCATGCCTGGCTGGGACACAGTGTTCCTTAAATTGTTTCATTCAAACCATTGTGGCAATTTATGTAAGAATGCTTTTTTGAGCGGTGTTTTGTAAATTGTTGAATTCAAACCAATTTGATAAATTACATAAGAGTGGTTTTGCGAATGGTGTTTTATAAATTGTTGCTTTTAAACCAGTGTGGTAATTTAAGTTGGAACAGTTCTGAGAGTTGTGTTTTGTAAATTGTCGCATTCAAACGATTCTGAAAGTTTACGTAAGAGTGGTTTTGTGAGCGTGTTTTGTAAATTGTTGCTTTTAAACCAGTGTGACAATTTAAGTTGGAATAGTTCTGAGAGTTGTGTTTTGTAAATTGTTGCATTCAAACAATTCTGAAAGTTTACGTAAGAATGGTTTTGTGAGCTGTGTTTCGTAAAGTGTTGCATTTAAACTAATGTCAACATACGTAAGAATGGTTTTGTGAGCACTGTTTCGTAAATTTTTGCATTTAAACCAATGTGACAGTTTACATAAGAATGGTTTTGCGAGCAGTGTTTCATAAAGTGTTACATTTAAGCCAGTGTGGAAATTTACGTAAGAATGTTTTTGCGAGCGCTGTTTCGTAAACTGTTGCATTTAAACCAATGTGACCATTTACATAAGAATGGTTTTGCGAGCGTTGTTTTGTAAAAGTGTTGCATTTAAACCGTTGTGGCAATTTACGTAAGAATGGTTTTGCGAGCGCTGTTTTGTAAATTTTTGCATTCAAACCAATGTCAGAATTTATGTAAGAATGGTTTTACCAACAGTGTTTGTAAACTGTTGCATTTAGACAATTGTGAAAATGTACGTACGAATGGTTTTGCGAGTGCTGTTTCATAAATTGTTGCACTCAAACCAATGTGACAGTTAGCGTAAGAATGTTTTTCTGATTGAAATGTTTCGTGTTTCAAGAATGGTTCCCCTTGGCTTGATTCATGGTCTTAGAGAGCAAAACCTACTTTCTAATCTTGAGAATTTCGTCCAGTTATCTTTTAATTTTTCTTCTTAAAATGACAAATAGCCTTGACCTCCTCTTCTCTCGCTTTGTAACTTTCCGCAATTAACATTCTTCAAGATCAACAAATGTGCCATGAATGTACACTGCAGCATTTTTTATGCAAAAATAATTGAAATCTACATAAATCTTGGCTGTGGTCTCTCTGAGTGAAATGCTTTATCTCTCCTGGGTATTCACAAATTGGAGTGAACTAGATACTACAGGTGCTGGGCAGGAAACTGTCATTCTGTTTCCCCTTTGAACATCCCATTGGTAATAATACACTTGCCTTAGTTCTCACCGCTGAATTGTCTGTCCCTAATGTGTAAATGGAATTGAATAAAGCAGCCCACACAGCAAGGTGACTAAAATGCTAACACACACACACACACACACACACACACACACACACACGCACATCGACATTAAACAAAAGTCTGCTCTTGTTGACATCTCACAAATGGACATCTCACAACCGCAGAGTAAACAAAGGATTAGAATAACAGGAATGCCATCAACTGCTTAATGGTAGATTTATCTTTGAAACAACAGTTTTTCTTTGTACAGTACCTTGAAAAATATAAATTCTGTCCTTATGATTAGGTTAAAGGGGATGTTTGTAATTTTTCAGATGTTGAAACACTTTCTACTTTGCAGAGACAACTATAAGTTAGCTATTTGTTGGTTGATTCCCCCGAAAAGTGTAAAAACTGAAGCCCTGTGGTGCTATCAGATCATTACTCAGTTTGTTAGAGCATCTCGACTAGCCGGACATAGCAACATTGGCTCAACCAATGGAGTGAGTTTGGGGTGGGACTCGTTTTTCTGACCAATGGATGACAGGGGAAGAGTTTGGGAAACTTTTCTGCATTTCTAATATGAAATGCTTAAATAGAACAATTTGCAAATTATAATAAAAAATGTGTCTTTATTGTGTCTGTTAATTTTATTCAGACTATTAATAGTAGGAAGTCATGATTGGGTTGTTTATTGCTTCCTTTTTAATGCATCCAACAGCATAAAAGAGGCAGTTTTAGAGTTATGCTTCCTATTGTCTATCTGAAATTCTAAAGTCCTGAGCTAACAGCTCCAAATGTTAAAATTCATCCATTAAATTCAAAATGTATTTGTCCAGAAGGACAGCTGAGAGTGTGCAAGCGTTAGCTAGAGTGCTGATGATGTAGGCATAATATAGTATGATGGGGGCAACTGAGGGTTAAGTGTTTTTGCCCAGGGGCAGAACTGCAGTGGCCATAGGAAGGGCAGGAATAGTTTTTTCATGTGTCAGGTTGAGGTCCTTTGGGGGCCTGTCCAGGATTTGGACGAGCCACCAAGTACAGAGCCTTTACTGCCATATAAGGGCTATTTACTTTATGTTGGCCGGCCAAAGCTAACATACTGTTTTACACTTTAATATTATTAGGGTTTTTTCCAAAATCCAGAACCAAGACCAATGTCATACATTAACTCCTCTTCAAGCTTTCAAGCTATATCCTCCAAATTTGGCACAGCCCTTCAGATATTTTGCACTGGGGTTGCTATGAATTTTCTAACTGATTTGACTTTTTGATTGATTGATTTTCCATTACAGAAGATCAAATATCCAAAAACATTCCATTGACAGAATGCTCAAACTGGCTAAAAATCTGTCTGTCTGTCTGTCTGTCTATCAATCTACACACATATCCATCCATCAATCCATCCATCCATCAAGTGCATATAGTATCCATCCATCCATCCATCACATATAGTAAAGTTTACATATTTGGCCTGAACTACTAGATGCATTTACACTGTCACATCTTGTATGCTTTTCAAACCACCTCCTGGACATCTTTGCAGACATTTACATTGGGTCTTTTCATGATCAGGTAGCTGTCCGATAAGTAAAAACATGACATCACTAAGTGTAACTACCTCCTAAATCTGGCTAAATATATATTTGTTGTGTCTAGTCATGGAGCACTTACCAGTTGACGCAACCCGCCCATCTGTGTTGGTTTGTCTGGATCCCATCTCTGTGCTGCCTGCCACGATGCCTGTAGATTCAGAAGTGTTGATGAAGGGGTAAAATAAACCAGCTCTGTTTTGCAGTCACACCTCAGATGTCTCACTTTAATTTCCTTTGGTTTTTCTGTATTGACGTGTAGATTCAAACCAGCTCAGGTGTTTGTGAAGTTATGTAATATTACTTTTTGGTGTAAATGTAAAAGTGTATATCTTGTGACCCATTTTCCATTGCCATTAAATGTAACTAACAATGCACTCACAGTCAATGGAAAAATAATGGGCAAATCCAATACAAAAGGCCATTCAAACTGAATCCGTTCTTGCACAAAAAAACGAAACAAAAAAGCTAGACACAGCACAATGAAGAGAGAACGCAGATGTCTCAAGACAAGTTTTTATAGGTTGAAGTTCTTTTGAAGTGCAGTAAAATTGACAAGACACATGGCAACGGTAAAAGACATCCATCAAGTGCATATTGACATAAAAAAACAATTTAAAAGCAGTGCAGAAAGACCTCCACCCAGGCATCAAAATTTAAATGTTGTGGCAACTAATGAATGAAAAGATCCAAAAGAATATGGCTGAGATATCTCTGATTTAAACTGAACAAAACACTAAGAATGAGAGCTGATTAACAGCAAGAATTTCTATTTGCAGAAAATAAAGCTTATGTTAATAAAAACATGTTACTTCAAAATTAGGTCAAAGTCATTGTTTACACTGCGAGTGGTGTCGAATGTACGTAGGCTACAACAAAACCAATCAAATCTTTCACAGGAATCTCCTACTTAGCAGCTAGGACATTCCCTGCCACCCAGATCCACACTAATCCTCTGGAGCAGGAAGGAGAGCATTATGGGTGGACTGTAGCTGTGAGCTAGGTACCATCACAACAGGATTTATCTCCTGTGAACTCCACAGCTCTCCCTCAAGGTGATTTTCTCTCAGCGAGGAGCCCTACTTCCTCTGACACTCACCAGGTGATGTAGTGCTAATGGCAGTGGGTTGGGAAGAGGGCTGAATCTGACAGGGGCATTGAAGTAAACGCCTGAAGATCTCTATCTCTGCCTCAACCCAAAGAGCTTGAACTTTAGCTTCTGTGAACAATCAATCACTCTCAGGAGTCCCGTACCACATTAAAAATTGAAGACGGAAACCTTGAAAATCTATACAGCCATAAATGCCAGAGCAAACATTTTATTGACTACTTCACAAGATGTGTAAAAATCTTGGTCTTGCGGATATTTGGCGACTTTTGAACCCATCTGGTAGGGACTATACATTTTTTCATCAGTCCATAAGATTTATTCTAGAATAGATTTATTTTTGATATCTAAGTCCCTCATTTCATCTGTTGCAGATTGCTCAACTGGAAACATCTTAGTCTCAGATCATGCCCTGGTGAGTTTGGAGATGTTGCCACATACGGAGAAAAATAAACAATATAGTTGGCGCTTTAATATATCCCTGTTGCAAAATCCTGATTTCCAACAAATGTTAAAGACCGAAATCATTGTTTATATGGAGACCAACTGGTCCTCACTATCCTCTGTGGGTGTGGCTTGGGTACGCACTTAAGGCGGTTCTTAGGGGTCGGATCATACAGTATGCCTCATTCACCAAAAAATCCAAAGCACGAAAACTCGTGGAGTTGGAAGAGAATATTAAAAGTGCAGAGGCAGAGCTGAAGCGCAGAATGTCGTCTGATGGCCTCAGAGAATTGACTAGATTGAAATTCAGATATAATGCTATTTTGTCGTGGAAAGTGGAGTTTTGGTTATTCAGGGCAAGACATTCATACTTTGAGTCAGGGGACAAAACAGGGAAGCTTTTGGCTAGATATATAAAGCAGAGAATGTCTTTTTCTACAATTCCCTAAGTGAAATCTGCTGGTGGTGAAATATTTACCTCAGCCACTGATATTAATAATGCTTTTAAAGAATTCTATATTGATCTTTATAGTTCTACGTCTTCGTCTACTGATGAAGATATTAGAAACTTTGTGGAACCATTAAAACTTCCTAAATTGACGACTGAGCAAAGAAATTGTTTTGATTCTGAGATAACCTTGGAGGAGCTTGATGAGGTAATTAAGGCTTTACCTACTGGCAAAGCTCTGGGGCCAGATGGTTTTGTTGCTGAATTTTTTAGATCTTATGCTACAGAACTGGCTCCACTTTTGCTAGAAGTTTATACAGAATCATTAAAGAACAGAAAGCTTCCTCCAACCATGACACAAGCCTGGATCAGTCTGATTCTTAAAAAGGACAAAGATCCAAGTGAAATGGTCGCTGCCATTTCACTTGACGCCGAAAAGGTGTTTGACATGGTAGAATGGGATTATCTTTTTAAGGTTTTGGAAATATACGGGTTCGGGAGTACTTTTATTGGGTTACTTTATAGACACCCAGAAGCGGAGGTACAAATAAATGGACTAATTTCAGATTATTTTACTTTGGATAGAGGCACCCGGCAGGGTTGCCCTCTTTCCCCATTATTGTTCTGTCTTGCCCTGGAACCAATAGCAACCGCAATAAGAAAGGAGTATGATTTTCCAGGGGTGGTGGCGGGAGGTATGGCGCATAAACTCTTGCTTTACGCAGATGAAATTCTATTTGTCTCTGACCCCAGTAGATCTATGCCTTGCCTCCACAGAATTATTAATTCCTATTCTAAGTTTTCAGGATATAGAGTCAATTGGTCTAAATCCGAAGCTTTGGCTCTGACAGCGTACTGCCCAGAAACGGCTTTCCAGCCGGGTGCTTTCCAGGGGCCCAAACAGGGCATTAAGTATTTGGGTATTTTATTTCCAGCAAATTTGTGTGAATTAGTTAGAGTTAATTTTGACCCTTTAATAAAAAGGTTTTCGAGCGATGTGGGCAGGCGGGCTTCATTATATTTATCGATGATTGGGAAGGTTAATGTTATTAAAATGAATTGTATTCCAAAATTCAATTACTTACTGCAGTCTCTCCCTGTAGATGTCCCCCTCTCTTATTTCAAGCAATTTGATAGCATAGCAAAGTCTTTAATTTGGAATGGTAAGCATCCCAAATTACATTTCAATAAGTTACATAGGCCAATTGACAAAGGTGGACTAGGCCTACACAAGATTTTATTTTATTATTACGCATTCGGTCTCAGACATTTGGCTCATTGGTCGCTTCCACCTGAGAGAGCCCCTCCCTGGTTCTGTATAGAACAGGAAGTTCTTGCCCCTATTTCGCCACTGCAGAGCCTTTCTATCAAATTAATCGGAGAAGCTAAAGTACATCCCGTTATCTCGAACTTGAACTCGGTATGGACTAAAGTGTCCAGACTGTTTAATTCTGACATTTTTTTAAATGTTGCCTCGAGCATATGGCTGAACCCCAAACTATGCATCAACAAGTCCCCTTTTTGCTGGTCAGAGTGAATTGGGAGGGGGATTACTACACTCAGGAGAGGTGATTACTGCTTTTGGAAAAGGTCACGAGGCTTCTGTGTATTACTCCCTTCTAATTCAGAGTATGGGAGACGGAACTTCAACTTCAAGGGAATGAGACATTGTGTCTATGTAGTGACACTAGGGGTCACTCTTGGGAGCCCCAAACACCTTTATGAAAAAAGGCCAATGGGAATTGGCGAGTGGAATTTGCATGCCACTCCCCCGGACATATGGGTATAAAAGGAGCTGGTATGCAACCAATCATTCAGGTTTTGTGCTGAGGAGCTGAGACAAGGTCCCGGCCATTTCAGCGGGTAGTTCAGCATTGTGGCAAGAGGGACACAACATCTCGTTCCCTCCATCAGGGAACAGAGGTTACGAAAGTATCCAGGACATTACCTATCTGTCACTCACTCGACGTTGTGTCGATGTAGTGACACTAGGGGTCTCTATACAAAATGCCACAACTAGCTGAACTGTGTTACGTGGACTGGCGGTGCGAGACGGGCAGACCACTGTGTGCCACGTAGCCAGTGCACCAGGCCATCACGTAACCTCCCCCAATGCTCTTATGAGTGTCCTTTCCGCTGTCCACCAAAGCAGACAAACAGCTGCTCGGAGCTTCTAAAGCTCTGCGTGCGATCCAAGTAGATGCGTAAAGCACGCACCAGACACAGCAACGCCATAGCTGGGTCTGCCTCCTCCTGGGGCAGCGCTTGCAGGTTCACCACCTGATCCCTACATGGGGTCGTGGGAACCTTGGGCACATAGCCCGGTCGGGGTCTCAGGATCACGTGAGAGTAGCCCGGCCTGAACTCCAGGCACGTTTCGCTGACAGAGAACACCTGAAGTTCCCCTACCCTCTTGATGGAAGTGAACACAGTCAGGAGGGCAGTCTTCAAAGAGAGTGCCTTAAGCTCAGCTGACTCCAGGGGCTTGAAGGGGGCTCCCCGTAGAGCCCAAAGGACTACAGAGAGGTCCCATGAAATAACGAGGCGCGGTCTGGAGGCATTCAGCCTCCTGGCGCCTCTTAGGAACCTGATGATCAGGTCGTGCTTCCCTAAGGACTTACCATCGACTGCGTCATGGTGTGCTGCAATGGCGGCAACGTACACCTTCAAGGTGGAAGGGGACAGCCTCCTTTCCAACCTCTCCTGCAGGAAGGAAAGCACTGATCCGACTGCGCATATCTGGCGGTCTTCCCGTCGGGAAGAACACCACTTAGCGAACAGACGGCACTTTAAGGCATACAGGCGCCTCGTAGAGAGGACCCTAGCCTGAGTGATCGTGTCTACCACTGTCCAGGGGCCAGACATGGAGATTCCAGTGGTCTGGTCGCCGGTGCCAGAGGGTGCCCCGTCCCTGAGAAAGAAGGTCCTTCCTCAGGGGAATTCGCCAGGGGGGAGCTGTCGCGAGGAACGTGAGGTCCGAGAACCACATCTGGGTGGGCCAGTAGGGTGCTACCAGGATGACCTGCTCCTCGTCCTCCCTGACCTTGCACAGGGTCTGTGCAAGTAGGCTCACTGGGGGAAATGCGTAGGCGTACGCCAGGGGGCCAGCTGTGTGCCAGTGTGTCTATGCAGAGGGGAGCCTTGGTGAGGGCGTACCAGAGCGGGCAGTGGGAGGATTCTTGGGAGGTGAACAGGTCCACCTGTGCCCGTCTGAATCGACTCCAAATCAGCTGGACCACCTGAGGGTGGAGTCTCCACTCTCCCCTGAGGGTAACCTGCTGTGACAGCGCATCCGCTGTAGTGTTGAGGTTGCCCGGGATGTGAGTGGCTTACAGTGACTTGAAGTGCTGCTGACTCCAGAGCAGGAGACAGCGGGCGAGTTGTGACATACAATGAGAGCGCAGACCGCCTTGGCGGTTGACATACGCTACCGTTGCCGTGTTGTCTGTCCGAACTAACATGTGCTTGCCCTGGATCAACAGCCGGAACCTCTGCAGGGCGAGCAGAATTGCCAACAACTCGAGGCAGTTGATGTGCCAATGCAGTTGCGGACCCGTCCAGAGGCCGGCGACTGCGTGCCCATTGCAAACAGTGCCCCAGCCCATTTTGGAGGTGTCTGTCGTGACCACGACGTGCCTGGAGACCAGTTCTAGAGGAACACCTGCCCGTAGAAACGAGAGGTCGGTCCAAGGGCTGAAAAGATGGTGACAGACTGGTGTGATGACCACGCGATGTGTTCCATGGTGCCATGCCCATCTCGGGACTCGAGTCTGGAGCCAGTGCTGAAGCTGCCTCATATGCATCAACCCGAGCGGGGTGGCCACCGCCGAGGATGCCATATGCCCCAGAAGCCTCTGAAAAAGTTTCAGTGGAACTGCTGTTTTCTGTTTGAATGCCTTCAAACAGGCCAGCACCGACTGGGCATGCTCGTTTGTAAGGCGTCCAACTCCAAACTGAGAAAAGAGATGCTCTGAACCTGGAGGAGCTTGCTCTTTTCCCAGTTGACCTGAAGCCCTAGTCGGCTGAGGTGTGAGAGCACCAGGTCCCTGTGTGCGCACAACATGTCTCGAGAGTGAGCTAGAATTAGCCAGTCGTCGAGATAGTTGAATGCAAATGCCCACCTCCCTTAACGGGGCAAGGGCAGTCTCTGTGACCTTCGTGAAGATGTGAGGAGACAGGGACAGGCTGAAAGGGAGGACTTTGTACTGATACGCCTGACCCTCAAATGCAAACCGCAGGAAGGGTCTGTGTCAAGGAAGGATCGAATCGTGGAAGTACGCATCCTTCAGGTCTACCACCGCAAACCAGTCTTGATGCCGGACGCTCGCCAGAATGCGTTTTTGCATCAGCATCTTGAACGGGAGTCTGTGTAAGGCCCGGTTCAGTACTCGCAGGTCCAAGATTGGCCACAACCCACCGCCTTTTTTCGGTACGATGAAATAGGGGCTGTAAAACCCCTTCTTCTTCTCGGCTGGAGGGACAGGTTCTATCGCGCCCTTCTGTAGGAGGGTAGTGACCTCCGCGCGCAAAATAGCAGCGTTTTCACTCTTGACCAAGGTGAAGTGAATACCGCTGAACCTGGGCGGGCGCCTTGTGAACTGAATCGCGTAGCCGAGTCATACGGTCCGGATCAGCCATTGCGATGGATTGGAAAGCGCAAGCCACGCGTCCAAGTTCCGCGCAAGGGGGACCAAGGGGACAACGTCGTCAGATGTACCGGTAGGTGGGGCCTCGCAACGGGGTGGAGCTCGAGGTGCCACACCACGTCGTGGCCGTTCTGAGTCTAGGGACATCGAAGCACTTACCTGGCTCCTTGTGACCACCCCTGGAACAGCCTGGGACAGGGGAGGAAGAGGCCTGTCCCCTGGCTGCCCCACCATCGAGGGTAGTGAGTGCGGGGGAACTGCGGAATCGGGGCCGGGCAGTAAAAGGTGCTTCCCACGATTTCGTCAGCTCCTCGTGCACTTCCGGGAGTAGGCTCACTGGGGCCTGTCCTCGTAACCCGTGGAGACTGCCACATCGGGGGCGGCTGTGTGCCACAGCTGGGCTCTCAGGGGTGGAAAGGCCACCGCTGGAGAGCCAATCCTGCAAGAAAAACCCTGTGGACGGTTGTCATGGTGACAACCGTGCACACCGGGTATGTGACCCAGGGTGGAAGGAAGCCGCTCTTTTGCTGAACTGTTGGGTATCGCAGCCACAATAAGGCAACAAAAGATTTTTCGACCGGCCCTCCACCGGGGGATGGAGTGGTTTTTTACCAGCTCCAGGTGAGTGGGTTCCCTCGTCTCTGGTTCGCCCATCTCAGGGGCACTTTGATGACCTCTGTGGGTTCTTAGGCACCGGCTGTGAGACGGGTGGCATCTGCTTCCTGCGGTGGGCTCCACGCCGGGGCCGGGCTGAAGGGGCGGGCTGCGGCGGAGCCGATGCAGTCACCGCAGGGGGATGCCCTTGGCGACGAGCAGACGGGTTTCGGGATCTTGAGCCGCGTCGGGGCAGGATATGACAGATTGCGTCCGTCTGCTGCTTCACCGCCGAGAACTGCTGGGCAAAGTCCTCGACGGTGTCGCCGAATAGGCCAGCCTGGGAAATGGGGGCAGCAAGGAACCGTGTCCTGTCAGCCTCGCCCATCTCAACCAGGTTGAGCCAAAGGTGGCACTCCTGGACCACTGGTGTTGCCATTGTCCGCCCGAGAGACTGCGCCGTGACCTTCGTCGCTCGGAGAGCGAGGTCGGTCGCCGAGCGCAGTTCCTGCATCAAATCTGGGGCGGAACTACCCATGTGCAGTTCTTTCAATGCCTTGGCTTGGTGGACCTGCTGGAGAGCCATGGCATGCCACCTGGCGCGGACACCCTAAGCTCCCGTCCAAGCCCTGTAGGCTCACATTGTCCCTGACGGCTAAAGCCTACAGCGCTTGGACGGGAGCTTAGGGTGTCCCTGCCAGGTGGCGGCGCTCTGCGGGCATAGGTGCACCGCGAGCGCCTTATCCACCGGGGGAATCGCCGTATAGCCCCTGGCTGCCCCACCATCGAGGGTAGTGAGTGCGGGGGAACTGCGGAATCGGGGCCGGGCAGTAAAAGGTGCTTCCCACGATTTCGTCAGCTCCTCGTGCACTTCCGGGAAGAATGGCAATGGAGCGGGGCATGGCGGCTTTGAGCGGCACCGTGAGCCCAGGAACCAATCATCAAGCCGCGAGGGTTCAGGGGAGAGCAGAGGGTTCCACTCTAACCCGATGCTTGCGGCCGCCCGGGAAAGCATGTCCATCATTTCGGCATTGGCCTGTGACTTGGCAATCATCCCCAAAGGAGGAAGCCCAGCTGAGGCTTCTGCGTCTGACTGGACAAGCCCGCTCTCCGATGCTGCGCTCGAGAGCTCATCATCTTCACGGGCTCCGAATAAGAAGCCAGACTCGCCGTGTGACGAGCCGGCGAACTCATCTGGAAGCCCGATTGGGGCAGACGAGCATGCTGGGGAATGGAAGGGCCGCGGGGGATACCCGGCGGAGACGATCCCATTGGGGTCCCCAAATCACCCCCAGTGCTAGCCGCGCTGGCCTCATACCCATAGGTAGAAGGACCGAGGCGGGGAGCCGCAACGTTGCTATGGTCATGTTCTTGCAATGAGAATATGAACCATCCACAAATGCTGCCTCTGTGTGGGTCACGCCCAGACACGAAAGACAGCGACCATGACCATACGAAGTTGAGAGATAACGACCGCAACCAGGAATAACACACAATTGGAAAGGCATCTTTAAAAAACGCATCTTTAAAAAGATGTTCCGTGTGTGCCGCTCTTTTAGAGAAATATATACTCTTTTAGAGGAAAAAAGCTCTTTCAGAAAATATACTCTCTTGTTTTCTGCCGAAGCAGGTGAATGAACAGTAGAATTCAGCTCAATGAGCATGACCGTTCGGCTCCGAAGAGAAAATCTGAATGAGTGGTTGCATACCAGCTCCTTTTATACCCATATGTCCGGGGGAGTGGCATGCAAATACCACTCGCCAATTTTCATTGGCCTTTTATCAAAGACCAGAGGTGTCTCGGGCTCCCAAGAGTGACCCCTAGTGTCACTACATCAACACAACGTCGAGTGAGTGACAAATAGGGAACTTTAGTTTAGGATAAGTCACAGTGCGGTAAAAGGATAATTTGCTGTTTGCTATTGCTAGTCGTTAGCAGCTGGTATTAGGGGGAGCAACATTTTTGGTGTAGAGAGCATTTTAGTTGACAAATATTTGGAGGAGCCCCTGCTGGATGAATATTTTTGATAGATGACCTCTGAATGAAAACACATGGACTAAAAGCCTCAAAACTGCAATTTTAATTTTGTTGGGTTAAGCCTACCCTTTCAAAAAATCTAGAGTTCTGACAAACTTGCTGCAAATTTCCCACTCGTTGTTTTCACATGCAAATGAGCCTGCTTTTCACTGCAAATGTTTGCCAGAAGTTTGTAGCTTTTCTCCGGTAGTGGTGAACTTTCAGCAAACCTTTGGCAACAATGAAGAGTGAACAATGGGTGGTGAATTTGCGGCAAGTTTGCAGCATGTTTGCTTGAACTATCGATTTTTGTAAGGGTTATTTATTCAATTGTAAAAAAAATAAAATAATTCTCCTGAAAGAACAAGAGCACCCAGGGCAAACAAAACTCACATTTATACTACCTGCAATGTCGTTTTAAAATTAGTTAATTGAGGATGAAGTCACGAAAGGTTGTCAACTCTAGATTGGACAATATGTCAGTATGTATGCTGTCTCTGTTTTAATATTGTTTTTAGAATAAGCTCAGAAAGATGTGCTTCAAAGTTATACCATTTTTAACTTTAAGTTAGTTACCTAGCTAGCTGTGTTCGGTGAAATCTGATTACAAAGTAATTTGTTACTGTAATGTAATTACTATTAGTCTAAAAGTATTCTAAGACATTACATTTTAAATTCTTGTAATCAGATAAGTTACTGACTTTCAATTAAGGTAATTACTTTTAAAGCTGAAGTGTGTAACTTTTTTATATTAAAAAATACTTTCTCCTATCCAAGCAAACTTAATTTCCTCACAAACTGTAAACACTGTGTCTCTTTGGTACAATAAAAATTGCTCTCTATTATTTGAGTGGCCAACCAGGCTGACACAACAACATTTACTCAACCAGTAGTGTGAGTCTGGGTCGGGGCTATCTGTTTGTATGGTCAGTGGCAGATGGGGGGAGTGTTTGTAAAAGCTGTGTGAAAACAATATTTATTTTTGTCATTAGAGATGCAGAATTAAAATACTTCAGCTTTAAGTTCATTACTTGGGTTATACATATGTCTAAAATGTTATTGATGTATAATACATTTAAAATATGAATTATGTTCAAACATATGTCTGTTTACGTTTCTGTGACACTTAAAGGCCATGTGACAATGGACGAGGAGGAAATATAGACATTATTTTGAACTTGAGTGAGAAAACTTTTCTGTGGAAAATAACTTTAAAGTAATTAACTCTTCGACTTGCCGAGTTCTCCTAGGTCAATAATTTCTCGTATGTGTGCGAACAAAGAAATATAACCAAACGAACACCTTAGCAAAACAAAAACATCAGTGCATTTCATCATCATTTTAAGGTGAACTAAAAGAAGCCTGTTTGCCCAGCAAGTATAAATTAGCCTTTAGACCAGATCCCTGACTGTTTCTTAACGTGTCCGCAGATGTCTGAATGAACCAATCAGAAAGCTGTATTGTTTAAGCTCCTCCCCCTTCCTAGCTGGCATCGTCAGTCCAGAGAGTACAGCATATGCCTGGGCAGGTCTATTATTCACTCACAGCAGGTCTCCCCCTCAGTCTCCATCATTAGAACGGCCACAGTCCCCAGGGCTCAGACAGCTAGGCCATCACTGTAGCGGAATAAGTGTACGGTTGTGTATTTTTGTGTTTGTGTGATCAGAGCAGGTGACCGGGGGGTCCGCACCTGGCAGTTTTTATAAATAGATGACAGTTGAGTAAACATGGTGTGTTAGAACACCAAGGACGAAGGTTGACCCTAGAAGGAAAGTTGGATTGACTTTCTAAAGCAACAGTGGAATAGATTCAGAGCAGCTCTGTGTAGTAATGTAATATCAACTACATTTGCACATTTTCTGAGGTAAATGTGAGTTGTTTTTTCCTGTGCAGAAGCTGACATACTCTAAATTTTTTACTACTTCAGAACTAATCAAACAATTATCTTTCAGTCTGTTCTTGGAAAACTGTCTTAGGTTGCTTTTATTGTCAATAATGTTTTGTCAAGTGTTGTACATAGGATGACAATTAAATGGTCTTTACTTTCAGAGGCTCAGATGAAAAATTAATACCTGTCATAGAACAGTTCATCCAACAATGAAAATTGTCATCATTTTCTCATCCTCATGTTCCAGACCTGTACGACTTTCTTTTTCTTTTGTGGAACTCAACAGAGGATGTTAATGGGGTGATGAAATGAACAGTCACATTTTCCTTGATATTTAGACATATAAGAGGTAACTGTACTATAAAAAACATATATAAAAACATATAAATAACATATTTTTACTATAAAAACATATATGTAAATTTCAGAGCTCAAAATTCCTCCCCAGTCTAAAAAAGTATTTATTTTTGCACACTGCTGAAACATATAGTTTTGAAATCTGTCTGTTCATGTCATCACAAAACATTGCTCATTTGTATTTACACATCCCACAACATGTGTCATCGCACCCTTGGCCCTGCCCACTGGCATGCTAACTATTCCTGGACACCAAAGGGGACCCATCTGGTCTATTTTGAATTATTGTGTATATAAACATGAACTACACAGACTCTCTGACCACTGCCATGTATCTTGCCGTTTTTTAAAAGGCGAGGTGTCAAGTTATAACTCTGAAAGGGAAAAGCAATTCTCTTTTATTCAGCTGCTGCCTCTTGTTGTTTTGTGGACGCATTCTTTCGCCCATCTGCGCTATTTGTAATTATTGGTGTATGTAAAAATTACACTAGATCAACGTCGTTGATCTTTTCGATGTGTGGGCCAACAGTATGTGTGTGCGTCATTTCACCATGTTTTGGTCTTTGTGTGTTTGTTTGTTTTTTTCATCTCATGTCATGTCATGTGGATTGCTTGTGAACCAGTCATAATACGATTCAAGCTTTGCAAAGGAACTGTTATTGAAGAATGGGGCAGTTAAAAACAGTTGGACCAGATTTGCATTCCTGAATATTTCAGATGTTATGACTGTTTGATATTTTATGGTTTTAAGTGATAACAGTTGTGCTTGAGATTAACAGTTTAATATATTCGGATGCAATGTGTTGGATGTGTGTTATGTGTAAACCCTGCAATTTTGTTTTAAAATGTTGAGGGGCTTGTTCATTCTCTTCCAATTGAGTTTGCTGAATTTGAGGGGCTGCATGATGTTAGCCAATTTTTAAGGAGGCGCTTAGGCCGAAACTGAGCATTTCAGACAGAGGGCCAAAAACAGGGTGTAAAATTATCATATATTACTAAATTTTGACTGTTTTCATGAAAAAAAAAAAAAAAAAAAAAAAAAAACAAAAAAACTTTTGTAACATTATCTGTGGACCTCAGGGAGGATAATACAATTATAAAAAAATAAAAAAGCACTTTTTGACCCCTTTAAGGCAGAATGTTCACATTGCTTTTGTCCATATAAAGAAAATGAACAGAGACAAGGACTTTCAAGCTCCAAAAATGACACACACACACAAAAAAAAAGAAACAGTAAAAGAGTACCATAAATGGAGTCCATACATCTTGACATGACATTTTTGAATGCACGAAAATGCAAATGAGATTTTTAGAGCTATGGTGGAGTTTAATTTAATTCACAATGTAGCGCTGAAATTAAAATAAAGATCTGTTACACAAAAACACATAGTTATTAGTGTAATATAGAGCACTAGTCATATGGACTGCTTTTGTGCTGCTTTTTTGTTATTTTAGAGCTTGACAGCCCCCGTCCACATTCATTTTTATTTAATGTAAAAGAGCAACTTGGACGTTCTGTGAAATATTTTGACAGTAAGTCATATTGGTTTAGAACTACATGTAAATGACAGAATTGTCAATTTTGGGTGCGTTTTTCCTTTAAATTGCTGTCATTCCCAATTCTTGATTACATCACATATTTCAATGGGCAAGAATGTCCAAAAGGCATAAGGAAATAAAGCATGCTTTATTGCCAAGATTATAAAAGATTTCAGGGACTGTTAGTCATTCCCTACTGCTAGTCCCACATATAAATAGTTAAACATCTTTCAGCTCGAGTGGATACACATACCCTGTAATAGATAAAAAGCTATTATATTTCACTTTCAGTTCTACTCAGATTGTAAAACGCTTAGCATTACCCTTAAATGCTGTAATGCATATTTAAAGAAGTACTTAATATAAAACCGTCTGACTTAAACCACTCAGAACGCAGGCCTGAGGTTGGTCGATGAATATCTCAGTGCATGCTTATTATTAATGTGGCCTCCATAGCAAATGCGCAAAAGTGTCTCTCTGTCTCTCTCTTAATCTCTCTTTCTCACGAATAGACATGTAGAGTCACCAGACCATCTTAAATCTTTCTCTGGATTTGTTCGGAATAGCATACTAACATACTACACATAGGCCCGGATGTACTAAGATCCCAAATAATGGGTACTATCGAATTGCGTATGTGCATTGTGAGGGTACTGCATGTGATTTACAGAGCAAATATCCACACATGCAAATATGTTGAACAAATCCTCCAAAAGGAGGCTTTTGCGTGTGGTAAGTTCACAAAATTTAACCATAATGCTCACTTACCGCTTGCATTATACCAAATTCTTTTTTTTTACTCGATATAATATAGGATACGGTATTAATATATTTCCAGTCATTTATAATTGCCTTACACTTATTTATATGATTACATGATATCATCATAAAATCCCTGCTATTTAATGGTGAGACACCGAAATTTTAATTAGCTGTGAAACTTAACGAAACCAAGAATTATAATTTTAAATTAGACTTTGTTTTGAATAGTTAAACTAATTCTAAATGCTATTATATTATTTGTTATAAGGGATATACTTAGAAAACACACATTACTATCATAATAAAAGGCTCTAACAACTTTTACAATTTTGGATAATATTTTTAAAATCTTGTTGAACTTGCAAAATTGCAAAGGCGTACTATTTTGCTCATCTGAAAGACTGCTTTAGTAGATCACCTCTGATGTTTTTTGCACATACTAGCAAGTTTACATGTATTTTCATACATGTACTATAAACCTAAGCCCCTTTAAATCGGCGACTTGATATCTTTGCAGTATATAGTATGTATACTATGCACAGTATGCAGATTTCCTGTATTCATAGAGTACTTGGATGACCTACTACATATGCCAAAATGTGCAACTTGATTTTCCATTTCAGTGTGACGAACTGCTATTTATAGCTGCAATTTTTTTTGCCAGATGCCAGCCACATGCAATGAGTAATGATGAGGTGACCACAATGTAGCATACTTCTGTTTGAAACATTGATCATTACATGCCTACTGTTTCAATTAATATTTTTGTTTTTAAATAGTATGCAGTATACACCGATAAGGCAAAACATTTTGACCACTCACAGGTGAAGTGAATAACGTTGATCATTTCCTTACAAGGCCACATGTCAAGGTCTGAGTAGATTAGATGGTAAGCGAACAATCGGTTCTCGTAGTCAACGTGTTGAATGCAGGAGAAATGGGAAGGAGTAAAGACCTGATCGACTTTGACAAGGGCCTAATTGTTATGGCCAGATGACTGGGTCAGAGCATCTCTGAAACAGCAGTGTTTTGGGGTGCTCCGATTCAGCAGTGGTGAGTACCTACTGACAGTTGTCCGAGGAGGGACAAACCACAAACCGGCTACAGGATGTTGGGTGCCAAAGGCTCATCAATGTGTGAGAGCAACGAAGGTTATCCCATCTTGTCCGAACCGACAGAAGGTCTACTGTGGCACAAGTCACATAAACTTTTAATGATGGTTATGGGAGGAATGTGTCACAACACTCAGTGCATCGCACCCTGCTGTGTATGGGGCTGCATAGCCACAGATCAGTCAGAGTGCCCATGATGATCCCTGTCCACTGTCGAAAGCACCTATAATGGGGCACGTAAGCATCAGAACTGGACCTTGGAGCAGTGTAAGAAGGTCACCTGGTCCAATGAGTTCCATTTTCTTTTACATCATGTGGACGGCCGTGTACTTGTGCGGTGTTTATCTGGGGAAGTGATGGCACCAGGATGCATTGTGGGAAGATGACAAGCTGGTGGAGGGTGTGTGATGCTCTGGGCAATGTTCATCTGGGAAACCCTTGTTCCGGCCATTAATGTGGATGTCAGTTTGACACATGCCACCTACCTAAACATCGTTGCAGTCCAGGTACACCCCTTCATGGCAATGGTATTCCCTGATGGCAGTGGCCTCTTTCAGCAGGATAATGTGCCCTTCCACACTGCACACATTGTTTGGGAATGGATTGAGAACATGATATATATATATATATGATAAGACGGCGCCGCGGATGGCAGCCATGGTGTGGAGCGCTCCAATTCTTTTGTTGTTTTTGTTTGTTTGCCCTGTGTTTAGCAATCTTTTTCCAATCAGTTTTACCAGGGACGAACTGCTGAACATTCAGCAGCATATACCAGATAATCTTTTCCCGGTTTTTGACTATTTGGATGCTTTGCTGGACATTTTAGTTGGAGGCACAGCTGTGTTGTTTAAGAGACGCAGGCGAGGGAAGCGAGCCAGCGCACTGGTCAGGTTTGATCAGTGTGGCTTTCGAACAGCGCTGCCAAGTATTCATCTAGAAAATCTCCGCTCTCTTCCTAACAAAGCGGACAAACTACATCTCCGCACCCGTACAAACAAGGACTTTTCAAACTCTGCTGCCTTGTGCTTCACAGATACCTGGCTGAGTGAAGCCATTCCTGACAGCACATTACATCTGCTGGGCTTTCAGCTGTTCAGAGCGGATCGCATCGTGGATTTAACGGGGAAAATGAGAAGTGGTGGAACATGCTTTTACATCAATGAAAGATGGTGTACAGATGTAACAACATTAAAGAAGATGTGCTGTCCTAATTTGGAAGCGCTTTTTATTAACTGTAAGCTTTTCTACTCACCGTGGGAGTTTTCCTCGTTTATTCTGGTGAGTGTTTATATCCCGCCACATGCGTGCATGAACGCAGTGCTGCAACAGCTGGCTGATCAAATCACAGACAAGGAACAACAATACCCTGACTCAGTTATTATTATTCTTGGGGATTTATCAAAGCAAACCTCACACATGAACTGCCCAAATACAGACAGCACATTACATGCCCAACCAGAGACAGAAATATACTGGATCATTGCTACACAACAATAAAGGACGCATATCGCTCTGTCCCTAGAGCAGCTTTGGGACTCTCTGATCATTCTCTGGTTCATCTTCTTCTGATCTACAGGCAGAAACTTAAATCAGCTAAACCTGTAGTAAGGACTGTAAAGATATGGACCAATGAAGCAGAAGATATTCTGTGAGGATATGTGCATTCCTACTAGGACTTATTTAACATACAACAATGACAAACCGTGGTTTACAGCAGAACTCAGGCAGCTTTGTCAGGCCAAAGAGGATGCTTACAGAGGTGGGGATAAAGTCTTGTACAATCAGGCCAGGAACACAAGTTTTCAGCTAATGAACCTGCATCAGTGTGGAGTGGCCTGAAAGACATTACTAACTTCAAGAGACCTTCCTCCAACACTTTATGGAACCAACAACTGGCTGACGACTTGAATGTGTTCTACTGTAGATTTGAAAGACCCAATCTTACACCCCACACACGCTCTGACCTTTACTTCACACAAACATCAACACCTCCTGCAACCCCCCTCCTCCCCCCTCCTGCTACTCAACCTGCACTTAAGATCTGTGAAGAAGAAGTGTGCTGTGTCTTCCAAAAACAAAAGACAAGGAAAGTGCAGGGCCCAGATGGTGTTTCAACTGCTTGCCTAAAATTCTGTGCTAACCAGCTTGTATGTGTAAGCATACTTGGCAATAAAGCTGATTCTGATTCTGATGATGAAGAGTTCAAGGTTTTGCCCTTGCCTCCAAATTCCCCAGATCTCAATCCGATTGAGCATCTGTGGCATGTGCTGGACCAACAAGTCCAATCCATGGCAGCTCCATCTCGCAACTTACAGGACTTGAAGGATCTGCTGCTAATGTATTTGTGTCAGATATCACCTTCAGGAGTCTTGTAGAGTCCATGTCTTGGCAGGTCGGCACTGTTTTGGCAGCACACGGAGGACCAACAGCATATTAGGCAGGTGGTCATAATGTGTTAGCTCATCAGTGTATACTGTGAAGTATTCAGTAAGGCCATATCCACTGTAATATGTTTTCGATTGAAAACACATTGATTTTGCTACGTTTACACCTCTCATCTGCACTAGAATGGTGTTTTCCTCCACCAAAAAACTGAGCTTTTAGAAAACACTCTCCATTACCGTGTACTTTGGAAAAATATGATGTTAGGAAACTGAAAATGGATTAGTGTGGATGTGGCCTAAGTAGTAAGCTAGTAGTAATTTAATTCTGAACATTCCTTTGTAACATATAGCAAGTGCTACACATTTCAAATCAACTCCTCAAATCAATGATAATAAAAAGAATCGAAGGTGACCTGTTAGCCACACCCCTAGATGTGAAAGCTTTAAATATGGCCTATACTCTGGATACCAAACTAATTGAAATAGATTGCAGCCCATGTCGAGCAAGCTTTTATAAATCACTGTGATTTTTCAACCAATTCCCAGATCAATAAATAAAGACAGAGGCGTTTTCATTTGGCGCTACAGGCGGGATTAGAATTCAGTCATCAAAACATCCTTCATTACAAGGCAGTAAGTGTTACACAGGTAATAAATATCACACAATGGGCCTTAAAGTTCTATTGACAGCGACTTGGATTGGGACGCATCTGATGGAAACGTATCTAAGGAAACAGGCCGTAAGTGGCACTTAAAAAGTGCTGAATCATGTTCTCATAATGAGGCTGCATCTGTTCAACATTTAAAAAATGAATCTGCATTGGCAAAGGCTGATGGCAGAATGGCATTGTTCTTTTATGGAGGGATTTAGTGAATGCAAATTGTCAATCAAACAGCTTGCTACACCATCTATTCAGCAGGGTTGGGCAAAATTCAGAATGTAATATTTATATCTTCTGCCATCTCAAGCTAAATTAATTTAAAAAATAATGAATTTGTGAAAAGTGGACCATTTCAAAACAAAATGGCTGGTCTCTGTTATCAAGGTTATGCTATTAGCATTAGCATTCAAGAGTCAACAATATTACTTTTCTGTTAGTAATAATAAAAAAAAAAGCACTTTTTCCTCTGTTTATTTTATGTGATGGGGTGGACATGCTATGCTAAATTCAGGAATCAAGTTGGGATTTTAAAGATTCAATTCAGTTTTCATTAATGTTTCAATCAATATAATTCTCAATTCAGTTTCTAATTCACGGTCAACCGTGCTACACAGTCATTGTAGTGTATGACCGTTTCTACAAAATAAAATTAATATAGATGTTGTGTGTTTGTATGTATGTGTCATTTCAGAATTGGTGCGTAGCTGCCAGGAGCAGAGGTGTCAGTTTGACTGTGTGATCATGAGGAATGGGACGTCCTGTTTCTGTGGGGAAGGTTTCGAACTAGACGAGGATGGGAGAAGTTGTCGAGGTTAGATCATGACCATCTGCAACTTATTTGAGTTTAATTCTTTAATCATCTAAGGTTTTAAACATCTGATTATTGTAGTGTACTGGCACTGGCAGAGGTGCGGCAGGCAATAATGGCCAGCAGGTTTTGACAGCTGTGCACCTGATGAAAAAAACCCGAAATAAACAACAACGCAAATAATTGAAAATGCAGAATTCTGCAAGCGCAGATTCCATGCAGACCTATATCCATTACTAACAGCAAAGCTATCTGTGGTTGCTTCTCCAGTGCCTACATGAACTCGAACCTCACTGATATCCAACAAACACTGTTGATTTCATCATAAATTATGATGTTGACCAAAATACTAACTCCATTCCCTCTCCACACCTACACATTCATGTGTTTTGATTGAATGCCGCTCAAAGGCCACATTATGAGTAGGGTTTGCATATTTAGGTCATGTTTGAGCACATTTAGTGTTTAATAAATAGCCCCGCTGTTGCCCGCAGATCATGATGAATGCAGTCAATACTGGACATGCAGTCAAATCTGTATGAACACACAGGGATCGTACAGATGCGCTTGCACAGATGGCTTTAGCTTGCAGGCCAACAGACGATCCTGCAAAGCCAAAACAGGTGAGTCCATTTATCATCCCCTTTATTTCCAGTCTGAAAAAGGCTAGTTAGTCAACATATACTTTACTTTGATTCAGCTGTGCTTTAAGAGCAGAAGTCTAAAAATAAATTGACTCATGCATAAATTAAATATATAGGTCCTTGCTTGAGTTACCTTTTACTAAATGCAAGATAAATGGATGACTACGCCAACTTGGCGATGGAGTCATAAACACTTAAGTTGTGGCATAGTGGTTAGGGCACATGTTCCGACAGATGAACGCATCACCCACTTGTGTGGGTGATGCGGGTTTGAGTCATGGCAGAAAGTTAAAAAAAAATGGTTTAAACTGGTTTAAGATGGTCTTGCTGGTCTCCCAGCAACAGTTGATGAGAGCCCAAAACCCCTCTAAAATCTGAAAAAAATTAAAATAAACAGCCCAGTCTAAGAACAACAAACCAGCTTAGACTGGTTTAAGATGCTTTTTTTTTTTTTTCAGCAGGGATAAAACCACTAGATTTTTCCATATTCTAAAGAAATTGTGAGTGAGTGATGCTTGCTCTTGAATTGCTAAGACATTACTAGGGTGTTGTGGGAGGTTGCCAGGATGTAGCTATGCAGAACTTGAGGTGTTCTGAGCTGTTTATATGAGCGTGTTGATATGATGTTTCTAGGCTGATCTGGATGTTTGCTTGGCTTTTGCTTACTGGCCCAAGTCAAAAGAGTCCACACCTAAGTAGGGTTGCCAAATGTCCTCTTTTAGCTTGGATGTCCTGGATTTTCGCCTACAGGATACCTATTGTCCTGTATTTAAGTGAAACTCTCAAAGGGGGGAACTCCCCCCCCGGTCAGAAGTGAAAACATCCCATTTTTTAAGTGCTCAAAAGGCTTAAGTGTCCCATGTTAGCATAGCGAAAAGTCCCTACATTCCAAGTTTCAGTGTTACTCTGGTCACTAAATATGGCTTGGGACCCTCCTTCAAGTCAAAGAGATTATTTGTCCATTTTGTCAGCCATCAGGCAAAAATCGGAGTCTAATCTTTTAGAAAAAGGAAGATTACTTCTTTCTTTAACAAGCTACATGTTTTGAAGTACAATTCATGTACAATATAATTTACAATATAACAGGTAGAACTGGGTAAAAATATCAATTATCCAATGCACCACATTCTTCATTTGAACAATCTTGATATCGATTTTTAAATCCCAAGAACGATCTATAAATCTATGTGGCAATGCTCTATAATACAAGTGAACTACTTGCATGTGCGAGTAAATGTTCAGATTTCACTCACCAGTGATTTAGTATAGTGGAGAAGTTATTAGCACAGAGGTCCTTTCACTGCATGTTGAGAGTAAAAGTTTGGTTTAACTCATTCTGTGTGTCCAAAGATCCACTCGGGGAATTTTCGCTATGCTAAAATGGGACACTTAAGCCTTTTGAGCACTTATAAAATGGGATGTTTCCACTTCTGACCGGGGGGTGGGAGGTCCTCCCTTTGAGAGTTTCACTTAAATACAGGACAATAGGTATCCTGTAGGCAAAAATACATATGTCATATGTCATAGAATAATGTCTCTTTTAATACTCTTTCTGTTTTTTACTGTCAATTGTTGGTAAAAAAAAAAAAAAAAAAAAAAAGGAAACATTTAATTTTAATCAAACACGAATGTGCTAAAGAAAGGATGCACATCTTATATGCGCTTACTGGCTGATGCCGGTAGTCTTAAAGAGACTACAGATTAAGCATGTGTTCTACATATCAATGTAAATACTTGTAAATAGTAAAAATTATGCAAGTAAACAATTTTACCTAGAAGGGTTGCCTAGAAGGTTCCTTTATAATTAAGAGGATTAGCTGAGAGAGAATGTCTTTCATATGTAAGCAAAATAGACATTGTAATGAATCTATATGAATCTATGTCCAATCGAATTGAGATTGGAATCGAATCGAGAGCTTGTGAATCTGCATCAATACCCAGCCCTACCCTTAAAAAAGATTTGAATCTAGCCTCAAACTTGCTGCAAATTTGCAACAAATTTGCCGTTCATAAATTTCACATGCAAATGAGCATTTGATTCACCGCAGATGTTTGCCAGAAGTTTGCAGCTCTTTGCCGGTAGTGGTGAACCTCCAGCAAACCTTTGGCAATGATGGACAATTTGTGGCAAGTATATTCAAATTCCTAACACTAAGTATGCTAAAAATCTAGCAAACTTGCTGCAAATTTTTGCCAGAGCTCTTCACCAGTAGCAGTGAACATGCAGTAAACCTTTGGCGACAATTAAGAGTTTGCCGCAACACTCATTTGCATGTGAAAACAATGAGTGGTGAATTTGTGGCAATTTGCGGAACAGAACTCTCAATTTTTGTAAGGGTGAGCAAAAGCAACAGTGATGTTTTCCTTATGAAACAAAGCCAGTCCTACAAACTCCACACTCTTCATCACTAAGCATTTTAAATGAAGAACTAATTGAATGGGCAGACACAATGTCTTCTTCAGGGATGTTTGATTGTTCAGAAAAGCAAAGCTAGCATGATCACAGCGGCGATCATCCGGATGCATTAGCATTGATGACTGTCATTCGTCTCATACGAGTGTCAGTTACACTTAGAGTCATCAATATGCAAATGGCTGCTCGTGAGGAGGGGTATGATAGAGTCATGGGAGAGATAAACTGTGGAGGTCTAAATGGAAAGTCAATCAGGACTCATCCAGCCCAGCCTAAGATTGTCTATCAAATTTAGAGATGATTGCACGCTCACAATTAATTGCACCTCATGGTGTTTGTTAATTAGTGTGAAAGGCAAACAAACACAAGCTGGTCAGGAAGTTTACACTTGCACAATTTGTGTCATAGTGATTACACTGTTTTTTATTTATTTATTTATTTATTTATTTTAAGCTGGATAATGAACCTTTGTTTTAAGTGTTATAGAGGTGTGAAAATATATGTGCTGTTGCAATCAAACATTATTCAGTCCCCCAAGACAGTAAGGATTTACAAAGGTAAGCTTTTCTGATGACCCAGAATTTTTAAACTTTACATCTATATCGGTTGAGTGACACATTCAAAGTCATATTGTAGTGTGAATATATAACCTAATATTCCTAAATAGCAGGATTTTTTAAAAATACAGCCATGTCATAATTATTCAACCCCTATTGCATAAAGCTGTTTCTTAAATATGTAAGGCTACACAAGTAATTGTTTTAAAACAAAATTAAGTCATCAATCTGCAATGGCACTTATTTAAGTTTTAAAATGTAAGTTTAGCGTTGTAAGCAAAAATTTATTTCTATGCAACAAATGCAATTGAAAATAAGCTGTCTCAAAAGATAATAGAGGAGATTATTTCATTACACAAGAAAGGTCATGGCTAAAAGTACATTTCCAAGGCACTTCAATTTCCAATAGACAAAGTTGTCAGCACCATTCATACATTTTTTAAATATGGTACAACAGCAACCTTCTTGGGGTGTGGAAGAAAGCAAAACTTCACCAAGGGAAATGTTGACTTGAATATTCAAGAAGTAATTATGAAAGACCTGTGGAGTCCTGGAAGAAGGATTTATAGACGTGTGACACTAAACTGAAAATGAGTTTTAGACCCATGTGTCAGCAGTACATCTGGAGTAAGATGACAAGGTGATGACAAGAATGACACCATCCCCACAGTCAAGCATGGAGGTGGGTCAGTCCTGTTATGGGGGTGTTTTGCAGCCACAGGAAACGGATATCCTGACTATGTGACTGACACCATGGATTCTTCCAGGTATCAGGCCATTTTGGCATGAAAATTGTGATGCCTTCAGTGTGTAAATTGAAGCTTGGTGATCACTGGACTTCCCAGCAAGACAATAACACCAAGGATACATCCAAGTTGTCCAAAATCTGGTTCAGGGATAGGTCGTGGAATGTCCTTAAATGGCCCTTTCAGTGCATCATTAAAATCCCATTGCAAACCTTTGTTGGGATTTCAAGGAAGCAGTGGCAGCACAGACACCAAAGAATGTCAATGAGCTGGAAGCTTTTGCTCATGAGAAATGTGTAAAAATTCTAATAGAGAGGTGTCCGAAGCCTGAGAACACTTACCTGAAACATGTATTTGCTGTTATTAAGGATAAAGGATGCTCCACAAATGATTGACTTTGGGAGTTGAATATTTTTTACATTAGTTAGAATTAGTTATTTTTTATTTTAAAATTTGGTTAAACTGAACTCTTTGTTCTCAAAATCACTCAAATGTGTATTAAAAACTCACTTTGACTGTTTATTGAGGTTTTAGTTGATGTGTTTTAATTCACATCACCAGAATGTATTGCTGGTCAGGGGGGTTGAAAATTTCGATTGCAACTGTAAATATTTGGGCATGTTTGCATAAAAGATGCAAATTACTGAAATGAGTGTTATCTCCCATTTGTTTTAAAACTAGCATATTTCAACTTTTCTTTTCTTGTTGTTATGTAAAGGTCACATTCTGAAAACTTTTTTATCTTCTCTTCATGATTTCTTTTTGCTATTTTTCCAAATACTTGTGTATAGATTGTATTGTTTTACATTACACTTGTCCCAGACCCAGACTTTCAATCTTAGGCCACGTCCACATCAATCCATTTTTGTTTGAAAACTCTGTTTTCAGTTTCCTAACATCATAATTTTCCAAAGTATGCTGTAATGGAGAACGTTTTGGAAAATGCTGTTCTAGTGTGGAAAAGAGGTATAAACGTAGCAAAATTAATGCATTTTTAAACAAAAATTTTTTAGTGTGGCGCGATATACAGTATATAATTGTATCAAAAGTTAGTGTAGGCATACTTGGTTACAAAGGATACAACAGAGTATGACTGAGATGAAATATGAAACGTTACGTGTGAAATATGTTTATTTAGTGTAATTTCCAAGCTGATTTTTTATTTTTCAAATTATGTAAAAAGTGTGAAATTATTATTAATTGTGTGTATTTAGGAAAAATAAAATGCTAGATATAAAACTTGCCTTAGTAAGACAAATGAGTCTGCCATTTTCTTCCAAAAATGTTTAAAATGTAATTTCCACCACAGTAATCAAATAGAATACATACTGTACTTTGAGATAAGGTGGACATAACATTTGTTGGTTCCTAAAAAAATGTCATTCATATTAATGCGTTTTGCAGATGCTTTTATCCAAAGTGACTTTTTGTGGGATTCGAACCCTTGGCCATGGTTTTGTTAATGCAACGCTCTACCATTTGAACTACAAATTAAATAAACTAGTGAGAGTGTGAAAAGCAATTTTAACTAAGGTTTTTTTTATTTTTTATTTTATAAAGTACCCATAGTTAAAGAAACACCCAAATATTCATATTTTATGCATAAAAGTAAATATTCCTTGCAATTTATCTCTTTCAGATCCTGGTGATAAACCTCCGGTTCTGTTGACTGCAAATATGAATTCTTTATCAATTGTTTACCTCAATGGTTCATCTATGCCAAATCTCAAGTCCATGGAGACAAATGGGACTCAAATATTGGACTTTATTTATAGAGATGAGTCACTCTGTTGGCTCTCAACAGCACAACATACAGGTCAGCTATGGTGCGCCAAAATGACCAAACTTAAAGGATTTTCAGAAAAACATCAGATAAGGATAGGTCAGAACTTACAAAGTAAGTATACAAAGTGCAGACTAATGCAAGTGCAAACTAATGTCCTTTGAAGTTTTTAAGAAGCGTTGAGTATCCATGTACAGTAAATATACTCATTAGTCCTTTTTAATTTTCTCAAGTATGTACCATTTTCACCTCTTTATCTCATCAAGTGTTTAATGGCCTGCTAATTAAGTGTTTTAATGTCACAAGTTTAAGTGTGTCAAGTGTGCATGTCAAATCATTGAATGTCAGTTGTTATTCCTTTGAAACACGCATTAATTTTTAATTGCTTCTCACTACCAAATGTAACCTTGCCCACTTCAAGGTGCCCTAATGTCCCATTTTGCATCTAAAATGAATGTTCTCATTCTCCCCAAAATGTAGATGTGGAACATATGGCCATTGACTGGTTGACGGGAAACTTCTACTTTGTAGACAGAGTAAATGACAGGATATTCGTTTGTAGCGAACAAGGAGACACATGTGTCACAATTATTGATCTGGACATCCAGAACCCCAAAGGCCTTGCACTGGATCCCATAGTGGGGTAAGTTTTTTGCTGGATTTCCCCCCACAAAACATATTTACATTATTTGGACCATTACCACAATATATAATTACTTATACCATGATATAAGAGTTTGGCCATACCACATAGTCAGTAAAGTCTTATTGGGCAACTGGAAGAGGTTTATAGTGTAGAAAGTTAAATTGCAGTCAATAGATTGACCTTTGAAAACCCTCTCTAAACAAATCTTATGTAGTTTGTTGGCCTAAGATGTGCTGAAAGGTATAAAATACATCATGGATAAAAAAGCAAACAAGTCTTGGCGTAATTTTTTTTGTAGGAATGCAACCGTCCACATTTATATGGCATGAGAAACTCCAGCAATGACACTTTGGTCTCTTGGTAAACTGTCATTAGTATGCAGTCCAGAGTTCTGCGTGTTGTTGGGGGCAGTTTGGCTCTTTCAGATGACAGAAGACTATATGTGTGCCAGAATCAAGCTCTGGTTTAGAACCCGTAAAGCTACTTTCATGCTGAGATTAATTTGGACGAACTCAGCCTTATTCTGCTGTCAGTATGTGTTAGTATAAAGGGTAATATTATACTGCAGCCCATTTATTCAGCTATTGCACAAGGTGGTTTAGTTTAATTGCACTGTTGCTACTGCAAGCTTTTAGATCTGGCACAACACCACTTTGCAGAACAGTACAATAATGGCTCTGAGTGGCATTTAAGCATTCATGTGTCACAGTAGCCTTGACTTAAAGGGATAGTAAATTTACATTTTGTCTTCATTAACTCATTTTAGGATAAACTATCCCTTTAAAAGAGCCCACATACTGCTTAATTACAGTTTGAATTGGAAAAAATAAGCCCTGATATTTTTTGCTTCTTATATCGGCCTAATTTTTATTTATTTTTTAGATTAGATTAAACTTTATTATTATTGTGCACAGTACAAGTACAGAGCCAATAAAATGCAGTTAGCATCCAACCAGAAGTGCAAATAGTAATATATTATATTAAAAAAAATAAAATAAAATAAAATAAAAAAATGCAGGTATAGTGCAGTTGCGAATGAGGTAGAAACAGTATGTAGAATAATGCCGATGAACATTGTAGTGCAGAGACACAGTAAGTTATGAGGTATAAAGTGGTTCAGAAGTGAAATGTGCAAAAATGGAACATATATACACATGTATCTACAGTATATTACTATACATAGTAAGTAATCTGAGACTGTGCATACTGTGATGCAGTTTGTTTGTATGCTCTCAATGGTACAGCGGTAGAAGTTCATCAGGACTTGAGGGGACAGGCGGTCTTTCCTAAGTCTCCTTACTAATAAGACCAATGTTGATAATTAAAAATAATAATAATAATAATAATAATAATAATAATGGCTGATACCAATATGGTAACCAGTGTATTGTGTTTCCCTATTTAAAACTGTACTATTTGGTGTTTCATTGCAGAAAACTATTCTTCACAGACTATGGGACATTAGCCAAGGTGGAGCGCTGCAACATGGACGGCACCGACCGAATCAGGATAGTGGAATATAAAACCGAACAGCCTACTGCTATTACGTTAGACTTGGTCAAGAAACTTGTTTACTGGGCAGACACTTATCTGGATTTTATTGAAGTTGTGGATTACAATGGCAAGAATAGACACACAGTCATCCAAGGCAATTCAGTAAGAAAGCTTTATCTTGTTTTTTAAACAGCATTTTGGTATTAATGTTAAACCCTACATGTATTGAACCCAAGACCTCCATGCAAAAAAGACTAGCATAGCTGGTAAACAGCATATAGTGTACTTTAAATGCTGGGATTCTGGTTTGCTGGTGTCCCAACCATGTTTCTTAACAGTTTTGGGAAAGTTACTCAAAAATTTTGCTAGCTAACCAATCAGCTACTCTACAGACAAACTAGCTAAACTGAAAGCTACACTTTAGAGAAAGTAGCCACAGTAGTTACACTTCAAGCTACATGGCTAAAATAACTACAGCTAAAGCTACTATGTAGTAGCTTAAATGTAGCAAGCTGCTTTAGCCATGTACCTTGGAGTGTAACTTGCTGCTTTCTCTTAAGAGTAGCTTTAGGTTTAGCTTAGTTATTTTCTTTTTACAGCATATCTTATTAAAGCCATTTTCAAATACATGATAATGTTCTAATAAATGTCTCTTGTAATTGTTACTTATAGTGCATTCAGAAATTATTCAGACCCCATTTTCTCACATTTTGTTATGTTGCAGCCTTAATCTAAAATGCTTTAAATTATTATTTTTTTTTCACATCAATCTACACTCCATACTCCATAATGACAAAAAAACAGATTTTTGATAACTTTGAAAATATATTACAAATAAAAAAAAAAAACTGAAATATCACACTGACATACACTACCGGTCAAAAGTTTTGAAACACTTACTCATTCTTTATTATATATATATTTTTTTTTTCCTTCACATTTTAGAATAATAGTAAAGTCATTAAAACTATGGAATAACATAAATGGAACTATGGGAATTATGTTGTGACTAAACAAAATCCAAAATAAATCAAAACTGTGTTATATTTTAGCATCTTCAAAGTACTCACCCTTTGCCTAGAATTTTCAGAAATGTACTCTTGACATTTTCTCAACCAACTTCTTGAGGTATCACCCTGGGATACTTTTTAAACAGTATTGAAGGAGTTCTCATTTATATGCTGGGCACTTATTGGCTGCTTTTCTTTATTATTTGGTGCAAGTCATCAACTTCAAAAACTTTTTTTTTAATTAAATTTTAGATTTATAATGAAATAAATTAATAAGATGGCACAGATATATTTTTGTCTACAAAACAAATTTCAAACATTTAAGCATATGCCTTTAGATCAAAAGATTTTTAAAATCATGAGAAACATTTCGGTCAAGTGTTTCAAAACTTTTGACTGGTAGTGTAAGTATTCAGACCCTTTGCTATGACACTTGAAATTTAGCTCAGGTGCATCCCGTTTCTCTGGATCATCTTTGAGATGTTTCTACAATTTGATTGGAGTCCACCTGTGGCAAAATAATTTGATTGGACATGATTTGGAAAGCCACACACCTGTCAATATAAGGTCTCACAGCTGAAAATGCATATCAGAGCAAAAACCAAGCCATGAGGTCAAAGGAACTGCCTGCAGAACTCAGAGACAGGATTGTGTCGAGGCACAGATCTGGAGAAGGCTACAAACAAATTTCGGCTTAACTGAAGGTTCTCAATTCTCAAGGTATATTTCTTAAATGGAAGAAGTTTGGAACAACCAGGACTCTTACTAGAGCTGGCCACCCAGCCAAATTGAGCAACTGGGGGAGAAGGGCCTCGGTAAGAGAGGTGACCAAGAACCTGATGGTCACTCTGGTTAAGCTTCAGAGATCATGTGTGGAGATGGGAGAAACTTACAGAAGAACAACCATCACTGCAACACTCCACCGATCTGGACTTTATGGCAGAGTGGCCAGACGGAAGCCTTTCCTCAGTGCAAGACACATGAAAGCCCGCTTTGAATTTTCAAAAAAGCACATAAAATGACTCTCAGACTGTGAGAAACAAGATTCTCTGGTCTGATGAAACAAAGATTGAACTGTTTGGCCTCAATTCAGATCAGTGGAGTGTTGCTCAGGCTCAGTTTGGCCAGGCGACCGGCACTAGGAAGAGTCCTGGTTGTTCCAAACTTCTTCCATTTAAGAATTATGGAGGCCACTGTGCTCTTGGGAACAGTCTGGTTTTTGCTTTGTCATTATGGGGTATGGAGTGTAGATTGATGTGAATAATAATAATAATAATTTAAAGCATTATAGCATAGGGCTGCAACATAACAAAATGTGAAAAAAAATTAGATCTGAATACTTTCTGAATGCACTGTAATCAATAACATAGCTTTGTTACTGAAAAGTGTTTAGATTTTTTTTATTATATATATATATATATATATATATATATATATATGCTATCCCTTACAAAAAATCTAGAGTTATGGCAAACCAGCTGCAGACTTGCCCCAAATTTGCCACTCATTATTTTCGCATGCAAATGAGCTTGCCAGAAGTTTGCAGTTCTTTACCGGTAGTGGTGAACCTGCAGCAAACCTTTGGCAACAATGGACAATTTGCTGCAAGTTTGCCACTAAACTCATTTGCATGCGAAAATAATGAGTGGCAAATTTGCGGCAAGTTTGCAGAAAGGAATCTCCTTGCTACTGAGAAATGTAGATATATTTGACAAAAGCTTAGTCATTTGTAGCAATGCTACTACCCAATACTTCTTTTTAGCAAACTTAACCAGCCAGGTCAACCAGCTTCCCCAAAAAGACCATGCTGGTCCGCTAGCCATACTAGCACCAGACTTAACCAGTCTGGACTGTCATTCATGCTGGTCTAAGCTAGTCTTTTTAACAAGGATTACCATACAAAAAATTTGCAGCAAATTTGGCGCTTGTTATTTTCACATGCAAATGAGCTTTTGATTCGCTGCAAATGTTTGCCAGAAGTTTGCATCTCTTCGCCAGTAGTGGTGAACCTCCAGCAAAGCTTTGGCAACAATGTACAATTTGCCGCATGTTTGCCGCAAAGCTAAGGGTTATTGGTGTCCATTTATGTCACATGTGTCAGTATACTTGATGGTACCCATGTAGTGATTTACTGCAAGTATTTAGCTCTCTGCAGAGTGTTCTGTAGTGATTATATGTTTTCATTTGTTGGCTGGAATTCGTATGGTGCTCGAGTTGTTCTGACATCAAGCCATACATTCATATGCAATAGAGGTGACCTTGAATTTGCCAAGTAGGATGTGTTCTTGGATCAGCACATTGTGTTGGTCCTGGAACAATATTCTTATAAATTAGTAAAATTTTAGGGGTTGGAAAATGGGTAGGTTTAGTGTCTGACATAGGGCTGAGCAACATTCCTATCAACCTATCACATCCCCCTGATTTTAAGGGTAGTTATTATTTTGTCAATCTAGGAACTTCTTTCTTGTCTTACGATTTTTATGGCCCTTTATGATTGTTGCTTGCCAGATTGTACAGTATGATCCCACTGAGATCTCGGGTAAAAGCCATGGCACACTGTGCGCCATTATGTCAGACTGCATGATACACATCGCAGCCAATGCTTTGGTTCCAAATGTCTTGTTTCACAGCGTTGACTAGGTGTTACGTCATTTGGCCTTCGTAGGAGCAGTCGCACTGCATAACAGTGACGCAAAATGTTTCGATATTGCCAGAACTTCGTTGGAGGTCAGATTTCATCACAAAAGCAATTAATAGGCTGTCAGTGAACAAAGACTGCCAGTTTTGCCCATGACACTGTAAATCTTTTACGATCCCCGAAATTTGTCTCAGACGGCAAAATCGTAGCCAAAATTGTACAAAAATCTAAACATTCCTGTCACAACGAGGAGATCTGATACAACTGGAGATGTCCTACTTGGAAAAATCACGCAATAAAGACAAACTGCAGCCGTTTAAGTAAATGTGTTCCTTGGAAGCAGAGTTAGGCCTTATTTTATTTGACTTTTTTGTTCAAGGCCTATTGTCCCCTTTCAGAAATGTTAACCTGAATGAGCATAGAGTTCCTTTGACCTTGTAGAGTCCTGACTTTACACTCAAACTTTCTAGTGCTTATTTTATTGATTTGGTCATCCATTTCCTGCGAGGTTCAGCTCTAACATATTTCCAGGGACTCCATCGAAAGCTATATTGGAACTTGTCATGTGGCTGGCACTGAAAGATAACCCAAAATTAACTCCACTACCTCAAACTCATTTATTTTCAACATCACTCTTTCTCTTTTTGCAGAAATCAAAGCCTCCAAGGTACCCACATTCCTTGTACAGATGTGACATCAAAGATGCTTGCATATATCGAGTACTTGTGTTTGTCAGAGTGCTGTTTTTTCACCAAATTTTACTTCATTTCCATTGCTGAATGGATTAAAGCAGTGATTTAAGCAGATGTATTTGTGCCATGTTCAGAACTAAGCTGAAATGTATGAGGTGCCACATCTTCTCTACCCCCATCCTTTCCTTTGCTTGTTTCTTTCTCCAGGTGTCACACCTGTACGGATTAGCGCTTTTTGAAGATTACCTCTTTACGTTGTGCTTCGAACCCTCCAGAGAGAGCAAGGTGGACATATTTAGGATAAACCGTTTTAACAGCAATGAGGCAAACAACGTTACTACTTTGGAAAATGCCAGAGCCATTCGAGTTTATCACCGACTGGCTCAACCTACAGGTAAACTTGTTGGGATGGTAGTTAAAATTATAATTTATTAAATTATCTATTAGCATTGTTTCAATTCCCCCCCCATTTTTAAGATGTTTATCAGATGTTTGTACACAAATATGATTTTCCAAATGATACGTTATTTAACAGACTGTTTTGGCAACATGTGTGTGCTTAAGTTCAAAATTACATTAAAATGTACCCTATTTACTTAATTCCTGGTCTTATTGTGAATGATTAATCACATAACATAAAACCAAAGAAAAAACAAATCATCAAAATGTACCATTCCGTTGCCTCCAACCACCATACAGATGACTTTTTACGATCTAATCAGTTCCCGATGGATAAAGTCAAGTCCCGCCCTCCATTATTTTCTCATTGAATATCCTGTTTCGCTAAAAAATTTCACATTATGGAAATAAAATGAGTTAAATACAAGTTAAGCTCTATCGACAGCATCTGTGGCATAAAATCACAGAAAATAAGATCGACTTATGCAGCAGTTCCATTTCTTTACATGTGTTTTTTTTCTGTTTGATTTGACAAACTTAGGTATAATTATTCTGTCAGTAGATGCTGTCAATAAAGCTCTACTTATTTTCAACACATAATAGTCCTTTACTGAGAAAAATAACAAGTTTTTCAAAGTGTTGTTGAAGTACCATTTGCAGCATTGCATTCTTTGTCAATGCTAGGCCCTTGAAACTGACCTTTCTCTTTCTACAGTCAGGACTCACGCGTGCAGCTCTGACCATCAAGGGAGAAAAGGAGGCTGCTCGCATATCTGTCTCCTTAGCCACAACTACAAATCACGTGTGTGCCGATGTCGGACCGGCCACGTTCTTGCCAGTGACGGGAAGTCCTGCAAAAGTGAGAGCCGCCACCAGACACTCTTCCTCATCTCCCTGCTGAAATAAAAAAATAAAAATAATCAGATTAAACCTAAGATGGTTTGTTGGTCTTAGCTGGTCTTAGAGCCTGGTCAGGCTAGTCTGTTTTCTGGTTTTAGAAAGCATTTAGACACTTGTTAACTAGTCAGGCTGGAAGACCAGCTGGCTGACCAGCTAAACAGGCTGAGCAGCAGACCATCTTGGCCAGCCTGTGAGACTATCTAGACCAGCTTAAGACCAGCTTGTTTAGGCCAGGAAGCTAGCTAGAGCAACTGAAGACCAGCTTGGCCAGGTTTGGAGACTAGCTAGGCCAGTTTAAGAACAGCTTGGACAGCCAGGAAGACCACTGAGGCCAGTTTAAGAACAGCTTGGACAGCCAGGAAGACTAGTGAGGCCAGTTTAAGACCAGGTTGACCTGCTAGACCAGCTTAAGACCAAAACTGACAGCTTGAGAGACCAGCAAGGCCAGCTTCAGACAAGCTTAGCTCGGCTGGGAGACCTGCTGAAGATCAGTTTGGACTGCCTGGGAGACCACCTAGAGCCACTGAAGACCAGTTTGGACAAGTTTTGAGACCAGTTTAAGACCAACTTAGACAGTCTGGTAGACAAGCTAGACCAGCTTAAGACCAATTTGGGCAGCCTGGGAGACCAACTAGAACCACTGAAGACCAGCTTGGCCAGATTTGGAGACATGCTAAACCAGTTTAATATCAGCTTAGACAGCCTGTGAGATCAGCTAGGCCAGCTTAAGGCCAACTTTGCCCAGCCGGGAGACCTACTGAACATCAGCTTGGTCAGTCTGGGAAAACAGCTAGACCAGCTAAGACCAGCTAAGACCAGCAAACCAGTTTAGTCTGTTTTTTTCCCCCCTCTCTGTGTCCCTCATTTTTTCTTCTCTCCCAGGTGTCTGATTAGCTCTGGGAGTCGGGTCTCTCATGTAAATAGGTTTAGGGTATTCCCCAAAGGATAGGGTGGTGCTATCTAAAGCCATATATCAGATGGATGGGCCTCGAAGGTCTGCCCAAATGGAAATGTTTATCCTGATTTATGGAGTCACGAGACGGTGAAGAATGGACACGTTTTTGTGATTTAATAGTGTGCTTTCGCACGTTAGGGAGGAATACACAGGAAATTGAAATGTTTTCTCTCTTGGCATTGGGATCATTGACTATCAGAGAATTTGTCTGGTTGTGTGTAGGCCTACATCAAAAGATTAGTAAAAAAACAAATTGATCACCCAAAAATGAAAATTCTGTCATTTCTCACCCTTGTATTGTTCCAAACCAATATGACTTTCCATGGAATACAAAAGCAGAAATTTTCAAGTCCAAGCTGCTGTTTTTTTGTGTCTTGAAATATGAAAAGCATATTGCGACCTGAGGCTGACAGGCTTCAAAAATGACTGTAAGCATCAAAAAAGTGCCTTAAAAGTAGTCCATATGACTCAAGCACTATATTCCAAGGCTTCTGAATGAAGAATAACTTGTTATTAATGATTGTTGTGTTGTTAAACAGAGTTTGGTGCCAAACAGAATGCAGGTGTCTCGAGACGCATTTTTAAAAGTCAACATTCTTCCTAATCTGATACAGCATTTAAAAAACGGGGAGCTCCTGTACGAGATCCTGAAAAAACAGCGAGACATGGTGCAACAGTAAAAGATGTCCATTTAGCACATGTTTACATAGAAGAACAATTAAAAAACAGTGCAGACGGTCACAAAAATGTGCTCGGTATGAACAGACCGTTAAGCTGTTTATGGTTATATTATTTTTTTTTATTTTTTTTTTTGTATCTTTTTGTTTTGAAACTTTTGCATTGTGAAGCTGTTTTTACACTGATCTTAGACTTATAATTTATTTTGTGATTTGTGAATTTTTTTATTTTTTTATTTTTTGCAAAAATAACTACATATGACTAAGTTCAGACATGAAACTCTGAATGGCACAAGCTGAAAGGTTCTTTGGACTTGTTATCTTTTAGCCTGTCAGCTCGCTCACTTGTGTCAGCTGATAGGTCCTTTGATGTGTAATCGAGTAGCCAATCAGCTTGCATACTCTCTTTGACTAACATTTTGCTCAGTTTACAAATAATCCGGTTTCACTGCAGCACACTGCGAGTTTTCTCTGAAACCCTCCACCTCCCAAGCTCCACAAGTCTTGGGGATTGTATTTATGTCCAATTGTGCAGCATCATGTCATACATGCTTGATGGAGCATGTCTTGTGTTTTTCTAATTGTGCAGCAGCAGCTGCATGTCCACATGCTTAACTCAGTATGTCTGTGTATGTTCTAGCAGTAGCAAGTCTCCATAATTGCTCTCCAGCAGCAGTGTAGCAGATCTAGTCCACCAAGGCCAATATCCTATCAATATGTCATACCCACATTAACATGCCAAATCTTTCAGAGAGTTGTCATGACTGAAATACTGTTACTGCAATATAAAAGTACTCATACTGCCAACTCCAGATTTGTGTGTCCCATTACGCATTTCAAAAAGATCACACATGCTTGCACCCTTGGAACCTTGTATAATTGTTATGGTTGGGTTCCTTTCTCTCTCTCTCTCTCTCTCGCTCTCTCTCTCTATCTCTGTTTTCCTCTCTGTGGATCTTGAGCCTCAAACTAATGAATTTCAGAAACATTTGTGCTTTGAATGTACATGTCCCTCTTTTTACTGCAACCGCTCAGCACCCTGTTTGTCCCCAGTTTGTATTACACAAGCTCACACTTTCGTGCACACACCTACAGACACAATTACAAACACAGTGCAACTGTTATGCACCAAAAGATGATTGATTCGATATGACCAAATCAGTGAAACTAATTCTGGTTTTAATTAAGCTAATGTAATTAGTTCGAGCCTCTCGCTTTGGATACATTTTGTCAAAGCCTTTAATTTGCAGTGCTGAAATGAAAACGGGGGGCTAATTATGTCAATTAATTAAGTGCTGACAATATTGTGGTGGAAGGCTGATTGCATTCCGCCAGTGTGTTTGTTTACTCGCAGAATTGTGTCTTCGCAGAGCCTAAGAACGAGCTGTTCCTGTTTTATGGAAAAGGACGACCCGGGGTTATCCGAGGGTTGGATATGAATATCATGTCTGGTGATGAACATCTGATTCAAATCGAAGGGTTGGTGAGTCCCCGCGCGCTGGACTTCCACGCCGAGAGCAGCTTCATCTACTTTGCCGACACCACCAGCTTCCTAATCGGACGGCAGAAAATTGACGGAACCAGTCGAGAAATTATCCTTAAAGATGGTACGCTATTATGTTGCTTTTTCTTGCTGTGTTGGGAAGAAACTATACTATGAGAAGCAATGTTACTAACTTACAGGTTATTAACTGCAATTTTCAGTAGTGAAAAAACAAAACGGTGTGGTTTTTTTAAGTAATGAGCTACTTTTTTCAAACGAGTTATCTGTGTAGCACGACAAAATGACACATCGCTTTTTTTCACATTTACATCTGAGTAAGTTTAGGCAATAATCAAACACACTCTACTTTAATATCCTCTCACTCATACAGTATGTAGCATTGGTAAGTCAAATTAATTTCTATAAATCAGTTCTTTTGACTGATTCAGTTCAATGAATCAATTTAAAAATAAGATTAATCTGTTTAGTTCAACTTTGAAAATCCTTACAAGGCATTTATGTCTTTATTTTTGCAGCAAAATATCAACATAAGCTTCTCATAATTAGGTTTTTGTCCCAGTTATATAATTTAGAAAGTTTTCTAGTTCTATTTGTTGTAGCCACGTTAATAGCTTCAATGTAGTTAACTTTATTAAAAAAAAAATAATTAAGTTTTATTTTTTTGTAGCGTGTACTGTAGTGCAGCTTACTACTTTTTCAACGTAGTAGCTTGACTGTAGTTTAACTACTTTAAATTATGAGTAGCTTCTAGCTTGGGAAGCTATAATTTCAAAGTAGCTTCCCCAACACTACTTTTATGTAAACATATTGAGCCTTACCACAGTTTTATTGTGGATAAAGCTCTTAAATATTCTCTTACAAACTCATTTTTGCTCGGTAATGAATCATCTGTCCAGCCATATGGTATTTTACGGTGGAATTAGGCCACCTGTACGCCAGCACTTTTTTTGCCGTTGTTTTCCAAATGGGAAGTTATTTATCATACATTTTGACGCTCGCCGTTCGATATCGCATAATTTCAGAGGGAAGAATTAGAGGAGGACTGTGATTAATTGAGCTGTCTTTAATGTTATCAGGCACAGAGAACAACATTTTCTCAGTTTCTCAAAATCTCTTACTCATTCTCTAGAACTGGATAATGTGGAGGGGATTTCAGTGGACTGGATTGGTAATAACCTGTTCTGGACAAATGACGGTTATAGAAAGACCATCAGCGTGGCCGGGCTGGACCAGCCCTCGCAGACGAGGAAGACACTTTTGGAAGGGAATATGTCTCATCCTAGGGCCATTGTTGTGGATCCTCTGAACGGGTAAACCCATGATACCATTCTTGCTTACAGCAGCATTTCAAGGCTTCTGCAGGGATTTCAGAGTGCTAATGCCTTGGTCCATATCCAGCCATTTAGAGCATACCGGAGGAGGGAATATTTGCTCTTTGAGCTTAGAAATTTCATCAAGACATTTTAACAGAGCACAGCACTGGGCATTCTCTATTTCCCCTTACAAAAGCATTGTGGTGATACCATAGTATTATGATGGTTTCAGATGGTGATACCACAGTATATTTACATGGTAGTCCAAGATACTTCAAGAAATACCATGGTATTATTTTTATTTTGTATTTATATTTATTCATATTTAAATTACACTCAAAGATAGATTGAATAATACCATGGTATTACCATGGACCATGTCTAAAAAAGCATGGTATTACTATGGTACTTTTGTATATGATATTAAATGATTATTTTCCCTGGTATTTACATGTTACATCAAGGTACTTCAAAGAATACGTGTGTCCAAATACAAGACTTTAACATGGTATAAATAAAAAATAAAATAAAAATAAAATATGGTATTAGTATGGTACCACATCCAAAAAAGCATAATAATACCAAGGTACTTTAATATATGGTCCTGAATGATTACCATATTCATATGCATGGTATTTACATGTTATGTCAAGGTACTTCAAAAAATACCATAGTATTACCAAAGTTTATGTCAAAAATCATCGTATTACCATAGTACATGGCCAAACAGGGTATTACTATGGTACCATGTCCAAAAAAGCATGAAAAATACCATGGTACTCATGGTATATGTTTCTGAAGAATAACCATATTCATATGACATGGTATATTCATGGTACATGAAGGTACTTCAAAGAATACCACGGTATTGGCATGGTACATGTCAAAAATTATGGTATTACTATGGTACCATGTCCAAAAAAGCATGGCAATACCATGGTACTCAGATATGTTTCTGAATGATTACCATATTTATTTGCCATGGTATTTATATGGTACATTGATGAATACCATGGTATTTTCATGGTACTTGTCAAAAAAAAACAAAAAAACATGACTTTAGCATGGTACAGTTCATGTCCCCCCCCCAAAAAAAAAAAAAAATGATAATACCATAGTACTTTGATATGTGGTACTAAATAATGAACATAATTATATGCCATGATGTTTACATGCTATTTCATCATACTTCAAAGAATACCATAAATTACCATGATACATGTCAAAAATCATGGTATTACTATGGTACCATGTCCAAAAAAAAAAAAAAGAAAAAGAAAAAAAACCTTTGTAATACCATGGTCCTTTTTATTAAAGTGATGCAGGGCTACCTAACTTACATTTATTTAGTATTTTTTTATTTTTTTATTTTTAAAACTTTATTTAAAGCTAAAATATGTAATTTCTGCAACACTAGCACCACCGAACAGAATTGCAGAAAGAATTTTTTTTTTTCAAAATAGCTTTCCGAATATGCCCCTCATTTGGTGTTGTCCAAACCATCAGATAGTCCTGCCCCCAACTCACCCCACTGGTTGAGTAACACTGGGGCGGGTCCAAGCATGTCGCTCAAATCAAACAGGAATTTTATAGCACCACAGACACAGTGTTTACAGTTTTTGAGAAAATTAACCTCTTCATGGCTTACTTATAGTAGTTGTCTCTGCATATTAAGCTGGGATATAAGAAAGTATTTTAACACTGAAAAAGGTACATACTGTGCGTACTTCAGCTTTAACCAGGCAGCTCACTTATTAAGATTCTTATTTACAATGGCCTGATGATAATATTGTTTGTTTAAATCTGAGAGAGGAGGTGACAGAAAGAAATAGAGAGAGAGAGAGATAGACAGAGTCTTTAGTGTCAAAGGAGCTAAAGTGAACATCCTCATTCGATGTCAATGCTCAGATGGAAAGGCTTAAAGGAAATGTGGAGACTCCACCACAGTAAATCGCTGCCATGGCAGAACAGTGAAGCCTGACATAAGAGGTTTAAAAGTTTAAAGGCAGGTTCCTGTTTCTGCTTATATTTTAGTGACTTATTTCCCTGCTATCCACATAATGAATTTTTGGATGGAGTTGTTGGTCTTTTAGAAGCTTTTGGCATCTTGGAATTTTAGATAATTTAGTTAAAATAAGACATGGAATTTTCTGAATAATTACCAGTAATCAGCTTTAAAAGAATAGTTCACCTAAAATGAGAATTCTGTGTCATTTACTTATCCTGATGGCATTCCAGAGCCTTATAGTTTTCTTTCTTATGCAGAACACAAAATTAAAAAAAGGCTTGTTGTCCCCCTTGTGCGTCTCGCCGCTAAAATACGTGACAATAGGCATACGATAAAGGAAGTCCAAATTTCTGCCAAAATAAGAGACGTCCCAGCTAATCTGAGACTGATGGCAACCTTCTTGCTTAAACCCACGAGCCACTGTTAACGAGTTCATCTCATAACACATGCTCCGCTCATGAACGCGCAACTGATGTCAAGATTTTAATTGAAAAATTACTTGTATTTCAGGGTTTTTCTCACCAAAACATATGCCTTCAAAAGACTTGAAATATGACGCACCTGCCTACTTAACCCTAACCCTCCTGCCACCTAACCCTAAGCATGACCTATGTCTACGATACTTTTGGATCTTTCTTAAGCTTTAAAGTGAGTCACTTTCAACTGCCATTGTATTGAGAAGACTGACTGAATTAAGAAGAAATAAAAAATAAAAAAATCCATTCCGCATAAGAGAGAAAGTCACAGAGGTTTAGAATGACATGATTAGGGTGAGTAAATTATGATTTTCATTCAACCTATTCCTTTTATCTGTAATTAATTTGTGATTTTGTTAGCAGCAATTGGTTTAAAATATCAAGAGTCAATCACTGTTTAAGCTTTGCCCGTCGGTATGATGAATATTCAATACCTATCCCAGCATAATCTCTCCCCGTTATAAATCCCATTTTCCTATCTATATACCTCTAAAAACTCTCCTTTACCGTGTCTGTCATTCCGTTTCCCATGTACGCATGTCATTTCCTGTCTGTGCTAACGTGATAAGATGGAGGATTAGCAGTTATGACTCTTGATCCTGATCGCATTTGCTCTCCATCTCCATCGCTCGCCTGATTCGCCCGTTCACAGCAGGGCTGTCACTCAGAGCCCCGCCTCATGAATTATTCAGCAGGTCACTGAAAATGATATGGGGGGAGTCCTTTCTCTCTGTCATGTTATGTTAGGCTGTGTTCAGATGTGCAAGGCCGTGTCACTGTGGCAAAATATGAGAGGTTTGAACCTAGAAAAAACAGACCTTGTAAAAAACTTTTGTAAAGTTTTGCCTCCCAAAAAATGTAGACTTATTCAAAACATCCAATTGCACAGAGACCCTTTTTTTCAGTATGTTAAGTGGAAACGTTTTTCCCAGTTCTTTTGAAGGATCCTTTTGAAGGTCACCTTTCTTTTGAGCAAATAACAAGGACTTTTCCCAGAGTGCTGCTCTAAAAAGTAGAATTCAAGTACAGTTCTGGTGTGGCTTGAATGGACATTTCCTAAAGCTCAGAAAATGGGCAGGTTGCCTGCAGAGAAGCCCCGTACAATGATTACTAGCATGTATTGTGTCTTAGGTGCTGGTTCCCACTATGGGATTCATTCATAGTCATTTAGTGGACACTCTTTTTTCAGTAAAATTTATTGTGTACGTTTTTGTCTTAAACATAAAAAAACATACTAAAGTAATGATGAAGTTATTCGCGATAGGATTTGCTCAAGTCCCCCAAATTCCTGGAGAACTGTTAATATTTGTAATAGATATTCTCCAGCATGGGAACTCATGCTGGCCTAAGCTAGTCTTCTTCAGAAGTTTGTAATAACTTTAAATTTTACATTTCACACTTGGCTCCTCAGATGGATGTATTGGACAGACTGGGAGGAGGATGAGTTAATTGACAGTAGAGGAAGGATAGAGAAAGCCTGGATGGATGGATCTCATCGTCAGATCTTCGTCACATCCAACATGCTTTGGCCCAATGGCCTCACCCTGGACCACTCCTCTAATGCTATGTACTGGTGTGATGCCTATTACGACCACATCGAGAAGATCTACCTCAATGGAAGCCATAGAACGGTTAGTAAATGAGTGAGTGATATCTTTAATTTTCAAACCCTTTCCTTCTTAAAAAAACAAAAAAACAAAACAAAAACAAAACAGCATAGCTGCTCACCAGCATATGTTGGGTTTTGAATGAATGTCTTCAATAGTTGGTGTACTGGTGTTACATCATGTCAAGTCTTCCTTGGCATTACCAGAAAACTGGTTGATCGGTTTTGTTGGTGAACAACATGGCTCTGCTGGTCCACCAGCACTAACCGGCATAAATCAACCAAGACCAGCACAGGAATTTTCAACAATATTCCTTTCCTTTATCTGTTTATCTTCCTCTTTCTCAAAAACTTCTCACACAGGTGGTGTACAGCGGAAAAGAGTTAAATCACCCATTTGGGATTGCCCATTACCAGAACTGCATATTCTGGACAGATTACATGAATGCCTCGATATTCCGCCTGGATTTGTCATCCAATGATGTGGCACTAATGCGGGCGGAACGACCACCTCTCTTCGGAATTCAGGTGTATGATCCACAGAGCCAAAAAGGTAAATATTAAATTTGAAGACTGCTGTAGATAAAAACTAATATAAAAAATAAAAACGTCTTTACCAAGGTCACAATGGCAATTTAGATCATCATCAAGTAGGCAATAGAGAGCAACAGCACCCTCCCACTTTTTCAGCTGCATTGTTTTTTCTTTTTTTTTTCATTTAGGGATTTCATTAAATCATTCATACAAGAGTTCTAAGCCATGAACCAAACCAACTAGCTCAGAGGCATATCACAACATTACAAACTTTGTTTTGAAGCAAAAAAGTATTTGAAAATTTGATAAAAAGACAAAGGTACAAGACTGTGTACTTAACGTCTTTAAAGAGAAAATAAAATACAATCTCATGAATGACATTATCGAATTAAACACAATAGAAAAATATTCAACTTTTGATTTAAAGTTGTTAATTATAAGTACAGAAACAATATATTTCAAGTTTATTACAAAATATTCAGATAAATACAAATACATAAGTAGTTTGAAAGTGTTAGGAGACCGACTCGAATGCCTTATTTGGTGTGTCATAAGAGTCTGCGGTAACTGCAGAACTCTTTTGGTGCACTTTTTTTGTTTATCTAATTAGTGGATCTTTTCTCTTCAAGATTATGAGTAGTGTAGTTTTTCATCAGGAATTCCGCTATTAAACACGTTAAAAAAGTACGTTGAAATAACATTGACTGATGGCTTAAAAAGATGCATAAATCATCGATTAACAAACTCAGACCTCACAGTAGTTCTATTTTTCAAAGTTTTTAAGTAATCATTTTACTTCCGGAACCCGACTATTGCGCTGTATTGAAATTCTGAACAAATAGACTTACTACTATTTCTAAGCACTTAATCAGCTGGCCTTGTATCTTTAAGGAAGTTTATTACATGTATTTGTCTCATTAATAAGCTTTTGAGAGCTAACCATTTGTAAATGGGACTCCAAAAGAGTATCAAGACTAGACTGTTCAGTGATTGTAATTCATTTTCTGATCTTCTACATAAGCAGTCTGTAAGCCATTGGATGTGTCATCCAATTAAGTTTTGCTAATCTGGGCAGAAAGAGTCCCTCTCTTCAGAGGCCAGAAAGGTAAAACTTCAATTTCTCATCAACTCTAAGATTTAAACCTACTACATTCTGAGCCTTCTGAGTGTAGGCGCAAATCTTTATATACCACTAGCCCATAGCTATGCTTGATCAGACCTTATTTGTTGGCACGTACTTGGTGTAAAATATATGGAAATGAAATATTTCACCCTGCATGCATTAAACTTTTAAACAGCTGAACATTCTAGAAAGTAATGCGACACCGGTATGTCCCTGGATTTGAATAAATGCTTTGCAGTGGATTTTGCCAGTCGGATACTTAATGGCAATTTTAACCTTAAGTTCTCTTTCGGTCGACTCATTTGACATCTCACTATGGGACACGCCTCTTGCATTGTCATCTACGAAGCCCTATGCAATCACGCCTAACAAGCTGCTGGCCAGTGCACCAGGGAAGCTCCGACCCTTCCCTATATAATCTGTAGCACTGGCCCCAAATGGCATCCTACATCTCTTCACTCATGGCATCCACTGCGATCCCTTTTTCAATTTGGTTGGATTCAACTATCTATGGACTGAGTTACCACTCAGTTAAGGACATCGAGCCAAAGTGAACCAATTCATACTGAGAAATTAAACATAAAAAAAAAAAAAAAAACATAATTATTGTCTGTTCGACTTAGCAGCTGAACATGGCTTCCCCTAGGCCTGGCAAGACCAAGCTGCCATCTCGCCATTGCCCAGGAGCATGCAGATTTTCTATTTCATCTAGAGATCCGCACGGTATGTGCCCAGCTTGCCTAGGCGTTGAGCATGCCAGGGCAGCATTATTGACGCCGATCTCTTGTAGAGATTTCAGTAGACTCTCTCCAGGAATCCTGCGCAGGAAAGCGCGGTTTGTCCAGGAGGTCTGTCGAGATCCTTTACAGGGAGATGACATGCCTACACCGCGGGAACCTCACCTCCGAGGCGGAGTTCGGCTGACCAGCTCACTCCTTCGGATGATTTGGAGATCAAACAGTTCCCAGGAGTCCCACCGGATGAGGATTTGGTTTCCATCACTGCTTCAGGAGGGCTTTCGGACAATGACGATGATGTCGACATCGAGGAGCCATTTTTGTGTCCCAAACAGTGCCACCTGGAAACCCTACCAGGTTGGACAAACAGCCATCAGTAGCGGGGAATGCAACCTTGCACAAGGCTTGCCAACGGGCGGTGGCTAGACTGGGCGTCAGGTGGCCGGCGGCTTGTGGTTGAATCTGTCCACAATGGTGGAGAAAGATAAAGGACACTTTCTTGACCAGTCAATGGAACCAAAAGGCTTGTTTGGTCTGGCAGTGGTGGCGATGCAATGGCGTTTTGAGGTGAAGAAGAAAGACCAAGAGGCTTTTAGATCTTTTGTACCCCGCAGAGCTCCAGTGCTGATGCAGCCTCGGGTAAAGCACCGACCCGCTTTTTCCCAAGGGGCACAGGGAAGAGGACAGACATCATGGCAAGGACCGAGAAGGATGAACCCACCTTCTTGGGACACGATTCCTCAACAGGACGAAGACAGATCTTCTTGGCGGAGAAAAACTTTTGCTCCAGCGGCAGCTCTGACTTAGTACATTCCAAAGTTTGTTATCTCAGTTTGCCTCCGCAAATTCCCCGGAGAGCAATACTACAAAAAAATAAATACAAATTATGTATCAATTCCCGCACAAACCCCGGGATTTGGTCAATGAGAAGTATAAAGCAGGATCACACACTCACATCCCCTGTGTTGATCATTCAGTGCACAGAGCGCTGTCACACACACTTATCCCCTGTGTTGATCAGTCAAACGCATAGAGCGCTGTCACACACACTTATCGCCTGTGTGCATCTGCCCCAGTTTAGACCTCAGATTTCTAAACAGCTATCTGAGAAAATACAAGTTCAGAATGTTGACACACAAATCCCTGCCTCATTCTGTACTGAGGGGAGATTAGTTCACTTCACAGGGTTTTATAATGAACCCAAAGAAGAGTTTTTTTTTTATTTTTTAACCCAAACACAATCAATTATGTTTCTAACTATTGTATGCATGCCCATGGCGCCTAACCCAGCACAGAGACCTCCTCTCTCTAGCGGGTGGGACAATATTCCATTCAGATCCACTGAAACGGAACCTCTGGGTTTAGCCCGTGGGAGGTCTAATCTAAGTGCTCTCGGCTTGCTCAAAATGTGATTTTCACTATTTAAAGCACCAGAGCGAGCTCCACCAGGTCTCTGTAGGAGATGGAGTAGAAAAGATTTCAAAAATGGTGTCAGGGAAAACAGATATTCCCTTTTCTTCCCGCAGTTCCAGATATTCTCACATCCTGTCATAAGTATGTTCATGAAAGGCATATGTTGCCTAAAACCAGTCATTAAACCCATGTTACCATAATGAGATTTATCACTAGTTCTGGAAGATTTGGGGGAAGCTCCATTGTGAACCTTTGGAGAAAGTCGATAAAAAGATTGTCTCTTAAGACAACATTGTTACTGGCCTTGGCCACTCTGAGGCGTGTCAGCAAACTGCATGCACTCTCGGTTAACCCTGAATGTCTCAGGTTCACGCAAAATTTCTCCAGGGTCAGGTTACGCCCTAACCTGGCAGTTGTGCCCAAGGTGATAAAACCTGGTTATTTCATGCAAAGAGATGGAAATCCTAGCTTTTTACCCTCCTCCTTTTGCTTCGCTAGAGGAGGAGAAGATGCATGTTACATTGAAAAACGATTAACAAAATTATGCAATTTTAAATGCTTCCTGTGTGAACGACTTTATGGTGGTTAGCTGGACTGGTCTGTTTTGATGGTTTTAGAGGCGTTTTCAACACCTTTCAGCTGGTCAGCCTGGGAGACCAGCTAGATCATTTTAAACCAGCCAAGAAAAGCAAACCATGCTGGTTTAAGCTGATATTTTCAGCAGGGATGCCTATTGGAAAAGCAATCACTGTAATAATCTGTATTTATCATTTTATGATCTTTGTTTAGAAATAGAGTTAAGGGTTGTAGTTTTCTCATTATGGTATGTTAGTTTGCAATAATTCTTTTTCTATAGATGACTGGTCAATGTGGAGAGTGAATGGGTATCATTTGCTCAAAACTGTTCTTCTGTGTAATGGTCACTGGCTTCTCATATTCACATAAAATGTTTATTGTTCCCACAAGGAAATTATAAAGTGCTTTTGGATTTCTCTTTTTGTGTAAATGCTTTTTTCCCCCCATAAAATAAATCTTTAATGTTTATTCTTCATTTGTACGCCATAACTTTTTTTTTTCTCCCAAAAATCTAATGCTTTCTGTGAATTTCCAAGTTTACATGAAATAACATCCTAGATTTTCAATGTGGTCGCTGTGCATATGAAAAATTTATTTTCTTTAGCTGTGCAAATGACCATATAATGGTCTTTAAACCTCGTTAAATATCATATTATCTATCTTCTGTCTTTTCTTGCTCTCTCCCCATTTTCTCCCTCTTCCTTCTTGTTCTCCCTTAGGTAATAACCAATGTTCTGCTAATCATGGCGGCTGCAGCCCCTCGGCTCTCTGTCTGGCCACACCTTCAGGCCGTGTTTGCACCTGCGCAGACGGCCAACATCTAGAGAAAGATAACATCACCTGTTCATGTAAGTCCCTTTTGTTAAAGTATGAAATAAAACAGGGCAGAGCTGATTTAATTCATAATCAACTGACATGAGAATTACAAAGAGGAAATAGTATTGCTCAGATATGGTTCCTTCATATCATAGGAGACTTAATAGCATTATCAGTCTTTGCTTTGACTGATATTGTCATAAGGCAACAATTTTTTTTTTTCTTCTTTTTCTAAAAGTACTTTGGAAGAAGCTTTTGTTTACTATAGTGTCATTAGACTTTTTTTTTTCTTTTTTTTTTGAGTACATTTGAATTAATAATATTTCAATTAATAAAATAAAAAAAATTCTTAGTTTTTTTGTTTTAGAATTAACATTTTTAGATTTCTTTTTTTTTTTTTTTTTTTTTTAAGTACATTTTAATTAATAATATTTCAATTAATACAATTGTTTAAGAGATATAACCATTAGAAAAAATAAAATACATCTTTTACGTTCACGGGCCAATTTTGACCCAGCATCAATTGTGGCTTTACACATGATATTATGTAGATTTTTTGGTACATCTATGAATTAGATTTTTTTCTTATAAACACTTCACTCACATTCCTGTTCAAAATAGACATGACAGTCCTAACAAACATAACAAATAAACTAAATCAAAGGTACTGCGGCCTAAAGGGGGTGTGACAAGATTTTTTTCATGCAGACATTAGTCTAAATAGGGCTTGAAAGAGGAAATTGTCCACATTTTACTCTGCAGCCATCTGATGCCGTACCAGCTTGCATCATACTCACGCAATAACGTTCGGCAATTCATGAGAGTAAATAGAATAGATTGTGCTTAAAAACATAGTAAAGAAGTATTAATGTTGTATACTTGAGTTGAAAAGATTTTTGATGTGTTTAATTGAAAATAATATGTTGGTTTCATAGATTCTGACCACCAAGTTGTGTTGAGCAGTTATGAGTAACTGGAAATTCATTCAAATTACTAGTAATTCTCACATTAGATGTTAATATAAATTGCATTTTATGTTATATTTAGATAAAATTTTACATAAATGTTGAATAAAAAAAGATGTCTTCACATGTATCACACTGGTTTTGCAGTAGTTATTGAATATTTTGAAATGTCAAATCATTTCTACATTGTATTATAAAAAAAAAAAAAAAAAAGCTAATAAATAAAAATAGAAAGTGATGAGACTATTGTTGGTGTACAGTAAGAGTATAGAACTATAAAATTAAAATCGATAGCGTAGCTCAGATAATTTGGTCTTGGAAGAATTTGATGAGAAATGTTTGAATTCCCTTACCAAAATCTAGAGTTATTTTCACATGCAAATGAGCTTTGTGGCAGACATGCAGCAAATTGTCCATTGTTGCCAAAGGTTTGCTGCAGATTCACCACTACTGGTAAAGAGCTGAAAACTTCTGGCTAACATTTGCAGCGAATCACAAGCTCATTTGCATGTAAAAATAACGAGTGGGAACTTTTGTGGCAAGTTTGCGGCTAGTTTGCCAGAACTAGATTTTTTGTTAGGGTTCATATTGAAATGACTTGTAATTGTAGACTTTGTTGTCCTCGCAAATCTGAGTGCAGTTTGAGATATTGTTGAAATCCCTTTTGAAACTCTATAGAGGACACAAATGAGATTTTTAGGGTATATTTCTAAGGATAAAAATCCGAGAAGAGACTAAAACTAGTTTTTAGTGTGTAATACCATGCACAAAATCCCATGACAGATTTTTTTTATTATTATTTTTTTTTTTTTTTTTTCGCATTCAGGTTTTGTAACATCAGATTGGTTGGCATGTTTTTGGAGGACAGTGTTTTGGAGAGAGATTGTGTGGTTGATGTGAGCATAAAGGTAGAATTTAGCAAAATCGCTAAAATCGCTTTCAGACACTTTTTTCCACTCCATTTAGTCTTATTGTTGTCTTGGAGAAACAATTGAGATATTACAAATATCTTATTGTTAATTTCTTTTCTACATGTTAGTTTGGACAAGTTCATTTTGGGTAATATATTCAGATTTTGTGTTTGCATCCACAGGCTAGTCAATAATGGTGTTGGTTAAGGGAAAATATGACAACAGATCAGATAGGTTTATGTGACACTGAATATGTCCATTGATTTCCAATTCCAATGGACAATATAAATGTCTCAGCTTAATCTGTGGTTTGGCTCCAAGAGCCATTGTTCTTTTCTTTAAAGGATTAGTTCACTCTAAAATGACAATTTACTTACCTTCATAATGTTCCAAATCTGCATTTTAGGTCAACAGAGGGATAAATAGAAAGACAGCATGAGTAAATGTGTGTATTGTTTCTGTAACATCTTGTTCCTGCCCTTTTCAGCCCCATCAGAGGTCACCAAAACTAAAGATTGTGGTCCAGGGGAGTTTCAGTGTCGAAATCAGCGTTGTATTCAGCTCTCTTGGAAGTGTGATGGGGATGATGACTGCTCGGATGGCAGTGATGAAGAGCCGCACCTTTGCTGTAAGTCTTCTGTTATCCTTGCAATCCAACCATGAAATAGAAACAGTGTAAACTGCATACTGCATACTATATTTTAAAAATAACAAGTGAAATGGTACACACTATGCAACAAGAAACATTTTAAACAGTGGTATGCTACACTGATGTCAAAATAACTAATTATATTTGGTTATTTTTTATTTTATTTCAATTTTGTTTAAATATGAAACAACTTTCAGTAGTCCGATAAAATAAGGAGTCAAGAAAGTTAAATTATGTTAAAAATCAGGTAAAATTGCACAGTACACTGTTGAGCCAAAACATTATGACCACTCACATGTCAAGCGAATAATGTTGATCATCTCCTAACAAGGCCACATGTCAGGGTCTGGGTAGATTAGATGGTAAGCGAACAATCAGTTTTCGTAGACAATGCAGGAGAAATGGCCAGGAGTAAAGACCTAAATGACTTTGATAAGGGCCAAATTGTTATGGCCAGATGACTGAGTCAGAGCATCTCTGAAATGACAAGGCTAGTGGGGTGCTCCTGGTCAGCAGTGGTGAGGACTTACCGATAGTGGTCCGAGAAGGGACAAACCACAAACTGGCAACAGGGTGTTGGATGCCCAAGGCTCATTGATGCACGAGGGCAACGAAGGCTATCCTGTCTGGTCCGAACCGACAGTAGGTCTGCTGTGGCACAAGTCACAGAAAATTTTAATGATGGATACAGGAGTAATGTGTCACAACACACAGTGCATCGCACCCTGCTGTGCATGGGACTGCATATCCTCAGAGTGCCCATGGTGACCCCTGTCCACCGTCGAAAGCGTCTACAATGGGCATGCGAGCGAGACGTCAATTTGAAACGTGCGACCTACCTAAACATCGTTGCAGACCAGGTAAACACCTTCATGGCAATGGTATTTCATGATGGCAGTGGCCTCTTTCAGCAGGAAAATGCGCCCTGCCACACTGCACACATTGATCGGGAATGGTTTGAGAGTTCAAGTTGTTGCCCTGGCCTCCAAATTCCCCAGATCTCAATCCGATTGAGCATCTGTGGGATGTGTTGGACCAACAAGTCCGATCCTTGGCAGTTCCACCTCGCAACTTTCAGGACTTGAAGGATCTGCTGCCAATGTCTTGGTGCCAGATACCACAGGACACCTTCAGGGGTCTTGTAGAGTCCATGCCACAGCGGGTTGGTACTGTTTTGGCGGCACGTGGAGGACCAACAGCATATTAGGCAGGTGGTCATAATGTTTTGGCTCATCTGTGTATATAGGCACAGTATAGCCTATATACTAAATCCTGGAAAAATTGTAAGAGTAGTTTGGAAGTATGCCATTCTGAACACACCCAAAACATTTTATTCTTTCAGGACACATGCTAATGCAACCATGAAATTGCAAAAAACAAATGCTCATTTGACATTCATTACAATTTGGAAACCCAAATGGTTTAAAACCCATTTGTTTTGTCTTTAATTTAGTCTGCTGACAAATTGAAGTGATGTACATTCTGACAGACTGCTAAACAATGACTGTTACACACTAACTGGGATGTTTGTGTCCACAGCTAATCGCAGTTGCCCAGCGGACCAATTTAAATGCTTGAACAACCGCTGTATCCCAAAGAGATGGCTGTGTGATGGTACCGACGACTGCGGTAGCAACGAAGACGAGTCCAACCGCACCTGCTCAGGTGAGCGCCACTCCAGAGCCCTGTCCTACATGGATTCCCTGTATACACGCCCTTTCATCCGGAACAACCCCACAAACCACATTGCTTGCTGTAGGCTACATGCTCTCAAAGCTAGCACCATTGGAGAACATGTTACTTTTGAGAGGAGAACACCCTGGTATAATTTCCCATCGGTACAGGCCTGTGTGTTACACGTTCCCTCCGGTCGATCCGACTGTGTGTGGAATGAAACTAGGTTTGCTAACATAATTCATCATGCACTTGGTGGGATTTACATGCGACACACATCCGTTTAAGCCCATTGAGCGCAAGTCTTCGTGAGAGTTTCCGCATCATGCACAGGGGCCCATCGGTTGCCAGTGACCGATTCACTCAAGTTTATACATTGTAAAAAATTACTCTTAGAGCTAGTAAATAATGCAAAAATAATAATATTAATAATAATAATAATAATAATGACTTGATAGTTGTTGTTGTGTTTTTCCACTTTTTAGAATTTCTAACAACTTAATGTATTCTTACTAGCAACTTAAATTAATAGTATACCCAAAACTGCAAACTCTATCATTATTTACTCTCATGTCATTTTGAAGCTGTTGTTGTTGCTGTTGTTCATTTAAATGGAACACTAAAACAATTCTTAAATAATCTTAACATAGATTTTTCCCATACTACAACAGTTTATGGTTATCATTATTGTTTTTTTTTTTTTTTTTTAACTAAACATTATTTACTGTACATTTACTAACAACTTAAATGAAAAATGAAAATTCAGTCATTGTTTACTCACCTCTGTGTTGTTATATCCCTATATGACTTTTTTCTTTTTCTTAACAATTGTGAAAATTGTTGTGAAATTGTGAAACATTTTGTGCTCAGTGATGTCATACAATGGCAGTTTATGGCGACTACTTCTTCAAGCTTCAAAAAGTATAATTCAGAAGTCTAATAAATTATTCCACGAGACTCATGATTGTTAGAAAGAATACGATAAGGTTTGGTGAGAAACAAACCGAAATCTAATGTATTATTTAGTGAAAATGTTCACTGATCTTTGATCTCCTGTACGTGTTCATGATAGGGCACGAGAGCAACAGTTCACGCAGCTCCCTCGAGGCATTGGGGTGTTCAAGTGAATTTTTTTTAATCTAAAAACAGGTCCGCCGCAGCGATAGCGACAATGAAATATGTCTGAAGAGTTTGTAGTCGAAGAATTTATGCTTTTCTATGCCCAGCCTTATTTTTTTTAATGGAGTACTCAGAAATCAAACGGAGGCTACAGTCAGCCACAGTCACACCGTGTCCTAAACTGATGGCAAACGACACGTGATAGAAGGTATATTTTCTATGGTAGTCATTGTTTTTGTCCTAACAAGCAGTGATGAGCAACAGTACATTCTATCGATTGCTTGTTTTCTTTTTTTGACATTGTGTGGGTAACTCCGTCCACTGTGAACTGGCAATGGTCCAAAAACATAACAAATAAAAATAAATAAGGCCTGCCATTTGCCGTCAGGTTAGCACACAGTGTGTCTGTGTCTGCCTGTAGCCTCCTATGTTTCTGTTTGATTTCCGAGTACTTTCTTCAAAAAAATAAGGCTGGGCATAGAAATGCATCAATTCTTCTACTACAAACTCTTCAGACATGTTTAGTAAGTTCTGTTCTCTGTTTTCTGTGCAGCTGTATTGTGTTCTGTTGTCACTATATCACTGTGGCACACCTGTTTTTAGATAAACAAACAAGAACGTCCTAATGTCCTAATGTCGCGAGTGGGCAGCGTGAACGGTTGCTCTCGTAATGAATGCGCACAGGAGATCAACAGTCAGTGAACATTTTCACTAAATAATACATTCGATTTTGGTTTGTTTCTCACCAAACCTTATCATATGCTTTCATAAGAATCACGAGTCTCATGAAATAATATTTAGACTTCTGAATTATACTTTTGCATTCTTTTGAAGCTTGAAGAGGTGGTCACTATAAACTTCCATTGTATGACATCACTGAGCACAATTTATTCATTTATTTATGTATTTTTCACAATGTGTCCCTTTGTGTTAAGAAAAAGAAAGAAAATCATATGGGTTTATAACAACACAAGGATCCTGAAGTAAACAATGACTGAATGTTCATTTTTGGGTGAATAACTTTGAGGAAACAAAGAAATGCATCTTGATGAAGCTTTTCTATTACAATAAAGCCTACTCTGATTTTTAAAGTTAAACTAACAAGCAGCTATGTAGGACTAGTGACACTTAAAAATCAATGATCTATTTATTAAAAAAAAAGAAAAAAAGAAAAAAAAAAGAATATATATATATATATATATATATATATATATAGTTAAATATAACAATAAAATAATAAAATAAAAAATGTATAATTTATTGCTAAATAAATAAAAATAATAATTCACAAATAAATAGACATATTTAAAACTTTTTAATTTGTGTTTTAAAATGCTGATAAATATAACAATGAATAAAAAAAAAATAATAAATTATTTTTTTAAATGCACATTTTTAAATTGCATTGAAAAACAAAAAAAATGCAAATTGATTCTCTTAAGCCATTTGCCAGTTACTTTTCTTCATTCTTTTGCCAAATGCTTTTCTTTATCCATTTGCTAATAGAGTTTAAAAAATGCCATTGGAGAGTTCCCTCTTGGGAGCAACCAATGAACTTTCGAACCATTTGTAAGACACACCCCCTCTCCCACGTGCCACTTGATTTACATGTAAGACTGACTATGTTGGACAGTTACCTCCTTTGTATTCCATTGAACATAGAAGTCAAACGAGTTTAGAATGACATGAGGGTTAGTAAATAAAGACAGAATTTAAATTGTTGAGTGAACTGTCCCTTTTAGAACACAGCTGAACCTCTTGGAAGCTTCCACCACCTAATTTACTTCTGGATAGAGATCGAATGTTTGAGAATGGTATTAGATTTAATCATATCCTACAGCTATGAAATCTAAATCTCTAGAAGACGTTATCTAGGTGTTAATGCTTAAAATTGACTATTTATAAAATTAAGAATTATACATTTGAATATTGTTTTTCTTTTGTGGATTGGAGATGAGCAAAAAAATACCACCGAAAAATAATTTGCATACAAACCAAGATGCAAGAAACCATTATCTTAGAATCTGCTAATTAACATGCAGACATTTAACAAGTAGTCGTGGAAGAATTATCAATGGTTTAAAATTTGTATCCCAAAAAAGGCACATTGTGTATACTTACACTTCAACTTTAAAAGGCACTTTTCTTGGTTATTCATATGATTAAAACTGCATTTGGTTTTTAAAGAGACCTACCAAGGTCGCTCACAAACCTGGAATATCAGAATCACATCTTGAGGGAAATAATTAATTGTTTGGAAACCTGTTTTTAACTCCTTTCATAATTAAATAGACTAGAATAGCAATGCTTACAGGCTAAAAATGAGAAATAATAAAAAAAAATTACTTTTTTTTTTTCACATTTATCTCCTGCTGAAGAAAGTATTGTCAGAAAAATCATTAAAATCGAGATTCTTTAGCAAGCTGAAGACTCCCATGAGGGCGCTCCGATATTTTCCCTAGAAACTTTATCATTATCTGAGTGCAACGCACACCAACCGAAAAAAGACATTTAAAGTTATAGTTCACCCAAACTGAAAACTCATTATTAAATGAGTCATTATTTACTCACCCTCATGTCATTCAAAAGCTGTATGCTGTTGTTGTTTTTCCATGGAACACTAAAAAAACTATTCTGAATTTGTTTCCACACAACCGCAGTTCATAGCAATCATGTGCTGTTAAGCTCCAAAAATGACAAAAAGGCAACAAGTCTTGTTAAGCCCAATCGCTTTTTGTGATATATTCTTTATTCATTGATAACCTTCACCTTAGATGTGGCCTTTTAAATAAAAAATGGCACCTATTTTGTGGGTTGGAAATCTGTAATCGTCATGCATTTAAACATCAAAGTGTCTTGTAACCAAATCCATGATGCCTGCGGCATTTTCTGTTTTAGAGCCAATATAAAGATGAAAATTATGAGTGAATAATGACAAAAATAAAATACCATATGGGTTTGGAATGGAAAGAACATGAGTAAATAATGACAGAATTTTCAATTTTGGGGTGAACTATTCGTTTAAATCGGTAGAAATTAGAGCTGAATCAACTTTTGGAATGTTTGCTAAACCCTAATGAACTAGCCTTTCTTGCCAAGAGACACAACATTCATTCATATCACCACATTGTGCTTGTTTCATATTTTATTGTGTTGTTACTATTTTTAAAGCCCCTTACAAAAATTTTAACTAGCCTCAAATTAGCAGAAAATTCATTATTTTTACATACAAATTAGCTTTTTATTCGCCGGAAATGTTTGCCAGAAGTTTGCTGCTCTTCGCCGGTAGTGGTGAACCTCAGGCAAACCTTTGGCAACAATGGACGATTTGCTACAAGTTTGCCACAAAGCTCATTTGCATGTGAAAATGATCAGTGGTGAATTTGCAGCAAGTTTGCTTCAAATTTGCCATGAACTCTTGATTTTCATAAGGGGCATAAACAATTGGTAAACCACCAAACTTCTGTTCTCATACCCTGTTGGAATTCAAATCTGCACCTGTTTTGCTGTACCAGTTAGCTTTTCTTACAGTAATTCAGATCTTTATAAAACAGCACAACATGACCTTCAAAGATTTTCAACATGCCTGCATCTCCATTGCAGTCTAAAGTCCTTTTCCAACAACACATTGGAAGACAACAACACCAGTACATTCATTCAGACTCTGAAAATGCAGGGTTCCTTCCTGTCCTGGTAATATTTCCTGCGTTTCAATCATTAATTTGTCTCAGCCTCAGACGGTGTGCCCATGGACTGTATCAAAAGATAAAAAAGATCCCTTCACAAGAGTCTTCTTTTAGTTCTTTACGTCAGGATCCTGATACCCATATTGTGCCTGGTTATGTGTGAGCACATGTTTCCTATTTGTGTTCCTTTACCATGTGCTCTTCTGTTATTTCTGTTTTTTTGTGTTCAGTTCCTATGTTGTCCATGAGCACATAGCTTTTGTTTGTGTAGCCATGTACTCTACTGTCACTCTGTCTTGAGTGCTAACCACGCCCCCTAGTTTGCCTGATAATTAGTATTTCATTTGTTACACCTGCCCTCCTCATTTCTCCCTTTATTTAATCTCCCCATGTGCTCTGTCTTGCTCTAATTCATAGTGGTTGTATCCCTGTCTAGGTGTCTTGTCTGTCGATTCCTTTTTCTAAGCCTCACATCTGTTTTCCTGTTGGTCCTGGCTTTTCTTGCCCCTGGGGAACTTTGAGTTTGTTGTTTTTGCCTTATAGATAAACCTTTGTTAATCTCTATGATTGAGTCCTTGTCTAACCCTGACACTTGATCCCTGTATCGATTTTTGTATTAAGCTATTTCTAGATTAAGTTCATGTCATACAGTTCAATAATTAACAAGATCATCTAAATAAACACAGTTTGCTCAGCATGTGAAATATTGATTATTGTGGTCAGTGTTTGGTGTAATCTAATTAGAGTAATTAGTAGTGTTGTCAGTCGATTACAAATTTTAATCATAAAATAAGTACAATTTTAGCACTTTCAAAATCTGATTAATTGTGATTAACTATGAAAAATGTTGGGAATAGTTGCAAATTTTGAAAGTGCTAAAATTTTATTTTATATTTATTTTCTGTCAAAATGCATTTATTTCCTTCTTAGGGAAGAAAACAAAACAATATTTAACAATAATGTTTTATTTACTTTTTCCAAACAAAGCCTTCCACAGTATACAGTTAGAAATGCTCTAAAATATCACCAATTCATGTAGCATTAAACATTTCGCTAAGTCTAATTGGGAGTTGACTAATTGAAAGAACTAGTCTCCCCATAGGTTGCATATTAATTGCAATGGTCATTAAATCTCTTAAACTCTCATCCTCCACAATATTAATCAGCCGGTAGACTGTAGCTATCCACTTTGCTGCAGCAATCATGAGCCAGTGTCGAGCGCTGCTTTGAACTCCACATGAAAAGCATTTGCAGACACAAATGTCTCATTCTGCATTTCTGTGACATTTAAGATGTGCTTCTGTGGTAATTAAATTGCGTTTTACAGAGGATACATTTTTTTTAGTTATCCCATTTCAGCTTGTTTTGTACAACAAAGAGCGTTACGAGGTCTTTGCATCAGTGTAATGACTCCGGGTGGACACATTGACACATCACAAAGGTTCCACACTGATCCGACCAGTGTATATGCTGGTTTATGCTTTATTAACGGTAAATGCTTTAATCACGATTAAGAAAAATGTATGCGTTAAACTGTTAAAACTTATCACATGCATTAACGCGTTAACTTTGACAGCTTTAGTGATCAGTAACTGTAATCTAAGTCAAAAAATTAGTGTGACATTACATTTTAAATTACTATAATCAAAATTCAGTTGCAGGCTTTTAAGTACATTACTTAGGTCTAAATAAGCACAAACTCTGAGATTGGCACTTCTCAGTGCATTCAGAGTCACTTCTATAAGGTGCGAGAGAGATTGGGTCACTCTTTCACGCATTTAGCATAGTTTCAATCTTGATTCAATAATGATTTCATAATGCTTGCCATACACTGAATGGTGATTTACACTCACTGAGCACTTTATTAGGTACACTATGGTCCTAATAAATTGCCCGACATGGTCTTCTGCTGTTGTAGCCCATCCTCCTCAAGGTTCGACATGTTGTGCATTTTCAAATGCTATTCTGCTATTCTGCAATTGTACAGAGTGGTTATCTGAGTTACTGTAGCCTTTCTGTCAGCTCAAACCAGTCTGGCCATTCTCCGTTGACCTCTCTCAACAACAAGGCATTTCCATCTGCAGAACTACCGCTGACTGGAGTTTTTTTTTGTTTTTGGCACCATTCTGAGTAAACTCTAGAGACTTTTGTCCGTTAAAATCCCAGGAGATCAGTAGTTACAGAAATATTCAAACCAGCTCATCTGGCACCAACAATCATGCCACGGTTCAATATCACTGAGATTAAATTTTTTTTCCCATTCTGATGGTTGATGTGAACATAAACTGAAGCTCCTGACCCATATCTGCATGATTTTATGCATTGCACTGCTGCCACACGATTGGCGGATTAGATAATCACATGAATAAGTAGGTGTACAGGTGTTCCTAATAAAGTGCTCAGTGAGTGTATGTATCGCAGAATTATCATATCATGAGGTGGTTAGGAGATCCCAGCCCTACTTTACACATTGCCCTCTATTTTGTCTGTGTTATCAACCATTCATGCAATTTTTCTATTATTGTGATATAAAAATCCAGTTCAGATAAACACGCTCCTAAATGGCAAGTACAAATAAATCAAACTATGACTAGTCAATTTACAAGTCAGTCAGATGGTCTCTTCCTGTCTAAGTGGGTGGTTCTTGGAGAGAATAAATTACAATATGGACCAGACTTTATGCTTTTAGTCAGGTCTGACTGCACAAAAACAGATCTACTTCCACTCTGAACATTTTATTGTGCTATTGTCCCTCTAGTCTCTGTGACCATTTGTGGCTCTCCTTGCGTGCTAACTATCTCCTAATTTATTTAGCGTCCTTCATCCTTTGTTAGATTGTAGCCAGATTTGCCTGGTAATTCATATCTCAAGGGCCACCTACTTGGCAATCTGAGCATCCCTAATTCAAGATTGATCTCTTGCTGTCCTCACTGGATCATCTGTTATTCTCCTAGCCATGAGGATACACAGTTGTATCTGGCCTTCAAAACAGCCCAGAACCAAGTTTATATCCATCCTGCAAAGGTCTTTTTTTCCTGTTTTTTTAAGCAGTGATCAATGACCATCAAAATGTGTGTGTGTTTGTGTACAGATTTAACCACACACTTTTCAGTTCTTCACATTTACTGCTTCTACATCTCCTGTGTGTTGTTTCAAAGTTCCCTCACAGTTTGGCAGACTGCTGGTCAGTCTGCAAGAGAGAAATCTTCAATATTCCACATTTATCATGTCCATCTTTCTGTAGCATTCTCAATTCAAATGAACAGATTCTGGGCCAGATGTTGATACAAAACACATCTTGAACATTGAGCCTATCAAAGTCCTTCAGGAAACTGTAATATTGGATGTCATGGACTTGCAGAGCATTATCTATGTTGATGACTACTCAAAATCAAGTGTGAGACTGGCTACAGACCATTTGAGTTGAAAACAAATCCAGATGGACTTTGCCAAGAGAGCATGCAATAAAAAGTAATGGCCGACATATTTTAGAAGCTAATATTTAGTAACATAAAGAATAAACATGTTGCTCTTTGCAGTGAGCAGCCACAATATTACTGCCTATAACAATTATTAGACACTTTATTATTTTAAATGTTATTTTTGTTTCTGAGACTTTCACGCTATGTCACCATGCGCTTGCATAGCTATGTTGTAATAACGTTTAAGCGATGTTATACTGTGTAAACTTACTTGTACTACATACAGTGTGTGTATATATATATATATATATATATATATATATATATATATATATATATATATATATATATATATATATACAGTATAAGCTCAATTGTAGTTGATTATGACAAAAAATCTTTCAACACGTCTCTCGTTTATTAAAGGAAAAAAGCACAATTGCGGTTACAGTAAGGTACTTAAAATGGAAGTGAATAGGGCCAGTCCATAAATGTTAAAATACACACCATTTCAAAAGTATAGTCACAAGACATAAACATTATACATGTTAACATGATTGTAGTGTGATAAAATCGCTTACTTACCTTATCTGTCTTAAGTTATATCCGATATTACAAGTTGTCAGGACATCATATCGCCGGTAAACCATGTAATCTGCTAAAAAGCTGTAACGCTAGTATTAAGGATCAGTCTTGAATCTTAACCAATATGCCACGACAACCAAAAAAATACTTGTCTGGGGTAACAAAGTGTTTTGGACAAACAAACTTCTTCATACTCTGTTGTCCTTATTGTGTTTTGTACAAGATGCAGGGGTTTGATTAAATCCATTCAGGTATGATTTTAGATCTTCGGTTTTGCTTTACACAGCTCAGACCTGCCAGCCGGGCCAGTTTCCCTGTGAGAATGGACGCTGCATCCCTGAGAACTGGCGCTGTGACCGTGATGATGACTGCGGGGATCAGTCGGATGAGTCTTCGTCATGTGGTTAGTCTTCCTCACATGGAGAGCTTTGAAGTTGTTCCCTCTGTATTTATATATTTTATCTCTTCCATCATTATTTTTCTGTTTTATTAGATTTTTTTAATCCAAAAGCCTCCTTATCCTTTAGTTAGAAAGGCTCTTCATTAAACCGCTTTCTGTAATACATTATGATATCTTGTAATATAGTTAAGAGCATGCTATTAATAGGTAATTTAATTAAAACATGATCTAAGATTCAGATCATCTAATAAGGATTGACCTGCAGACCTTCTTCTATTTTCAAATGCATTTCAAATTGCTTAGAGGCTCTATTAGCCTGAGATTCTGCCTTTAAAGTAAAAAAAAAAAACTTAAACCAGCCTACTGAGAGACCACTTGGCCAACCACCTACACCAGCTTAACACTTGCTTGGCCAGGCTGAGAGACCAGCAAACCAAATAAGGCTGGTTTACGCGTTTTTTTTTTTCGTTTTTTTTTTAATATATATCAGGTATATATACACGCATATGTTATATAGTTTTATATATATAGAATTCGTTGAGTTGGGTGGAACACTTGACATAAGAATGGTTTTCAAATGATTTACAAAATTTGTCCTGCTCTTGTTTCATGAGTGAGGCCTATTGTACATTTTCAAAACAGTAAAGGGATTGTTCAAGGTCAGATCTACTCTTTTGAGTTCAGTTTAGTCTGATGGTTCAAGTTTCTAACAATAATTGACATTTGCTTTTGAGAGCCTAGACAAAACAATACTAGATCTGAAGTGTTTTCTGGAGCATCATTAAATAAACAAAGAAAAGAGCCTATTCTGTTTTCATATTTCCTCAGTAGATGTCTCTTTGATATCTTTTGATATGTTTGTGTGTGTGGATTGCGCTTTCTGTTCCCACCAAACTGCTTTAATCTGAGTTGTTTCAATAATGTAAAAAAAAAAAAAGGTCACAGAGGCACCTGCTGCTGTCACAGTCACATCTCAGCTTTGAACCTTTTGGACAATATACTGCACTCTAAAGTGCAAATGTACCGATGAGTGAGAAGAGTTAAAACACATGACATTATTTTAGTTGCTGTGGTCAATTTCAGAAACTGAAAGGTGGCAGCCGTTAGATATAAATGGACACATGTTTGAGTACATCACAGTCTCACAAGGGAAAATTACTCTAGTGATGTTTTCCGGGGGCACAAACAAAACATCTCTCATACTCCTTTTCCATTCAGATCGAATGGTGTTTCCACTGACTTGAGAGTTCAGCAGATAACCTGCTCACACACAAACATACTGTGTCACAGTCTTTGTTTACCATTCTTACTCCTAGTTTTGAGAGAGACTGATCGCACTGTGAATTCGGAAAAGGTAGGTCAAAAATTTTGCAGCTGAAATCAGTCTGTGCTTTCCGAAATTCAAATCACTTCTCCCCAGTGGCTGAAGTTAAAAGTGTTGAATGTATGGGCACGTGTGAGCTCCAGTTTCCTGGTGAAATGTCCACAGAGTGGCACCAAAAGCAAGTTGTATTTTTTGTTGTAAATGTTGTAATGCAGTCAACAGGAATGCATATTTTATTAACTCTACCCCATAGCACAAACCCCAACCGTAAACCTAACCGTCAGTGGAGTAAAAATTTAGTTTTAGAGCAAAAATGCAATCTCCTAATCATGTTCACTATTGTTTATGTAAATGTGATTACTTCCTTGATCCTTCAGGACCAGAACCTGTGTCTCTGATGCTGCTCACGACAGAGGGAAATGTTTTCACAGCTGAATAGATGCAAAAATGTCTGGGTGATGGCGCTTGTCAGTTATTCATCTGAATGGTGTTGATTTGAGAACCTATTTTAACATCCAAATTGATTTAATTCAGCATATTTATGCCATTATTTCACAAAATGGCTGAAATAATGGTCAGAAGTTATTTAAATATATCCAAATAACAACAATCAGAAAAAAAAATTCATAGCAATACAATGATGCATATAATATCTGTAAATTAATTTCAGTTGAACGAGGAAGACAAAGTTGCTGAAGTAGCTGTGCAGTGTGTCAAAAATAAGTCCAAGCCATTCGTCAACAGAACGTTTGCCATTTCTAGTGTAGGGTTATAATTTTTTTAGATTAATTCGTATTAATCTAAATAAATTTCATTAGAAACACTCTCCGTCCACACTGCCATTTTCAAACATTTTCCAAAAGTTGCTCGTCCACACCGAAACGTCTGAAAATGCTTAAATTGCAAATGTCCTTGTGCTCCGCCACCGGACAGCAATTTGGAGTAAACCTCCCTTCGCCTTTGAAGGAATACAATGTGAAGGTTTTATGAAGTAACATTTATCTTCAGCAATGCTAATAAAGTGAATAGCAGGCACAAAAACAACGCTACAACATGGGCTGCCCACTTTATTGTTTTAAGTTGAATGGATCACATAACTACGTCAGATGACAACAAATACATCATCATTTTCAGATATCACCATTTATTCCCTCTCCACACTATAACATGAATATGCTGTTTTCAAATGTATCCACTCGGTAGAGTGTATTCGGCTAAAAGAAGGCCAAACCATATTTGGCAGGATAAATGTGGACATAGTCAAAGTTTTGTGTAGACAGACTGTTGTTTTGAAAAGGGTATGCTTTGGTTCCTGGTTCAAGTGCCATTTTTTTCTATCCCAAAACCATCTTTGGTAAAAAAAAAAAAACTAAAAAAAAAAACTGGTGGAATGTGGGCCAGATTTGGCACTGTGTTGATGAAAATGGGGTATTAGTGACCATTCAAACACGTGATAGTATAGTTAAAGCTGATGTGTGTCATTTTTGTTTTTTTATGTTAAAATCAATTCTCTCGTATCCCAGCATATTTACTTATAGAGACAACTATAAGTAACCATTTATAGGTTGATTTTCCCCAAAAAGTGTAACACTGACTTTGTGGCCCTATCAAAAATGGCTTTGTTTGTTTGAGCATCCGGACCAACCAGACACAGCAACATTGGTTCAACCAATTGCTTGCATTTGGGGTGGGACTATCTTTATCAATGACAAGCGGAGGGAGAATTTTGGAAAATAGTTTGAAAACATAATTAATTTTTGCCATTCTGTCATATTTCTTATGCTCAAAGCAAAAAAACTTTATATTCTGTTCAGTCACTCTGGGATCTCTTCATCATCAAAAATACAATAGATAAGTCAAGGAAATTCTCTTTTTTGACTTGGTGTTCTTTCCGTGTACCAATGGTTCTCAATTTTTTCGGGTCACGTGCCCCTTTGAAACAAGAAAAACTTCTGCATTCGAAAATCATTTTGTTTTTACTGAAAAAATGCTTTTAAAAGATTCAACTAAATTTTATTTAATCTTCATTTGACTAAAAAGGGTTTTTTAAAAATACAATGAAAACTGAATGAAAAGTTACACTTCATTCCAGGGAGTGCTTGGCCACTCAGAAAAGCGAATCCTCCATTCATCCGCATTTAACTACCAGAAAGTTGTATATCTCATTGGAGACAATTTTACTCTAGAATAGTTATATGAATGGAAATAAGCTTCAGCAGTCTCTATAAAAGTTTTTTTTATTTTTTTTTTATTAAATCCTCATCCAGTAATAATAAATGACTGTGATTGTCACATCCTAGCCAGCGCTGAAAAAAGTAATAAGTATCATGTGACATCTCCGTTTACACACTGTTTCAATAGCGGTCAGGACCTCTGGACAATAATTTGCACCTGATTAATGATACTGATACATTTTAATAAAAACGGACATTTCCGCCATCATTTACTCGCCCTCGTCGTTCAAAATCAGTATTACTTTTTTCATCCGTGAAACACAAGATTCAGGGAAGAGAGGATCGTGTTTGTGTCCAAGCTCCAAAAGCACACATAAAAGCACCATTAAAGCCATCCATAACACCCTATTTCAATTCTTCTGAAGCCATATAATAGTGTTGTGTGAGGAATAGGCCAAAATGTAAGTGTTAATTCACCTAATCACTAATTTGAAACTGCCGTGCATGCAAGAATGACCTTGTTTACATGAGCGCACCTGACATCAAGGCTTTAGGCTGTCAAGAGCTATGGATGCAGGACGCACTGCGGTGCCAAGCAAAAGTTTAAACAAGTCAGGAGAAAAGGCAGAGGAAAAGAAAATGCGCAGATCGGTTCTTATGTGTATTTTCACTATTTTTGTTGAATGTGTGAAAGTGAACGAGATTTGAGTATGGGTCAGTCTTCCAAACCCCCTTGCAATATCTCCGCGCCCCCCCCATGGGGCGTGCCCCACACTTTGAGAACCACTGCCGTATACCCATTGTGACAGCTCAAGTTGCCTCTGACAGCACTGTTCAGCCTCTCTTGTTCTGAGAGATGAAATGCATGTTTGAAGCTTTCTCTTCTGTTACTTGTTGCATCTTATTATCGTTTATATTTCTGTGGGTACCATTTCAGGGTTGCTTCGATACACACACACACACACACACACACACACACACACACACACACACACATGCAGGAATGCAGGCCATGTACGGAGTAATTAAAGTTCATGCTTGGCTTCCTTAAATCAAAATCAAGCTGGCACTGGAAAGTCAAATGTGTGCTGTTGGAGAAACCGCGGATCTCATTCACATTTACAACTGTACAGCCTTAGCACATGGCATTGCATGGATGCTTGCTCACTTTGATTTGCGAGTAGATGACAATTTGGCACATATTCACTGTCAGGAATCGAGGAATGCCTTTTCTAATGCAAGTTTAATTTTGAAAGGTGTTGAGCTGACACAAAGAACAGAGCTGTCGATTTATTTAGAAATGTGTGTGCGGCAGGTTAGCACTTCTGTCTCCAGAGAGATAAGAGAGAAGGTGCAACAAAAACAAACTCTTTTGTTGTTCTTGACGGTTTGCGGCAGTGAGGGTTGTTAGTCGAAGGCTTAATCTAAGCTTTTATTATTCTAATTACATTTCCCCTGGTAAAAGTACAGTTACGAAGTTGACTAAAGTTGTAAAGGAGGGTATATCTTGCCCTCTATCCCGTAGACTTTTTTCTTTTTAATCTTTCATTCTCCTTGTGTTCTCCCTAGATTTCCCAACGTGTGAACCACTGACCCAGTTCAGCTGCACCAATGGGAAATGCATCAGTGTGAAATGGCACTGTGATTCTGGTGAGCCAAATCTTTCTTTCTTTTGCATTCATTCATCCATTCATCCATCCACCCATCCATCCATCCATCCATCCATCCATCCATCCATCACTTCCTTTCTTTCTTTCTTTCTTCCGTCCTTCTCTCTATCCTTTCTTTGCATGCATCCATCTATCATTCATTTGCATCCATTCATAATTTCTTTCCTTCCTTCCTTCTATTGTTTCTTTGCATCCATCCATCCATCAATCATTCCTTCCTATGCATTCATCCATCATTTCGTGCCTTCCTCCATTCCTCCCTCCCTCCCTTTCTTTCTTTCTTTCTTTCTTTCTTTCTTTCTTTCTTTCATTTCTTTGCATCCTATCATCCTTCCTTCTTTCCTTCCTTCCTGGCTTCCTTCCTTCCATCCCCTGTTCCTTTCTTTCTTTCTTTCTTTCTTTCTTTCTTTCTTCATTACACCATCTATCCATCTTTCCCCCTTCCATCATCCATCCCTCTCCTCTTTATTTCCATCCATCATTCCTTCCTTTGCATCCTTCCTTCATTACACCCACCTATCCATCTTTCCTTTCTTTGCATCTATCCTTACTTCCTTCATCCATCTGTCCATTCATCCGTCTATCCGTCTGTTCATGCATCCATCCGTCTGTCCTTCCTTCCTTCCTTCTATCCTTTCTTTGCATCCTCTATCCTTCGATCATTCCTTCCTTTGCATCCATCCATCATTTCTTCCCTTCCTCTATTCCTCCCTCCCTTTCTTTCTTTCTTTCTTTCATTCCTTTCTTTGCATCCTTCCTTCCTACCTTCCTGGTTTCCTTCCTTCTATTCTTTTTTGCATCCATCCATCCATCCATCCATCCATCATTCCTTCCTTTGCATCCATCCATCATTTCTTACCTTCATTCCTTCCTTCTTTCCCCTCTTTCTTTCTTTCTTTCTTTCCATCATTCCTTCCTTTATATCCATCCATCATTTCTTCAATTCCTTCCTTCCATCCCCCTCTCTTTCTTTCTTTCTTTCTTTCTTTCACCCAGCACCCACCATAAAAACTTCAGAAATTAGTCACTATGTCTGATTTTGAGGGAATTGTTGGCAAAACCCTGGAAGAAATAGTACAGCATCTTAAAACTTCAACCTGCTGTCTTGACACACTCCCCACAACATGTCTTACAAATGTGTTTAACTGTCTGGAAAAAATATCTGTTAGAAATAGTAAATGCATCAGTCCTTTCAGGCACATTTCAATGTCCCTTAAAACTGCAGTTGTCAAGCCCCTTCTTAAAAAGAACAATCTAGTTAACTCAATATTGAACAGCTGCAGAACAATTTCAAATCTTCCTTTAATAGGCAAAATCATTGAAAAGTTTGTTTTCAATCAGCTGAACAAATTCTTAATCTCGAATAGCTACTTGAACAATTTACAGTCTGGTTTCTGACCACATCATAGCACAGAGATGGTGCTCATAAAGATCCTAAATGATATTCGGCTAAATACTGATTCAGGCAAAATATCAGTGCTGGTATTATTAGATCTCAGTGCTGCTTTTGACACTGTTGACCACAACATTCTCCTGTACAGATTAGAAAACTGGGTAGGGCTCTGTGGGATGGTCCTCAGCTGGTTCAGGTCATATCTAGAAGGTAGGGGTTACTATGTGAACATAGGCAACTATGAATTTGAGTGGACATCCATGACGTGCGGAGTCCCACAAGGCTCAATTCTTGCACCACTCCTGTTCAACCTGTATATGCTCCTACTAGGCCAAATTATGAAAAAGAACCAAACTGCATTCCATAGCTATGCAGATGATACCCAGATCTATCTAGCCCTATCGCCAAATGACTACAGCCCCACAGACAATGACAAGACAGAGGTCATTGTATTTGGCAACAAAGGCGAAATTCCAAAGGTGAATACATACCTTGACTCCAAGGGCCTAAAGACAAAAAATCAAGTAAGAAATCTTGGTGTCATTTTGGAGTCAGACCTTAGTTTCAGTAGTGACATCAAAGCAATAACTAAATCAGCCTACTATCATCTAAAAAATATAGCCAGAATTAGATGTTTTGTATCCAGTCAAGACTTAGAGAAACTTGTTCATGCATTCATCACCAGTAGGGTAGAGCACTGCAATGGACTCCTAACCAGCGTTCCCAAAAAGACCATTAGACACATGCAGCTCATTCAGAATGTTGCTGCCAGGGTTCTCATCTGAACCAAAAAATCTGAGCATATTACTCCAGTCCTCAGGTCTTTACACTGGTTTCCAGTTACATTTAGAATTGATTTTAAAGTACTATTACTCTTTATAAATCGCTCAATAGCCTAGGACCCAAATACATTTCGGATATGCTTGTTGAATATAAACCTAACAGACCTCTCAGATCATTAGGATCAAGTCAGTTAGACATACATTTAGCTATAATGCCACCCTGAGCTGGAACCAGCTTCCAGAAGAGGTAAGATGTGCCCCAACAGTAGCCACATTTAAATTCAGACTGAAAACACATCTGTTTAGCTGTGCATTTTCTGAGTGAGCATTGTGCTGCACTGATTGATTTCACACTGAATAATTTCGCTTTTGTCTTTCTTTCATTTTAATTATTCTATTTTATTCTTTTTATTTTATTTTTATATAACTTTTTCTCAATTTGTGTGTGAACAATTTTTGGTTATCCTCTGTTTGATCAGGGAAGGTTAACAACCTTTGAAGTGTGTGTTAACAATTTTTGGTTATCCTCTGTTTAATCAGGTAAGGTTAACAACATTTACGGATGGTGTTAACAACTTAGTTATCCTCTGTTTAATCAGGGAAGGTTAACAACAGTTATGGATGGTGTTAACAATTGAATATTCTTTTTCTTCATATTAATTTTCATCATTATAATTTTTTCACATTTATTTTATTACTTTTTATTCTTATTTCATGTTCTTTTTTCTTTTCTTTTTTTTTCTCCCCTTTTCTCCCCAATTTGGAATGCCCAATTCCCAATGCGCTCTAAGTCCTCGTGGTGGCGCAGTGAATCTCAGTTGCCTCCGTGTCTGAGACCGTCAATCCAGGCATCTTATCACGTGGCTTGTTGAGCACGTTACCACGGAGACAGCGCGTGTGGAGGCTTCACGCTGTTCTTCGTGGCATCCAAGCACAACTCACCACGCGCCCCACCGAGAGCGAGAACCACATTATAGCGACCACGAGTAGGTTAACCCAATGTGACTCTACCCACCCTAGCAACTGGGCCAATTTGGTTGCTTAGGAGATCTGGCTGGAGTCACTCAGCACGCCCTGGATTTGAACTCACGACTCCAGGGGTGGTAGCTTATTTCATGTTCTTAATTGTTTTTTTTAATTTTTTTATGTATCTTGTATTTTCTTTAAAATGTATATGTAAAGCACTTTGAATTGCCATTTTGTATGAAATGTGCTATATAAATAAACTTGCCTTGCCTTGCCTTTCTTTCTTTCTTTGTCCCACCTGACTGTTTTCTCCTTTTCTTCCTTTCTTCTTTTTTTCTATATCTCCCTTTCTCTGCCTCCCTAGAGGATGACTGTGGGGATGGCAGTGATGAGGTGGGGTGCATTCATGCCTGTTCGGTGGCTCAGTTTCAGTGCTCCAGCGGGAAGTGTATTCCTGAGCACTGGATGTGTGACGGAGACAATGACTGTGGTGACCTCAGCGATGAGAATGCCACCTGCTCGAGAACAGGTGTGTGAGACACACAAAAAACAAACACAATGACAAGAAAGGTCAACAGCCACACAACCAGGTGTCTTCCCCCTTCAAAATGTAAAAGTTTACACTCAAAACAAGTTTTGTTATCGGGTTTTTGTCAAGTATGGGCACTTTTTGGAAATAAAACTTATTTAAATATGTCTTCTAAAATGTCAGGTGTATGTTGGCACTATGTTAGATGTACAGTAATGAGCACATAGACTATTAGCAGCATAATGGTGGAAAAGACGTCATAGTTGTGTGTGTCATCATTTTCACAGAATACACATTTAAATAAATGTAAATTAATGTTTACAAATGTAATATTATTTACATATTATTTATATACAATAATATTTTTACAGAAAAAAGGCATTTGAAAGATATCAAAAATAAAAGATAAAGGCCTGATAAAAAATTTCTTTGACTCTGATGTTTACTGTAACCTTCATATTACAAAAAGAAAAAACATTGAAATATGTTAGGTTTAATAGAAATCAAGAAATGAAGGTGCCCGTAGTTGAAGAAACATACACAAAAACTTTTGTAAACAAGCTCTTTTCCTTCATCAGCGCTCTCCGCTGTTAACGACTGCAGCGAGAAAGAATTCCATTGCCATGGTGACGGCACCTGCGTCCCTGAGCTCTGGCGCTGCGATGGCGATAAAGACTGTGAGGATGGCAGTGACGAATTTCACTGTGAGGGGGCCAAGAGAATGTGTGACCCCAAAGCGAAGTTCACCTGCAAGGTCTCAGGTAGATGGCAATATCCATTCCATAATCACTTCATCACATTATATTATCAGGTTTCCCACTAATATTCCTCTGGAAAATTCTCTAAGAGTCTGATGACCCATAAGTATCATTAATCGATTGATTTTAGCCTGGGGTGACATGATGAGTCAGCGCAAATTCAAATTAAATTGCATTATTGTTATTCCGATGAAAATGAGACTGTGATGCGGAAAGTTGGTTCCAAAATGCCAGTGATTATGGCTTTGCTTTACTCTAAATTGAATTGATAATGCTTAAAATGGATCATATTGAGAGATTTGAGACCTCTTGAATACGTTCCACATGGTGTGTTCTGATTGAGGCAGAAAGTGAATGGTTTATTACCCTGGTGAAATGGGTTGAGGTAGACCAGAGTGTATTTTGTGTGTGTTTGTGGCTAAATGCATGTGTGTGTGTGGAATCAATTCGTGAAGCAAAGCAGTGAGATCTTGAAAGTAAAGTGGAACATTTGAACTAAAAAAGAGCTAAAGAGCTAAAGACTGGTTTATATCCTAGGTAAGGAAGATATTGTTTTACTGTTAAATAAAGACTTATTTGACCTAAATATGTATATGTACAGTAGAAATCAACCAAGATTAGTAAATGCTGCAAAATTGTTGTTCATTGTGTAAACTAACATATATAACCTTATTAAAAAGTGTAACTGATCTTTATTTATTTATTTATTTTTATTCTTTATATATATATATATATATATATATATCATATATATATATATATATATATATATATATATATATATATATATATATATAATTAAAATGCTCAGCTTTCCAAGCATTTGTTCTACAAAACTATCTGCTTTCTGCAGAGGTTCTGGACTAAAATAATCTTTATCCAAACATGGATAGTTTGCAAGACGGCATATCACAGCATATCGTTTACACATGGTTTCTTAGTGCTTTTTTGGACCTTGGTGTTTGACATATCATTAGCGGTAATGAGGTACATACACTGATGAGCCAAACAGTATGACCACCTGCCTAATATTCTGTTGGTCCTCTGCGTGCCGCCAAAACAGCACAGACGCACCAAAGCATGGGCTCTGCAAGACCCCTGAAGTTGTCCTGTTGTATCTGGCACCAAGACATTAGCAGCAGATCCTTCAAGTCCTGTAAGTTGCGAGATGGAGCCACCGTGGATTGGACTTTTCCTCCAGCACATCCCACAGATGCTCAATCGGATTGAGATCTGGGGAATTTGGAGGCCAAGGCAACACCTTGAATTCTTCATCATGTTCTTCAAACCATTCTCAAACAATGTGTGCAGTGTGGCAGGGTGCATTATCCTGCTGAAAGAGGCCACTGCCATCAGGGAATACTGTTGCCATGAAGGGGTGTACCTGGGCTGAAACAATGTTTAGGTAGGTGGCATGTGTCAAATTGAGGTACACGTGAATGGCCGGACCCGGGGTTTTCCAGCAGAATATTGCCCTCCAACGGCTTGTCGTCTTCCCACAGTGTGTCGTGGTCCCATCACTTCCCCAGGTAAACAGCGCACATGTCCACGTGGTGTAATAGAAGACGGGACTCATCACGCCAGACGACCTTCTTCCACAGCTCCAAGGTCCAGTTCCGACGCTCATGTGCCCATTGTAGATGCTTTCGATGGTGGACAGGGGTCATCATGGGCACTCTGACCGGTCTGCGGCTATGCAGCACCATACACAGCAGGGTGCGATGCACTGTTGTGACACATTCCTCCTGTTACCATCATTCAAATTTTCTGTGACTTGTGCCACAGCAGACATTCTGCTGGTTCAGGCCAGTCGTGATAGCCTTCGTTACCCTCATGCATCGATGAGTCTTGGGCACCCAACACCCTGTTGCCGGTTTGTGGTTTGTCCCTCCTCAGACCACTGTTGTTAGGTACTCACCACTGCTGACTGGGAACACCCCACAAGCCTTGTAATTTCAGAGATGCTCTGACCCAGTCGTCTGGCCATATCAATTTGGCCCTTGTCAAAGTCGCTCAGGCCTTTACTCCTGCCTATTTCTTCTGCATATTACATGTTGACTACGAAAACTGATTGTTCGCTTACTATCTAATCTACCCAGACCTTGACATGTGGCCTTGTTAGGAGATGATCAATGTTATTCGATTCACCTGTGAGTGGTCGTAATGTTTTGGCTCATCAGTGTATTCTTGTTCTCTTCTTACGTATGTCGTCTTTTATTTTGTTAAAATAAAATAAAAAATCATTATTCCTCACACATATTGAGATCAAGAGAAATATGTCAAAGAAACACGTTTAACAATAGTGTGTGGGAAACTGACATATGTTAAATTTAAGATGTACATTTTATATTGAATGCTACTTAACATGCTACTACATCGCTCACACTAGAATGACAGTTTGGTAAACACGTTTCATTTTTATTTTTTATTTGCTAATCCCATCTCTCATTTGATCTCAGTATACCTGATGTTTTCCAAAATGCTTTCTTTTTCAAATTAAATATGAAATATGAATTTCTTCTTAATAGCATACTCTGTAACCTAAGGTGTTTTGGCTTATTTTTTTTGAGTCTGTAAGACAAGTCATTAGCGATTCCCTCATTAGCTTTCCAGACAAGTTCTTTAAGAAGGTGAAACAGGGCACTGAGTACATAAATTACTTTTTTGAATCCTCCTAAGACCAAATAGTGTGTTCATGATCATTAAACCTGTACAAAGACTTTGCTTCACTGAGACGTTTTTAATTCAGATTTTAATTCACTTTCATTCTGATTTTGGTTTGTTGAGTCTCTGCTCTGCTTTACTCAGTTTTTACATGTACTCCATGTTCTAAACAGGCATGATGAAATAAGGAAACTAATAATAAAATGTCTACCATGTTAAAGGGATAGTTCACCCAAAATATGCATATAATATTACCTTTTAAAGGGGTCATGTCATGAGGAATAAAATTTTCCTTGATATTTCATTCTACTATAAAATTTCAGAACTCAAAATGTAATCCCCAATGCAATAAAAGCATTTATTGAAACCAAGCTGCAAAAACGTGACTACCCAATGTCACTAGGGGTACATTATTATTTTATGACCTTCTCTACAGCGAAAAAACATAAACACCTACTTAAAATCATTGCACCCTTGGCTCTGTCCACTGGTGCTCAGTTCGTACTCAGAGAGAGAAGGACAAACAAGGCCTGTTGTGGCCTTACTATTCCTGAACACCAAAGGGGACCCATTTGGACTATTTTGGATTATTTTTGCATATACTCATGCACTAGACAGACATCTTTGACTGCTTTTAAAAGATGCGATGTCAAGTTACAAGAGAAGACTCCATTCGGTTTCATTTGGCTGCTGCCTCTAGTTGTTTTGAGCACAAACATGTCATAGATGCGTTCTTTCACCATCTGTGCTATTTTTAATTGTTGGTGTATGAAAACGTGCTAGATGGACGTCTTTGACCATTTTGATATGTTACCGGCGATGTGATGCTGTGTTTATGTGTGTCGTGCTTTGGACTATGTGTGTGCATCATATGGATGTGTCTTCATCGCATTTCAATGTGGATATCATGTTTTTTCGGCTCATCAGTTGGATTGCTTGTGAACCAGTCATAATACGATTCAACCGTTGCAAAGCAACTATTATTGAAGGATGGGGCAGTTAAAAACACTTCGACCCAATTCAGAACTCTAAGTAAACCATTTCCTTCATGAATATTTCAAATGTCATTACTGTTTGATAGTTTATGGTGCTGAGTATTAACAGTTTTGCTTGAGATGAGCAGTTTAATATATTCAGATACAATGTGTTGAAAGTGTGTTATGTGTAAACCCTGAAATGTAGTTTTATAATATTGTGGGGTGTTCATTCTCTCCTGATTGAGTTTCAAATATGGCTGATTTTGAGGGGCTGCATGCTGTTAGCCAATCAAAACAGTGGGCATTTACATTGAAGTTTTAAGGAGGTACTTAAGCCAAAACCAAGCATTTTAGACAGAGGGCCAGAGACAGGGTGGAAAATTATTATATATTACTAAATTATGACTGTTTTGGTGCATTAAAACCTTAATTATCAGTGGACCTCAGGGAAGATAATAAAACTTTTAAAAAGGAGCATTTCATGACCCCTTTAAAATAAAACATTGTTTACTTTAACATTAGTTGTAAGTAGTGGTAATGTATTATAAGCCAACAATGAACAATATAAATGAACCTTTATCAAGATAAAAAAAAAAAAAAAAAAAAACAGCAGATTAAAAGAACCTTTTTATTAAGTGCTACCGGTATATTACCATAATTTCCTTTTACCATTGTTACATTGAAAATAACGTTTCTATTTCCATGCAATTGTCTGCAATAAAGGTAAATGCATCAGTAAAGACTGGGTGTGCGATGGGGACATTGACTGCAAGGACCAGTCAGACGAGGAGGGTTGTGAGGTGTCTGTCTGTAAACCTCCAAAGTTTCCCTGCGCCAATGAAACATCCATCTGCCTCCCTCCAGAACGAATCTGTAATGGTTGGAGAGACTGTGCAGACCACTCTGATGAGGGACCCTACTGTGGTGAGTATTCAATCTTAAAATGAATTTTCATGAGCTTTGAAAGAGAACCCCTTGAGCAATAAAATGTTCCTCTAGGTTCCTACAATATCAACTAAATAGGATTAGACTTAGGGCTGGGTTTATTCATGAAGAACATTCTTATTAACCAATCATTGTTCTCTGATTTTAGGATTAGGCAAGGGATAGGGATTGGGGTTGGCTTTAGGTTGTTGATAGAAAGGTTGTTCCAAGACCAAAAAAGCATATTGGTTTAGGAGCACGTCCTACTAACTTATCCAAAGTTGGTGGATTTGGATTTACATACAGTTGAAGTCAGAAGTTTACATACACCTTAGCCAAATACAATTAAACTCAATTCCTGACATTTAATCGTAGAAAACATTCCCTGTCTTAGGTCATTTAGTTTAAAAATTTGAAATGTCAGAATAATAGTAGAGAATGATTTATTTCAGCTTTTATTTCTTTCATCACATTACCAGTGGGACAGAAGTTTACATACACTTTGTTAGTATTTGGTAGCATTGCCTTTAAATTGTTTAACTTGGGTCAAATGTTTTGGGTAACCTTCCACAAGCTTCTCACAATAAGTTGCTGGAATTTTTGCCCATTCCTCCAGATAGAACTGGTGTAACGGAGTCAGGTTTTTAGGCCTCCATGCTTGCACACGCTTTTTCAGTTCTGCCCACACATTTTCTATCGGATTGAGGTCAGGGCTTTGTGATGGCCACTCCAATACCTTGACTTTGTTGTTCTTAAGCCATTTTGCCACAACTTTGGAGGTATGCTTTGGGTAATTGTCCATTTGGAAGACCCATTTGCGACCATGCTTTAACTTCCTGGCTTATGTCTTGATGTTGCTTTAATGTAGCCACATAATTTTCCTTCCTAATGATGCCATCTATTTTGTGAAGTGCACCAGTCCCTCCTGCAGCAAAGCACCCCCACAACTGCCACCCATATGCTTCACAGTTGGGATGGTGTTCTTCTGCTTTCAAGCCTCACCCTTTTTCCTCAAAACATAACGATGGTCATTATGGCCAAATAGTTACATTTTTGTTTCGTCAGACCAGAGCACATTTCTCCAAAAAGTAAGATCTTTGTCCGCATGTGCAATTTCAAACTGTAGTCTGGCTTTTTATGGTGGTGTTGGAGCAGTGGCTTCTTCCTTGCTGAGCAGCCTTTCAGGTTATGTCGATATAGGACTTGTTTTACTGTGGATATAGATACTTGTCTACATGTTTCCTCCAGCATCTTCACAAGGTCTTTTGCTGTTGTTCTGGGATTGATTTGCACTTTTCTCACCAAACTATGTTCATCTCTAGGAGACAAAATGCATATCATGGTGTTCCCATGGTGTTTATATTTGCATACTATTGTTTGTACAGATGAATGTGGTACCTTCAGGTGTTTGGAAATTGCTCCCAAGGATGAACCAGACTTGTGGAGGTCCACAATTTTTTTTCTGATTTCTTTTGATTTTCTCATGATGTCAAGCAAAGAGGCACTGAGTTTGAAGGTAGGTCTTAAAATACATCCACAGGTACACCTCCAATTGACTCCAATTAGCCTATCAGTATCTAATTGCCTAAAGGCTTGACATCATTTTCTGGAATTTTCCAAGCTGCTTAACCCTTTAAAGCCTGAGCCCAAAATTCAGAAAATTCCATTCCGTGTCAGAATATGATATACATATCCAAATTCATATTATATTCAAGTTCATATAACATCACACACCTGAACTGTATATACCATATTGAAGAGAAGAACTAGGGCTTCAAATGATATAAATATATGTATGATTATTTAAGGCTAATCGTCCTTTATCAATAAGATTTCACACAGCAATTTTTTTTCAAAAATCTTCTCCGGCCACCATACTTCATCAGACAACTGCATTTTCAACCATTTTAATTACAAGCTAGAGGGAAACTTAGAGTGTATGAAATATACATAATGTTTGGGCAATGTAGAATAGCAGACAGATTAGAAATATAATCTATTGTTTAAAAGTTATGACTATTCTAGTGATTAGTGGGAAAACTGAATAAAACTAACATTTAGAATGTTAAGATACATTTCATATGACCACTCCTCAAATACTCCTTTTGAGCACCTGCAATAATAAATTGAGATTGAATCTGAAATTGAAGGACACAAACACTGAAATAAACATTTTATGTGTTCAATAAAACACACACTTTATTTAATTTGAACATTAGAATTACACACGCATTGCACAGCAAAACATACAAAATCAAACTTTCGAACTATCTACAGTAAATACATTTTTAATAAAGAGTTCAGGAACAGAATATATATAAATTAATAAATACTCAACAACTGCAAATACATGTGGAGAGAAGAGAGGGAGAAAAGAGGGGAGGGGGAGGATGACAACACCAGTAAACACAGCCCAACCTAGATCTCTTCACGAAACTGGTCACACTCAGCTGAGTGCCAAGACTGAAAACAGTTCCTATCACGAACCAAGCAAAGTCTTTTGCCATTACGTTGCGGCACGCAACAAGGTACTTTAGTTTTATTTTCAGTCTTACTTTTCTGATAGCATAGCCAACATCTTTTAGAGGACTCTTCAAATCTAGGGACATGGGCTGTGTGGAGTGATGACAAAGGAGCTACTATGGGCTTTAGTGTATGCAAAGGGAAACTTGCGTGAATATCGATACCTCCCAGCTGACGAGCCAGGTTTTCTCTGAAATCTATCTGGGTTCACCGGTCTATGCTCATCCCCTGGTGATGCATGAATGTGTTGCCATTCCTTAAACAATATGAAACTATTGATGACGGCAATGTCTATGAAGTGGGAAAAAAAACTCTTCCACCGCTTCTGAGTTTTTTGTAGGACATCATAAGATTTTATCATTTGGTCTGACCTATCAACACCGCCTGTGTTTTTGTTATAATCGCTGATGACAGTGGGCTGGAGGGCTACTTCTTTTGTCCAGTTGCCATCATTTTTTGTGGAAATTGGAGAGGCATGTAACTGCACGCGTGTCCTTCCACTGAATTACAAATATATTCCCCTCAATCCTACACCACCTCATATCCCCATGAGCTGTCTTGCGTTCCCATCTTTTGATGTCTTTAAATTCTGCAGGAAACAGTTTACGATTTACCCTGCATGTCCCACAGACATTAGTTCCCATTTCTAACAACTTAACCATAAGAGCTGGGGATGTGTAAAAGTTGTCAAACCAAACATTGTGTCCCTGGTCTTTGAATGGCTGCAGTAACAATTCAACAACTTTTTGGCCAAATCAGTGACATGCCCTTCATGACTACCTGTGTAAACATTAAAGTCGAGAGTATACCCCGAATCTGATGTTGCAATTACGCATAATTTAAAACCCCACCGAGTATGCTTGCCCTTCATGTATTGTTTAAATCCTGACCAAGCTTTAGACTTGACCATACGTTCATCTGTTGTGAGATTTTGGTTAGGCTGAAAGAGCTGCTGGCATTTTTGTTTGAGGTGGTCAATAAGATAATGCAACTTCCTAAGGCGATCCTGATTATCCTCTGTGGTAGGGTCTACAACATGTAGAACTGCTAAAAGAGCCTTGTAGCGGTCACGCGACATAAATCCCCTCACCCACGATCCCTGAAGTGACTTGGTTCCCCAATGACGATGGGAATCAGGGAGAATTGAATACCCCATGTAAATAAGCAACCCAAGAAATTTGTAAAATTCATCGGGGGTCACCTCCATCCAAGATCCTTGGTAGCTGGAATATGATGGACAGTTTAAGACAAGCTCCCACCCCTGACAGTTTGTAAAGCTGCATATCTCAGCAACTACAGCCTGAGTAAAAAACAGCATGAAAAAGTAAATTTCTCGCAACATCACATCAGAAGTTGACCGCACAGCCTGATGCACGCCAACTAAGTCAATACCGAATGGACGGCTAGGCTTAAATGGGAGAGGTTTTGGTGCCTGTGAATCGATGTCAGAGTACGAGGGATAAGAAACAGAGTCAGGAAAGCATTTACGCTTTCTAGCTGACTTGGGACCTGTGCGAGAATGGCTAGCCATACCCAAAATAATAAGAGTAACAGTGTTAGTGTTACTGTGAGTATCAGTCATATGAGAAATAGAAACAAACAATACATACACATTCATATATACCCATATACCCATTCTTGGCTTGGGATCAGGTTCCATCTCATCCTCCATCTCCTCATGGTCCGGGTCTTCATGCAGTAGTTCCTGGTCCAGCAGATCTTCCTCCTGTGTGCTCATGCCCTCATAAGCCATGTCCTCTTCTGCTATGAACCTAAGCTCATCAGCAGTCAGCTGCCTCCTCCTCTTGAGGGTGCTGAGCAGGGAGCCATAGTCTCTATCCATCTCTACAACAGAAAAAAAAGTACACAATTGGTAGCCAGCAGTGTGTTCTTCACAAACCCGTACACTGAATAGTCACCAAAGGCTTGCAGACTGACCAGAATGTCCAACTGCAGACAGCCTTTTCACACTTTTCTTGTGAACAGGAAGCTACACACAATCTAAAATCATGTCTGTGTGATGGATGGGTAAGGCTATCTGCTAAATTATAGAAAGATACACTCACAGAAATATTTAAGCCTATTTGTAAGATTTATGTAATTTAATTGCATATAAAATTTCAATTAATTTGCATTACATAGTTTTAATATAAACAAACTTTGTTTATATTAAAACTATGTAATGCAAATGAATGGAAATTTTATATGCAATTAAATTACATAAATCTTACAAATAGGCTTAAATATTTCTGTGTATCTACCATTATTTTATTTTATTTTTTTATTACAAGGGAAAATCAACAAGCTAGATAACATATCTAAATAGCAGGCCAGTTTCCAGGCAGGTCTGAACAGCGTAAAAAAACAAAAAAAAGTCTGAACAGCGTCTGCTCTCTGCCTCCCATTACTTCAGGCAGATTTTTCACAAGCGACAAAATTGGGCAAAAAAGTTATTGATATGTAGCTAAAAATTTACATAGTATTGCTAGCTAATGTTTACTTAGCAAGTTTCACAGAAATTTGCTTAAAAATAGAGGCTAGCTGCCTGTCACATGAACGCCGACGTTCATGTCATTGTTTCCAGAAATAACTAGCGTTACTCCTACAAATAAATGCTTCGTAACTAAAAAAATTAGACTTTCAATAGACAGTATTGACAACACCTGTTAAATAACTTGTCTTACCTCAAAAGATCGCCTCAGTTTTGAATTTGAAGCAGTAAGTCCAACACTGGAGGTAATCTCCCGGCGTATCCTCTCTGGCTCTGCTCAGGCAAATGGAGGATGACGCTGATGACGATACATTTATTATTCATGCCCAGTAACCCCTTAACCAATCATATGTGCTTTTAGCTTATATTGTCATGAGTATGTGGCAGTTTTCAGAAATAAAATCGGTGATTGGATGGCGAAGATATTCAGACTAATAATAAGATATAATTATTAGTAAATAAATAATAAGGAGTAATTGTTCCCAAATTTGAACGCTCCGGCTGGAAAGGGTTAAAGGCACAGTTATCTTAGTGTATGTAAACTTCTGACCCACTGGACATGTGATATAGTCAATTAAAAGTGAAACAATCTGTCTGTAAACAATTGTTGGAAAAATGACTCGTGTCATGCACAAAGTAGATGTCCTAAACGACTTGCCAAAACTGTAGTTTGCTAATATGAAATCTGTGAAGTGGTTAAAAAATTAGTTCAATTTACTTCAACCAAAGTGTATGTAAACTTCTGACTTCAACTGTATGTACTCAAATATTAAAAATGTACAGTATAAAGAATGTGATATTCCCGATTGATTAAAAATGTTATGCAGCCCTATCCTGTATTTGTCTGTATTTGATGTGAAGTAAATGGAATTCTTACTTTTTATGAAGTGACAAATTTTGTGTGTGTGAACATGAGCCGGGTTGCTCTGTCTAGGTTTGGGGGATTTTGGCGAGTGTGTTTGGTGTGTGATGTGTGTGAGTGTGTATTAAGGTTCATTTAGGAGAGCCTCAAAGAGACATATCTTCCCTTAGGTGAGATGGGGTAGCACTTGAGTATCAGCTTAGAGCCAAGTATATCTGCCGGGTCCTCCTCATAGACACACACACACACATATCCCCCTCCGGACTGATACATGCTAGGTAATATGCTGAGACAGGGTTGCAAACTAGCCTCTAAAGATCCATGTAAGAGAAGAGAATCATTGTATGACCTCATATTAATATTTCTCCCCCCAAAAATGTAATTCTGTCATAATTTACTCCCGTATTACTCTCTTTTTTATGTAGGACAAAAAAGGTGATGTTTTGATGAAGATAGTCATCTGTCTTTTCAGTACAATAGCAGTGGATATTGCCTTACTTTAAAACTTAAAAAAATACCTAATTGTTCATGCCACTCATATTATGCCACGTATTATATGTTTTTAAATCTAATCAATGCAAGTTCGCTAGTGAAAGCGAGCAATTGTGAACTAGCTCATGTACTCATGAATGCTCAGTGGACGTCAATTTAGCAAATTACAAATTGAATATAAGAATGAAGCTTGTGTGAACAAAATTCAATAAAAACATCCAAAACAGCTCTCCTATACTCCTTTGTCGTTTGACATTTAGCTGAAATATCACCAGATATCAGAGTGGGCTGTCAGAGAGTAGAAAGAGAGTTTGAGTTTTACTGTCTATATATTGACTCTTTCAACCTGACAAAGAAAGAATCAAGAATCAAAGAAACAACTCATTCCAAACCAAACTAAAGAGCTAATTTTAAAAAGCTGTTTTTCTTTAACAAGTTACGTCTATGATGAGTTTTAGAATCTATATATATTTCTGGCCCTCTAATAAAACAATAGTGCAGAAAATTTAAAAGCCTTAAACTGTAGCCCAAATCCTTGCAAGAACAGGTTCAGCAGACCAGAAATGGGTATTTAACGTCACATTCCTGTCTAATGCCCCTATTCAATGTAAAAGGGGCAATCAAACCCCCATTAACGTTAAACACACTTTCAATGTCCTGGTAAATTACAGTATCTTGAACATACCTTGAAAATAATCTTGGGCTGAACCAGAATTCTTGCTAGCCTTTGGCAGGGATAAATGCACTTACCTTGTTCAAACATGAATATAAATGTCAAAAGTATAGAAACATCCAATAATTTCCTGAGATTGGTTAAATATTGTCTATAACAAGCCTGGCCACACATCATAGGTCTATTCTTGATGAATGACCCTCTAAATCACTTTCCCAGATTTGTAGAGAGAATGTTTTACAATCAACAATTAAAAGAGAAATGGGTCATCAATTTATTTCTTTGTTAGTACGCTGAGTAGCGCCCTCCTGCAGCTCAAGAGAACCAGATTGTCACTGAGCTTACCCACCTGGTCCTTCCCTGTTACAGGCAAGAAAGCCTTATAAAACTTTATCGCACTCTGTGCTGTATAAGGCATTAGAGTTCACCTGCCTGCACCAGCTTATCCAGCTCAGCATTAACATTGCTTGAGACTATAGGCAGAACCTCATAAAAGGATTGGCTATTTTTTGTACCTGTCTGTATTCACTTACTTACAGCTCTGAGTAGAACTGAACAGCTCTGTCCTGATCTCCCTGGGCTTTGGAAGTTTGTGCCCTGAGGCTATTTTTCTGTAGGCTAAAGAAGAAGCCTTGCATTTGCCTTGTACTCTGGATGTGTGAATGAACATGTTGCCCTGTGACATGAAGCCCATCAGGCCACCAAGAGCTCTTGGCTTTGGGGAACTAAGAATATCGTCACTGTCTGATGATAAACACGCATCTCCACTTTTATCAATTTCGATTTTTTTTACCATTGATGGAATGGGCCGAATGACCTCTTTCTACTGTTTGAATTTTGCAAAGAAATGACCAGTGAAAAGATGTTTAATCGCTCTGTTTAACAAGAATCGGTGTTGTAGTACTCGAGACCAGACTATTTTAATGGTCTTGGTCTTGTCAAGGACTCGTGAGCAATTTGACTCAGTCTTGACTCGAACTTGAACAAGTGTGGGCTCGGACTCAGTCGAGTCCCTTTTATAAAAATATGCAGTGAAAGCTTTGACTTATTTGACAAACATTTTGACTGACGATGTCAGATATCTTCACGTTTGTCCCTTATTTCAGTCTGCTGTGTAGTGATGCCCAGTTCACAAAATAATAATTCTACTGAGTCTGTTCTTTTCAGTGAAATGGCCAAACAGGTTAGCAAAAAGGTCTGAATCTATTGGCTGTTCAGTCCAATTAGTTCGAACTGCCATCTCACTGAATAATTTGCAGTAGTTTCTTACTCTTAGTTATTTTGTCAAGTTAAAAAGAACATCATCTGTTAAAAACATGACTCAAGACACATGTGTTATACTCTATTCCCTAATAGCACACATACAACATCCAGACATCTATTTGATGTGTGTGTTTACATCTGGAAGACGTCTATTTTATGTTGTTTGCTCATCTGCAATCCGTCTATAAGATGTATGTCAATAATTATGTCTCGGATATCAATAAGACATTCAGCAAATGTCTTTGAGACATTTATAATTAAGAATGATTGTAAATCTGATCTTTTTAAGATGTTTAGTAGGTATTAGATGCTTTCTGGATGAAAAGATCTAAAAAAGACCCCTCAGAAACGTACATGTGCTTTCTGAGTTCATTGCACTGTGTTGGTCTGAACGGCCTCTAGTTTTTTAGAAATTCTTTAGCCATTAGTTACATGAATGCTACACATACTAAAGAAAATGTCAAAATAATTCTCTCAATCTCATCAGAACCGAATGGTTTCTAAAAAAAGTTTTTTGTGCATACCCCAAGATAAAATCTCACAGTCAAAAGTAAGCAGAAATGCTTACTTGACTTACAATGAATGAAATATAGAAGTGTAATTGAGAAAATTGTTAACAAATTTTATGTAAATGTATATATTTACTTTCTGCTAAACATTGTCATATTTAATACATTATTGATTGGATTTCTGGCCCATTTTAGTTATAGTACAGTAATACTGTATTTTGTTAAGCAGAAATGTTTACTTGACTTGAATGAAGTTTATAGTTTGTATTGCCATAATAAGCCACACAGGCACTTTGAACCTTTTATTTTAGTTTTTCACTGACATTTTGTTAACACTGACATGTCGTAATTGAAATACCAGTTTGTTCACTTAACCTACAATGTGTAATTTATTTAATACAATGTTTAATTCTCAACTGGCAATATTGTTTAACCAACGTAAGCTTAAGAAAATAATAAATTAGGTTTATTTGATTTTTGCGCCTAGAGTCAATAGTTCTTTGAACTATACATTTAATAAATAAAAAAAAAATAAAAAAAACTTGTCTTAGACTCAGCCTTTACTGGTTTCGGTATCGACTTGGACTCAGCCCGCTCCGGTCTTGGTCTTGACTCGGACTCGAACCTTTTCTCATCTCGGTCTTGACTCGAACTCAACCTATTCTGGTCTGGGACTGGACTTGGACTCGGATGAGCTGGTCTCGTGTACAACACTAACAAGTATCTCCATTGGCCTTGAGAAGTGTCAATCAAAACTGGGTATGTCCCGTCATTATGTTTTGAAGTGTGTCAACTAATTTACATCAGCTGTCTGGCAGTCACTTGAAGCTGCTCATTAATAATACCACGACCAAGGTAAAGTATCTCCTCTTATTCTTTGAAAACAGTGTTAAAATATGTACAACTATGAAAGGAGTCCAAAAGCATAGATTTGTGTAAATAACACTATTGTTTTTTAGTTTGAAGTGTAGTGAAGAGATTGCATATATCGCGCTGGCTCTGTGATTTCTCTGACAACCAAAGCCATTCATGCACGCACAATGTTAGGTGGCTTTAAAAAGTAGATGATGCAAGCCATATATGGTTGTAAGATTTCCATCTTCGTGAAACCGTGAGTGAAAGCTTATTCTGAAAACGCATCTCGAAACCGAACTGTCCACTCAACAACCAGAGTAGAAACCCTAGTCATAAATCTGATTTCGATCTAAAATAGTAAGTGAAAGCACATATTATCTCCAAAAATAAATTCTCTAGCAATCGATAACCTACCAACTGAGTTCATGGAACTTGAAAAGTTAGACTCGAGTCTGTAACTGAACATACGCCATTGGAACCTATGATAAGAAAACTGTATTTCCAGCGACAATATCTTACATCTACTGTGGACGCTATTATTTGTGAATTAGAATTTGTTCTTAAAGGAATAATTTTCTCAAAATGAAAATGAAAATATAAAATATTATCATGATTTACTCTTAGACCAAGTGATTCAAACAGAATTTCAGAGCTTTTGTTGTCCATACAGTAAAAGTGAATGGTGGATGATTTATACTGCCAAGCTCCTAAAAGGACAAAAATTACATTTGAAGTATCACAAAAATAGTACATACAATAAGCGTGCAATTTACATGTCTTTTGAAGCCAAGAAGCTACGTTTTTTTTCTAAGTCTTATTCGCTAACAAAGCAAACAGAAAGATAATCAAAACAAGCAAGTACTAGCCCCCCCCCCCCATTATTTCTACACCCTTGCCAGGGACATAATAGGGAAATTTATTTTTATTTATTTATTTATTTTTACTAGTTACTTCACTCTTTTGCAGTAAAAGAATGAATCTCACAACTTCTTGTTCAGAATCCTCTATATTACTATTGCCAAATTCTACCTTAGCCTGAAGTTATGCACTTTTATTTGTCATTTCTTTTTTATTATTCTTTTCCATGATCCATTTCTGTTCCCCTCACCTTACTACCATCATGTTCTTAACTGTCTTTATTCCCTTCACTGAACTCCTCTGCTATAACTGCCTTGAGGTTTATGGATGATTATCCTCCATCAGTGCGCTAGATCCTTCTTTTAAACCTTGATTATGCTTCCTGCTCTAGGTGGTGTTACCTTGAGTGCCTTCCTGGCCTCCATAGCTGGATCATAAGTAAATTAAGTCACCCTCTAGTTAGCCCATAACCTAAACATCTTGTGTTTTCATACCGTGTTTATCACATATTCAATTTTTTCAGCTCTGATCTCAAAGCTAGAGTTCATCCCAAAATGAAAATTCTGTCATCAATTACTCACCCTCATCTTTTTCCAAACCTGTTTGACTTTCTTTCCTCTGTCGGGCACAAAAGTTATTTTGTTAACTTATGGACCTTTGCCATAAACTACAAAAAAGAAGTGGTAGATGTGGAAAAATGCTTGGAGTCCAGTGCCTCTGGGCTTTCATTGGAAGAAAAACACAAAGTCACATAAACACACACAAATTCTATACATTGTAAGAATACCCCTATGTGTGTTTTGTCTTCCAGAGAGCCATAGAGTCTTGGTGTTTTTCCACCATTGATTCCACTTGCTCTCAAATGAGCACTAATGGACCAAGAAACATACAGTATGTCTAATGAGTACCTCAGATATTTCTTTCTCATACTTAGCCTTCAGGACCAAATAGGGGAGAACCAAACCATCCCTTGTTTGTTCATTCTCTCTTTCGATCTCTGTTTCCTATTCGGCTCCTCCGGGCTTCTACAAGCCCTGGTGGCTCCCTGCTGTTCAGCCTTTTGGCTACTGAAGAATTCTATCAGTCTGCACTGATCACCAGCTTCATGCAGTCTCACTGTTCTGACCCAGCTATTTTCTTTCAGAAGTAGTGTAACGGCATGGCTTCTTTCCTTCCCTGCTGAAAGAAACCTTAGGCTGGTTAGGCTGTTCTGTTTTGTTGGTTTATCAGGGGTTTTGGGCACTTGTCAGCTGGTCAGAGACCATCTGGCCGACCAGTTAATCCAGCTATTCACCAGCTTGGCTGGGATGGGAGACCAGTTAAAACCACCTTAGACTTGCCAGGCTTGTCTGTTCTGATGGTTTTAGAGGTTTATGAGGCATTCGTCAGTTGGTCAGGCTGGGAAACTAGCTGGCTGACCAGCTAAACCAGCTGTGAACACCAGCTTGGCCAGGCTGCAAAACCATCTTCGGCTGGTCAAAGCTGTTATTTGTTTTTGTTTTTGTTTTTCTTGATAGTGAAATAATGGCATGGCTGCTGAAAGAAACACCCTAACCAGCCTTAGGTGGTTTGCTGGTCTTGCTGATATATTTGGTCAGTCAGCTGGTCTCCCAGCCTGGCCAGTTAATAAGTGGCCAAAACCCATCTAAAACCATTACAACAGACTGGCCTGGCAAGCCTAAGGTGGTTTGCTGGTCTCAGTAGGTTTAAATGGTTCTCCTAACTTTACCAAGCTGGTTGCTGGTTGGCTTAGCTGGTCAGCCGGCTGGTCTTTTAGGCTGACCAGCTGACATATGCCTGAAGTGCCTCCAAAGCCATCAAAATAGACCAACCTAATGTGGATTGCTGGTAAAACTGGTGTCCTCTGGTCTCACAAGTTACCAAGCTGCTCTCAAAAGTTACGAAAACCCTTCAAAAACCATTACAACCAACCAGCTTAAAGTGGGTTGCTGGTCTTTTTTTCTTGCTGGTGTAAACTGGTGTCCTAGCATGGCTAAGCTTGTGTCTGGCTAGTTGGCCAGCTGGTCTCCCAGCCTGACCAGCTGACAATTGCCTTAAACCCCTCTAAAACCATCTAAACAGACCAACCTAAACTGATGGGGGTTCAGCTAAGGTTGGTTTTGGCTTTTTTTTTTTTTTTTTTTTCAGCAGTGTTTTTCTGTCATATACAGTATATACCTCCTCCCCATTTTCTCCTCCTAGATGAGTGTTCTGTAAGGAAGGGCGGTTGCAGTCACGAGTGCTCGGTGGTGCCGGGTAAAGGTGCGGTGTGTTCCTGTCCAGCTGGGTACCAGCTCGGATTGGACGGCCATACCTGTGAGGTGCTGGATTACTGTACTAAACACCTGCGCTGCAGTCAAGTGTGTGAACAACATAAGAGCAATGTGAAATGCTCCTGTTACCCAGGCTGGAGTCTGGGACCTGATGGAGACAGCTGCCACAGCACAGGTAACACAATGTAGCATGTTTGCAATGTTGCTAACACAAATACAGTAGTGATGGTTGGCCAGTGGTTAACATGAAATCAAAATTGGCCCCTTTTCTTCCTTAATACTTGTGCAAACTTTATAGTTTTCATCAAAACTTGATCCAATTTCTGAAACACTATTTATTTTCGTCTAAAAAAAAGTGTGCTTTTCCATGCAGACTATTAGATAATGTTAACTAATAGCCAACTAGGTACAGTATTTAGACATTGTTTTAGGCCACTGTTCTACGTAATGCAGCTTTTATACAATCTTGGCAATAGATAACGCAGTTATTTAATGCTGGTTAACATGAATTCTAGTATGGAACACCCACTTTATGATCCAGTCAAAACAAATTGGATACAATTATGTCCCATCTTACATAACTGTTTGGTTGAAAATCCTGTTTCACTCAGAAATATGTCTTATTACGGAAGTAAAATAGGTTGCAAATGCCATTTCATGTTGACTTGAAGGTTAGATGTCCAATATCAAATAGGGTTGACGTAAAAATTGCAGAGTTACAAAGATTACAGTCCAGTCTTCTTACCATTGCGGCTTTGAGCAAGGCAATTAACCTAAAATTGCTTCAGGGGAACTGAATGACCCTACAATTACTGTGCTGTAAATAGCATGGATAAACGTCTGCTAAATGACAAGTAAATAATTTTGGGACTCATAATTAACAAGAGTTCTTGAACTACCACTTTTGCACACATATTGCTTGATAAACGTTTAGCAATATAATTTTTTGCACTCTTGGCACAACATTTTTGTATTATTCACATTTTAGCCTACCTGACATAGTATGTGCCACACTTTAAAAACCTATTTTCTGTCCTTCAACAACAGATGTTTTCTTGGTTCAGTGTTCCCCTCAGACAGAGAATGGCACATTTAATATGAAGTAGGCTTTGATTTTAAAGGTGTAAAATGCACGTTTAATATGTATGCGTTTGTTTTGTTTTTGTTTTTTTGTTTTTGTTTTTGTTTTTACCTCACAAATGCATCAAACAGAGCATAAGGTGGATTTCTGTCAAGAAAGATGTAACAGCTCTGACTCTTGTGCGCTTTATGAGAGCTGAGAGGAAGATATGTGAAAAGGGCTTTAAGTAACATGTTTTAATAAAAAAGAAAAACAATTTTTTACACACGGCCCAGAGTTGAACCTCTTCACTGAGAGCTGTCAAAATGCTTTTATTTTTTGTGAGCTCAAATGGACAGCTATAATTTATACCATAATCCACCTTTCCTCTCCAGTTTCAGACTTGTAAAGAGGTATTTGGAGTATTGAATGGAGTGTTTTTCTCCACTGAGTTCATTTCGTAATTTCATAAGATAAACTATAGTCCACATTAAACTTAAACTTATTGATGCATTTCAAAGCCCTGTACAAGTTGTTTTCTTTTTCACTTGACCAATAATGTCTTACATTTCTTTATTTTATTAGGCTCATCATTTCATCAGACATTAAAATTCTGCACAAATTAATTCTATGTGAACAAATTTCATAATTTGATAGGACCAACAAGTTAATTTTAAACAAACTTAGTGATTCATTTCAAAGCAATGTAGTGAAACTGTTTGGGATATGCGTTTTCTTTTTCACCTGACAACGAATGTATTGCCGTTCTTTCTTTGTCAGTTTTGTAGAAACTTTCGAGGAATTATTATTGTCTATAAGGCATGATTTTAAAAAAATAATATATATATATATATATATTTAAGTATTCAACTTAATGCAAACTTATTGATGCATTTCAAAGCACTGTACAAGTTGCACTGTGTTTTCTTTTTCACTTTAACAATAATGTCTTGCCTTTTTTGTTGATTTTGTAGATCCTTTTGAGGCGTTCATAATTTTTTCCATCAGGCATGAAATTCGCCGTATTAACCTGCAAAGGGGTGACTACAGCCTGTTGTTACCTGGACTCAGAAACACCATTGCCTTGGATTTCCATTTTAGTCAGAGCTTGCTGTACTGGACAGATGTCGTAGAAGACAAAATCTACCGCGGGAAGCTGTCAGAGATTGGAGGTATTGCTTGCAATACTTCTAATTGTTTTTGATGAACTAATATAATGTTTAGGACAATTTAGTCCCTAGCATCATGGGAATATGTAAAATAAATAAATAAATAAATAAATTGGCATATTGGTCTGAAATAATAGGCTGTTATACCATGTACCGTGTTTTATTATGTCAGTGTTTCTCAGCAGAATTGTTCAGCATGATGCCAGGTGTTTCTTACATTTTTTGTTGTTGTTGTTGTTTTTTACACCCAAATAACAATACCAGTGTGCCGAATGTGTTAGAATTTCATCTTAAAAAAACAAAAAACAAAACAAAAAAATGTGTGAGTAATTTACACTTAGATCACAGCAGAACAAATGGATAGAACAAATGGATTTTATTATTGATTTTTAAATCTACATACCAACCACCCTACCCTAAACCTTAAATCTAAACCTGACCGATACTGTCATAAAAAGCAAATGTGAGAAGAACAATGCAATTGCTGAAACAACCACGTCATTTTATGATGCTTTATTTGTATTTTTGACTCATGTGTTGACACTTGCTCTTCAGTACTCCAGTCCTTTGCATCACATGTGCACTCTATCAGTTGAGCAACTGTGCAATTTGATCAGGCTTGAACAAGCTGGTAAATGTAGTTGTTTATGTAATGCAAATGTTAAAATGTACAGTATCACCTTACAAGTCATGCGCTATAGTAAAAGTGTTGAAGTGAAAAGTGTTTATGAACTGATAATCTGATATTTTGCTCACAATTTGTGAATGAAAGTCACTGTTGTTGTATGAACTCTAGTGTTCATTTCACCAGGAAATGGCTGTGTTATGTAGCACAACGAGCCAAGTAAAAATAATTTTGAGACCACTTACCAAATCTCAAAAAAAGCAATCTTGCTCAAATTACAAAGCAAGACCAAATTGTATTTGTATCATGATTGGTTATATCTGCAGGTGTTTCAGACATTGAGGTGGTTGTCCAACATGGACTAGCAACTCCTGAGGGGCTAGCTGTAGATTGGATTGCTGGAAATCTCTATTGGATTGACAGTAACCTGGACCAGATCGAAGTGGCCAAGCTTAACGGTGAATTACGAGCCACCCTCATTGCTGGCGGTATGGAACACCCTCGGGCAATAGCTGTGGACCCAGGCCAGGGGTGTGTTCTTCCTTTCAGTTGTAATTTTGAGAAATATAAACAGCAAACAAGACCATTTTTTCAATCACTTTATAGTTTTAATGAATGAGTCCAGTGATTAATAGCTCTGTAAGGTGGTTTGCGGAGAGTAATGAACCTGTGTAATCACCCATAAAGGAGCTTTTAAATGATTTCCAGAAGGTATATTACAGTAGAATTGGGCCATTATGCATTCCTAACTATTTTGTAATTGCAGTAATGGTGATGTTTTTAATTTGGATGTGGTATGCAAGCAGCCTTCATTTTAAACCTCATTTAAAGCATTTAAATGCTAGTTGCAATGGAAACATCTTTATGTGGCTAATCTGAGAAAGTTTGTTGTCTTTAGTGCTCTCTTCTGGACCGATTGGGATGCCACATTTCCCCGAATTGAAGGTGCTTCTATGAGCGGGGACCGACGGCATGTGGTTTTCAAGGACATGGGCACAGGCGCCTGGCCTAACGGACTCACCCTCGACCACATAGAGAGGAGAATAGTGTGGACAGATGCCCGGTAAGAGGGACGCCTGCACTCTTCCTTTTAAGGAAGAGAGTTCTGTCAGTATTTCATGACACTGTTTTTGCAAGACGAGTCCATGAGAAAGAGAGATGTTTTCAGAGAGATGGACGGGAAGTACAGGGTAGATTAGGTCACTCCCTTTATGACATAAAAAAAAAGCTTGGATTCCGTTGCTGAAAACAAATTCAAGCATTGGCTTTTTGTTGAATGACTGATATTAGATCCACCTCAGTTGACAACAAAATGACAGACGGAAGGAGACATACTATTAGTATAGATTATAATTTTTCCCATCAAGTATTTTTTGCATTTTACAAAGCATGATAGTAATTGTTGCTGTCTTGATGCATTTATAAACACTCCCTTTGCATTTTCACAGTGCAATCTACCAAGTTCAGTTCCTTGTGTGGCCTCTGGCTTCAAATGCACCACAAATTAATATTCAGATAATGAGATTCTTGGATTTAATGAATAATCTGATCAGTTCTCTGCAATCAATTCTCTCATTTTCATCTCGGCTATATTCAGATCACACATTTCTCTTTCTCTCTCTCTCTCTATCTCTCTCTCTCTCTCTCTCTCTGTCAACAACATCTTTTTTTTCTATTTCTCTCAACTGCTGCTCTTTCAACATTAAGGCATTGATGCTTTCATCTAAACTCCTTCATAAGACTATTTTGAGATGGTGCATATTTTCATTATTTAGAGTAAACTGTCCTTTTAATAAAATAGCTTTACCAGTATCAGGCAGAATATATTCAGTAAGTTTTATTGCATTATTATTTTACTGTTACTGTTAGCATGAAAATATATGTTGTGAAAGTCAACATTTAAAGTTCCCACATGTAAAAAAGTCATGTAAAAAGACTAAAAGAATAAAAATGTCTAAAATGAACATACAATTTTCTTCAGATGCTTGGTTAAAACTATGTAATCAACTTAATATTTCTTTTGTGTAAAATTTGCTTGTAAGCCATAGTGATGTCCGATTTTTGAACAAATCAATCTTTTGTGTAAGTTGTTTGAGTTTGAATCTGGTTCAGTCAAACAGGTTTACAAATCAGGCTGAATGATTCATTAGTGAATCAGTCTGAATTTGAATCATTTTTAAAAAGCCTTATCCAGTAATCACAATAAATAAATTAAATAGAAATATCATGGAAAAGTCATGGGAATTTATCAGTCAAAAAGTGAAGGAACCCACAATGTGAAATTGCATTCGCAAACCATTTTTAATTATGTATTCTGAGGTTTTTCAGATATTTAATGAGGGTGGAACTTTTAGGTGAAAGAATACATATACTGTATATAGACACTGATGAGCCAAAACATTATGACCACTCACAGGTGAAGTGAATAACGTTGATCATCTCCTAACAAGGCCACATGTCAAGGTATGGGTAGATTAGATGGTAAGCAAACAATCAGTTCTCATAGTCAACATGTTGAATGCAGGAGAAAAGGGGAGGAGTAAAGTCTTGATCGACTTTGACAAGGGCCAAATTGTTATGGCCAGACAACTGGGACAGAGTATCTCTGAAACAGCAGGGCTTGTGGGATGCTCCCGGTAAGCAGTGGCGAGTACCTACTGACAGTGGTCCGAGGAGTTACAAACCACAAACTGGCAACAGGGTGTTAGGCACCCAAGGCTCATCGATACGCAAGGGCAATGAAGGCTATCCCATCTGGTACAAACCAACAGATCTACTGTGGCACAAGTCACAGAAAATTGTAATGATGGTTACGGGAGGAATGTGTCACAACACACCGTGCATCACACCTTGCTGCGTATGGTGCTGCATGGCCGCAGACTGGTCAGAGTGCCCATGATGACCCCTGTCCACCATCTAAAGCACCTACAATGGGCACCCGAGCATCAGAACCGGACCTTGGAGCAGTGGAAGAATGTTGCCTGGTCCGATGAGTCCTGTTTTCTTTTACATCACATGGACGGCCGTGTACGTGTGCACCTTTACCTGGGGAAGTGATGGCACCAGGATGCACTGTGGGAAGACGACAAGCCAGTGGAGTGAATTTGATGCTCTGGTGAATGTTGTGCTGGGAAACCCGGGGTCCGGCCATTCATGTGGACGTCAATTTGATATGTGACACCTACCTAAACTTCGTTGTAGACCAGGTACACCCCTTCACTGCAGTGGTATTCCCTGATGCCAGTAGCCTCTTTCAGCAGAATAATGCACCCTTCCACACTGCACAGATTGTTCAAGAATGGTTTCAGGAACATGATGAAGAGTTCAATATGTTGCCCTGGCCTCCAAATTCCCCAGATCTCAATCCAATTGAGCATCTGTGGGATGTGCTGGACCAAAAGTCCAATCCACTGTGGCTCTACCTCATAACTTACAGGATTTGAAGGATCTGCTGCTAATATCTTGGTGCCAGATACCACAGGACACCTTCAGGGGTCTTGTATAGTCCATGCCTTGGCGGGTGGGCGCTGTTTTGTTGTCATTGCATACAGCATATTAGGCATAATGGTCTTAATGTTTTGGCTCACTGGTGAATATATGTTATCTTTCACTGAAGAGTCCATTGATGAATAAGATCAGGAATGTGACCCAAGTATATTGGGTCAATTTTGATTTAATGTTGAATTTAAAATACTCATACTGTGATAAAGGTGGTGATTACAAAGATCACTCTTCATCTCTCCACAGATCTGACGCTATATACTCTGCTCTATATGATGGCACAGGGATGATTGAAATACTTCGAGGTCACGAGTTTCTCTCTCACCCCTTCGCCGTTTCTCTCTTTGGGGGGAATGTCTATTGGACCGATTGGAGGACCAACACAATGACTAAAGCCAACAAATGGACTGGAGCCAATGTGACTGTCATCCAAAAAACCAGCGCCCAACCCTTCGACCTAGAGGTCTTCCACCCCAGCAGGCAGCCACAGAGTAAGAAACCGTGTACATAGTCTCCCAAAAATGTCAACGTTGAATACAAACCAGAGGGAAGATGATTTGAGAGATCCAATAGAACATAACGAGATCTAGACTGAGGGAAGTTGTCGAGTCGGATCAATAGCATACAATGACACAATTTTGGCACATTTCCATTTCTCACTGGAAGATTTTAGGGACTAATTGTCTGCAAAGCTGTCATGTCATGAATCCCTTCGGTACTCATGATTTAGATTTCTTTGATTAAACATAATTTTCTAAAATATGGAAGTCAAACGCTACAAGATCCAAACATACTAATTTCTGTTCTCTGACCATACTTTACAAAACTAAAATACACTTAAAATTAAGATTCCAATTAGAACCAAATGGGTTTTAGAGTCTGATAGGTAGATAGGTAGATAGGTACAGTGTTGCCACAGCAGAACCTTTTTAAGATCCACAAAGAGTTGTTTATTCTTTAGTCCTGTAGAAAACATAAACCAGTACGCTGATAAGAAGAACCTATAATGCAACATCAGGAGGTTTTGTTTTGTTTTTTCTTCCAAAGAAGAGCGAAAAATGGTTCTAATAAAGAGGGTTCTTTGTTAACCTGAGCTGAAAAACGTAATTTTGAATGAATCATAGTAGTATAGGAAAACCCAAACTATGATTGTAAAGTTTTTTTTTTTTTTTTTTTTTAAATCAATCATTTTGCAAAAACAATTTAGTTTTACTGCAGTATCACCATGGTTAATTTGCCGTAAGGGCATGTTTTTTTTTTTTGTTTTTTTTTTAAACCTTGGTACTTGTACCACCATTTAACCATGGTGTTACTATAGTAAAACTGTTATAACCATGATTTTTTGGCAGAAAGATAATGATTTTTACTACCATATTTTTGGTTTTCCTATATTATTACTATGGTTTTACTACAAATATTATGGTTAAAATATCATCACTGTAGTAAAACCATGGTAAATATTTGTTAAGGCTGAGTACTGTCTTGATTATCTGTTCAGTCGACACCGAACAAGTGCCCTCAAAATCTGTTCCACCTCCTTTTACTCTCTTTTAATTGATCTAACAGAGTTTATTCACCGTTTGGGCAATGAAGTATGAAAGAGCCAAAAATGGCCAATAAATAAAGCACAATTGAATCAGCCTGTGATGTCTGTCCAGTATCTTTCCCCTTGGGTTTACATCTGCCAGATGTAGAGGAATCAGCCTTCTGCCATCACATCGGGTTTGGCATCATCCGCCAAAAACAAAATTGCACCCTTAATGGTGCTAAGAGCCTCTTTGTTATTTGATGACTCCAGCTAATCACTTATAATGGGCAGGCAGAAACATTCCAGATAATGATTGGTGGCTATGAACCTACAGTTTGGATTGAGCGATACGCCAAACTTCCTCCTGTAACAGATGTGTGCGGAAGGCTTTTTGTGACCATGATTTTTTAAATGTCTATTCTGAAAAAAATTGAAGTAGCTCTAAACAATAGCAACAACTTTCAACTGCATATAATCCTTCAAAAGGAGATGTTAATGACAAGAAATTTGATGAAAATAAATCTGAGTGAATCTGTTTAGAATTATTTTTAGACCTGTCTTGTCTAGCTTTGAATCTGTTTGTTTTTTAATTTACCTCACAGGCATTTTATGAGATGTGTTGATGAGGAATATGACTAGTTTAATTCAGACACGTTTAGAAATGTGTTATCAAACCAAATGTATGTTCCTAAATTGAAAACTACATCCTATATAAATTTTTTTTTTTTTAAATCACACTTCAGATTTCTGTTGGTGGTCCAGGCTCAGGTTAACTAATTTGTTTTTACTCCCATCACCTTCTTTACCCTGTTTTTGGAGTTTGTTTATAGGGATATTCCATGTCCATTTCCATTATTTGTCTGCATTTAAAAAGGCATTCATTATATCTGGCCCACATTCCTGTTTATATATGTCAGAATTGTTTAGTGAGAGTGACAATAGGGAGATTACTGTATTAATTAGGCCTGGAACAACTGTATTATGATTATTCTGTCATAACTATGTTATAACAATGTAGTTATATGTTATTACCATGTAACTACATGTAATAATGCCAAAATGCAGTTTTTCCTCATTCAGTTAAGGATGAATTTATTATAACTGTTTTTCATGCCCCAAGTTTGCATCTGTGGGGTTTTACAGTCCCATTTAGAGGTGAAGAGTAACAACCTTGCTGTGAGCAAGAACAAATCCTGGGATTGTTAGGAAGGGAATAAGGGGCCTAATTACTCAGCACAGTGTCCATATATTCCACTTGTTAAGCAGAGTACTTTCAGATTTACAGGGAACTGTGTGCACCGATACAAACTGCATAACCTTTTAGTAGCTGAAGTTAAGAAATTATAAATGACACACATACCTTCAGCTATAGCATCAGCTTTAAAATGTGTTTAAAATATATATTAAAAAAAAAAAAAAAAAAAAAAAAACTAAAACAAAAAATCTACGGAATTGACAATAATCAAGACATTATAATAAGTCACTTTAGTACTAAGTAATTAGCCTGTAAAGTAAAATATGTAGAATGGATGTTTAGATATTCTTGTGTAAATGTTTTTTCTACTTTTTTCTCAGCTTCTAACCCATGTGATCGTAATAGAGGAAGAGGCCCATGTTCTCACCTCTGTCTTATAAATTATAATAGTTCTGCATCTTGCTTCTGTCCACATCTCATGAAATTGTCGGCCAACAACCGAAGCTGCCAAGGTGAGTTTGACCTGTCTGCTGAGCTTTAAAAAGTGTAATTTAAAAGGATTCTTCACCCAAAAATGAAAATTATGTCATGATTTACAGTCCCGCATCATTCCAAACACATATGACCCATTTTTTTCCTCTAAGCTTCCAAAAAAAAAAAAAGAGAGAATTTCCATCTGCTATTTTCTATACAGTACAGACTCGGAATGATTAAAAAAATGGGTGATCCGCAATTGAATGGACACGATATAAAGCAGAATGTTTGATATTAGAATAATAATAGCGTGTATCAGGAGACTTCTGTGACCTACCTAAACTCATTACAGACTGAAATGGAGATTTTAGTTTAACAGCTGCCTCTGAGATCTCTCTAGAGGTCAGCATAGTTGAATTTACAGTATGACTCCTTTGACTCTAATGTCTTTATAGCACTGTCTTTGTGAGGGCACTGAATCTAAATTTCCCTGATAATATCTGTCCTGTCAATTGATTTAGGTCAGATTATTTCAGAGACCTAGAGGCAGGAGATCAACGATTATTGTTATTGTCAGTGTGGTGCAATATTCAGAATTTAATTGGGAATTCCTTTTGAGTTCCAATTCAGTTGTTGAATTTGAAATGAGATAGCAAACAGAATGCAGTTGTCATTTGAATTGAAAGAAGAATTAATATCGAATGACATGCAAAGAAAAATGCATTTAATTTTTCAGTATGAATTGTCTATAAAAAAACAAAAAATGTATCATACACACAACAAATGGTATATCTCCAGAAAAGTTGCATAATATTTATTTATTACATATGTAATAAATTATTTATTACATTTTGTTGCAAATCAGTGTTTTGGACTAATGAAATTCAGCTGTTGTGTAACTTTAACATCATGTGGGGTGTGGCCAGTTTAATTAAAATTCCAACTCATAATCTGAAAAGGACCCAATTTTAAATTCAGAATTTTCCATTGTTTTTTTGTTTTTGTTTTGTTTTTTGTTTTATTTATATTTTTGTATACCTGAACAGGTGTGAAGAAATTTCTATTATACGCTCGGAGATCTGAGATTCGAGGAGTGGACATAGACAACCCGTACCTTAATATTATCACAGCACTTACCGTACCCGATATCGATGAAGTCACGGCAATGGATTATGACACGGTAGACGAAAGGATTTATTGGGCCGACGTGAAGACCCAAGCAATAAAACGGGCTTTCATCAACGGAACCAAACTTGAATCCGTCATGTCTGGAGGTATGTTGGGGTCAATTTTGCCATGGTATTTTAATAATATATCTTTGAATTTACTTAGGTTTAGTAATAGAAGAGTTGGATGAAGTTTTAAGATTTTTCTTTTAAATAAATACAATTTACTTAAAGATGAAGTGTTTTATTTGTATGATGTTAAAATGCTTTTTCCTATCCTAGCTTGTGATATATTGGAATTTACAGATTATTCATTGATAATATGCAATGTTACAATTTGTTTACAGACCTGTCCAATGTCCGTGGCCTGGCTATCGATTGGCTGTCCCGAAATATGTACTGGATGAGCTCAGACAACGACGAGACCCACATTAACATCGCCCGTCTTGATGGATCTCTCAAAACTACTGTTGTTCACGGCATGGATAAACCCAAGTGCCTCGTCCTACATCCATCTAAAGGGTAACAGAGTTCAAACTATTTTAACCTCATGCAACCCCATGTCCACTTGTGTGGACGTTGTATTTTGTCTTAGCTATACGTAATGCATAATGTAATTTATTTTTAAACTGACTGATCTCAGTTCAGAAGACTCTGTGCTGTCAGTAAAGTGTTAAACTTTCAATTTACGGAGTCATATGAAAACACAACATGGCGGCAATCACAGAGGAGTTTATGTTTGGTTGAAATTCCATCTACATTACATCTGGTAAGAAACCTAATTAGATTTCCATTCAGTTGTCCACTTTCGTTACCTTCATTGTGGCGTATAAGAAACATCAGTTAAAATGTTAATTACTCAACAGGTCTCAGTCTATTTTCAGTGTTCACAATTTACTGAAGTTATTAGAGTCATTTTCTTGGAGCTGATTAAGAATGACAAATTGGTATAGCTACGTTAAGTCTTTAATGAAGCCAAACTGGTCGTCAGCCAATCAAAAACTGAAATTTATCTTACCCTTGTTGTGCTGGTCAATGACAGCTCAATAATTAGCATACATTATGATTCCAAGCATGCAACCCAATTAAAAACGAAGCCAGTTGCTAGCCATTGTTTGCACAAGATTTAATATAGCAGAATGGTGTAATCCATAGACAGATCTTAACCACGGTACACTGCATGTGTTGTTCTTCTCAGTCTATTTCATTTCACATCCTGATGTCTCCGGTGATCTATGCCCCTTGTGTTACACTTTTCCACCAGCTGTCTTTTCATTTCATCTTTCGACCCTGTCGACATTTATTAAAGTCATCTGTCACAAAGGTTCGTGTGCACCATCAAGATGTATGAGGAAGATAGAGACAGCTTTATTTGATTGTTTTCTGACTTGTGGTGATTCTGAAGATAAAGTTATTTTTATTTATTTTTTTACCTCCTGGCCTTCACATAAGTCCCGACTCTTAAAGTGACAGAGCGCCATCCTTCATTTTGAAGTTCAGTCTGTCTCTCTGAATGTATCTTGTTTCTTGTGGTCTGCAGGAAGATGTTCTGGACGGATGGGAGTACGATAAACATGGCAAACATGGATGGCAGTAACATTAAGATTTTGCACCAGAACCAAAAAGAGCCAGTTGGTAAATTTTCATAATTCACTTTCAGAAACATTGATCATTTTGTTTTGTTTTGCTTTTTGTTTTGTTGTGCAAAAGCTTTGATAAATCTTTTATAAAATGCTTTAGTTTTTTTTTTTTTTTTTTTTTTTTTTTTTTTTTTGATAAAGCTCTGATAAATCTTTGATAAATTGCTTTTGTTTTGTTTTGCAAAGTTTTTTTTTATTATTTATTTATTTCCTAAATCTTTAATAAATCTTTGGAAAAATGCTTTTGCTTTGTTTTACTAAAGCTTTGATAAAAAATGTTTTTTTTTTTAATTATTATTATTATTGCAAAAGCTTTGATAAATCTTTGATAAAATGTTTTTGTTTTGTTTTACTGAAGCTTTAATAAATCTTTGATAAAATGCTTTTGTTTTACTAAAGCTTTGATTAAATATATATTTTTTGCAAAAGCTTTGATAAATCTTTGATATTTTTTTGTTTTGTTTTGTTTTGTTATGCAAAGTCTTTAAATTGTTTGTTTTGTTTTGTTTTGTTTTGAAAATGTTTTAAAAGATTTTGTTTTCAAAAGCTTTGATTAAAAGCTTTCCTTTTGTTTTGTTTTGCAAAAGCTTTGATAAAATGTTTTTTGCTTTGTTTTGTTTTGAAAAGTTTAATAAATCTGTTGTTTTAATTTCAAAGAACCTATTAAATATTAGGAGAATTACACGACTGCATGTACATGCATATACTCTAATTGCACGTTAGAAAGAGGGCACCAGTTAATCATTCTTCTTTCTTTAGGCTGTGTCTTTTTAAACCATTATATCTATATTAGTTTGGTCTGAGAAGTAGCCCAAGGTATTGTTAGACCTCTGTGAGATTTTCCCATCTTCCATCTACTCATAATTAAAGCAAAAATCTCCCTGTAATTATGGCCTGAGCCAAATCCTAAGTAACAGGAGTTATCATTTTTAAGTGAATAAGGGATTGTTCCAAAAAAAGAAACAGACATTGTTATCACTTTTTGAACATTGGTTATGCTCCCCCACAAATAAACATGGCTTGCTGTAGGGAAATTACAGATTTGAAGTAACCAGACATTCTGTAGGCAAAAATCTGTGTTGATAGTCATTAGATAAAACAATATCCAATGTCTTTGCCATTTAAATCAGTTTAACCAAAACGTCCCTTGGAATTTAATTTAAACAATATATAACCATATAGTTTTGGGATTATTTTATTAATATGCTTTTGTATTTCTTTATCTTTTTAGGGCTTTCAATAGACTACATGTCCAACAAGCTGTACTGGATAAGTTCTGGAAACGGAACCATAAATAGGTGTAATCTGGATGGGAGTGGCCTCGACGTGATTGACACCTTAAGAAAAGAACTACGAAAAGCTACCACGTTGGCTGTGATGGGTGAGTGAAGGCTGTTTTTGTGGGTGATGATTGCCATTAAATTATTGTGGTTAATAATGAGTAAATAAGTGGAGCTGTTTAGTTTGTCCTGTGATAGTCATATGTACAATATAACCTGCTTGAGGAACAGCGCTGCATGAGTAATACAAAATCGTTTTTAAAAAGTGAAATTGACTAATTATAATCAAGTTTACCAGAGAGTCGTGTAATTGTAAATTTTGATTAACGATTATAAAAATAAAAATATTTTTCTCTTCAGATTAATGTGCACTGTCGTCAGTGCTTAATTTGTAAATGAAGAATTGCCGGATCAAAAACAATGATTAAGAGGCGTTGAGACCAATGCTGACGATCTAACCTCAGTTTTCCTGGATCACACAATGATGTCATTAAACACTGACCCATGGATAAGTATATGCAATGCAGGGACCCCAACTATAGCATAGCATGTACAAGCTCCTCTGACTGGCATCTCAAATTATTCTTTCACCTATAAATTAGGCTTATGGAAATGCATTTTGTTTCATTTTCATTAAATCTACTAAAGCACAGAATAATTTTTACAGTGTATGATTATTATGAACCACAACTATTGACATCCAATTTACACATTTAATTTAGTGCCACGAAAAAACAATAAATAAATAAAATGTTAAAAAAAATCACTTACCAAGCCTAATCTTCAAGAAGAGCCCACAACTTCTTAAATCATTTTTTGTCATCCTCCTCCCTACTGCGAACTTTGCAGCGTGTGTCAGTCATATCTCTATGACCTTTACCAGTCCAAGATCTAACATAAGGTTCTGGTTTAAATTTGCACAAAGGCGGTCCAACAAGGTTTAGAAAGAGCAGTGTAGAAATTGTCTTTATGTGAAGCGAGGCACAGCTCAATGTACATATCAAGTTCATCTGAGAAACCGCGTTCGCATTCCGTGCTAGAGATGGAAATTTAATTGATGGACCTGAAGAGTTTGTTCAGTTCATTTGAGACCTTTTTCCATTCCTGTCCTTGTACTCCCTGTAAGCTTGCAATACAACTCGGGGACCGTCAATCCAAAAACACTTGTAAAGGGACTCAACTTCACTCTCTCCATAAAATGCCCCTGTGTTTTCAGGCCAATACTGGGGATAGAGTACTTTCAACTGCTTGATCATCTTGCTGTACCCCGTTATGTCTGGTGCTCATCCACCTTCACACAATAAACTGTTCTCAACATTCCTTGCAACAGCCTTGAAAACTCCTTGTGGTCTATCATCCTGTCACTAGATTTTCCTGTATTCAACATGTCATTGGAAGGAATTTTCTTGCATTGCCCTTTGGCTTATAACTGTGTGTCGTTCAGGCTGATCTGACATAGCGTCATCCACTCATATTTGTCATAGAATAGATTTGTGTGTATCAATTATTGTGCATCTTCTTTTTGGTTCAACTAACAACTCAGAAAGTTCCTGAAGTGCATCAGACATCAGTCCCAAATTGTTAATAACAGCATGAGAGGATACACGCACTGCAAGACCACTGTAGGTACTGTGAGTCACACTGTCACGAGAGGCATCACCAGCTGCTGTGCTGAAGTGCTTATGGAGTGTGGGCCATTTTTCCACACTGTCTTGACTGTTCTGAAGCTTGATGCGACCCACCGAGTGTCTAGAATTTTCCCAATTTTGTGCAAGTGAATGCCTAGACTTTCTGCACATTCTCTCAGTTCCATTCTATTTTTGTTGGATGTGTGGTAAAGTGAGTAAAGCTTATTCATGAGGATTTTTAAATGATCGATTGCTCCAAATTCTTTGAGCATTTCACTCACGGCAAGCTCAAGTCTATGAGTCATACAATGCCAACCTGTGACATCGGGGAACAGGGCCTGCATTCAAGCTATAACCCCGCTTTTACATCCAAACATCACAGATGCTCCATCACTTGTTATGCCAGTCAATTCTTTGGAGAGGAAAACTTTTGTAAACTTGTATCTATCTAGACAATATTGTAGGCTGTAAACAATACCCCCTGCACTTAAATCATCTAGTTCTACCAGATCCACAAATATATTGGCAGGCATGTCCATGTCATGTAACTGCAGTCTCATGTAAATGATCAGGGCACTTTTCTTGCTGAAGCGTGTTGCCTCGTCAATAATTAGGCTTACTTTGAGGGCACATTACACTATGTTTTTAAACAGTTTTCTTCTCATTTTTGATGAGATATGTTCCTGGATATTGGCACACATTACATTAGAATGTAAGATGTATCCCATATTAATGCCATTTAACTCCATGTGCAGGTCTATTGCATTTTGCCTCCTTGTAGGCTGTTCGAAATACTCTAGCTGTAGTTTCAGTTTGTTCAGCCTGTGCATTAACAACACTGTGGCCATATGTGATAAACACTTTTTTTACGAAGTGTCTGCTGCTGTTTTGTTTTATCTATTAATAAATATAATTCGGGTGAGTGACATCCTCTCTCACCGATGACGTTTCCTTGTCCATTAGGCCTACACTGGTTTCTGACTGATCCACCTCCTCGTGTCTTTTGCTGTCCCTCTGACTAACATTGCTATCAGCAGTGTTATCCAGAGGTGCATTTTCACTTTCTCGCAATCTCTTTGGATCAGGAACACCACTCGTCGTGAGTTTGAATTCAGGGTGTGCTGAGTGACTCCAGCCAGGTCTCCTAAGCAACCAAATTGGCCCGGTTGCTAGGGAGGGTAGAGTCACATGGGGTAACCTCCTCATGGTGGTGATTAAGTTGTTCTCGCTCTCAGTGGGGCACGTGGTAAGTTGTGCGTGGATCACGGAGAGTAGCATGAGCCTCCACATGCTGTGAATCACCGCGGTGTCATGCACAGTGAGCCACGTGATAAGATGCGCGGATTGACGGTCTCAGAAGCGGAGGCAACTGAGACTTGTCCTCTGCCACCCGGATTGAGGTGAGTAACCGCGTCACCACGAGGACCTAGTAAGTAGTGGGAATAGGGCATTCAAAAATTGGGGAGAAAAGGGGATAAAATAAAATATATATATTTTCTAAATATATATATATATATATATATATATATATATATATATATATATATATATATATATATATATATAGCTTTAAGAATTATTTTGTTTTGCAAAAGCTTTCATAAAATTTGTTTTTTATTTGTTTTTGTTTTTTGTTTTGTTTTTTGTTATTTATTTATTTACATTTATTTGTAAATAAATACATTTTTACATTTATTTTGTGTGTGTGTGTGTTTTGGTTTGCAAAGCTTTTTATTTCAAACAACCAATTAAACATTATGAACATTACACAACTGCATGCGATGCATATACTCCAATTGCATGTAAGAAAGTGCCGTCATTTTATGATAGGATTGTTGAAGTGGAAACATGTTAGGCAATTATATTACTGGTTAATATTATAATATAGATTATTTTGCCATGCCCATTTGACCACGGATTGCTGTAATTTATCAATAAACAAGTTGTTTTCCAGAGAGTCGCATAATAGTACATTTTAATGAAAGATTATGAAATTCTATTTCTTTCTTCAGAATAATTTGCACTGCTGTGCACAATTACACAAGTGTTGTTTATTAAGAAAGGAAATAGGGTGTTTTGGAAAAGCTTTCATAAAATGTGCTTTGTGTTTTGTTTTGTTTTGCAAAGCTTTGATAAATCTGTTGTTTTTATTTCAAACAACATATTAAACATTTTGAACATTACATGACTGAATGTACATGTATATACTCAAATTACATGTAAGAAAGAGCCATAATGTATTTGATAGGATTGTTGAAATGGAAACATGTTAAGCAATGATATTATTGGTTAATATTACAAAATATATTATTTTCCCCCCGCCCATTTAACCGCAGAATAATTTGAATGACCAGTCGAATCAAGTTTTCCGGAGATTTGTGTAATAGTAAATTTTGATAAACGATTATAAAACAACATATTGTGTCTTTAGAATAATATCCACTGTTGTGCACAATAAGACAAATTATATATTTATTAGGCAAGTAAATAGGGTCAATTTTGACTTCATGTTGTCTTTAAAGTAAAAAAGAACTTCCCAGAGCTCACGCATTACTTACATCCCAAAATAAAGGTTTTCAAAGACAAAACAGCTATATATTTACACTTCTAAAAAAATATTCTTTTTGTAAACGGCAGATATACTGCTTCAATTTTATTCAGTGTCTTTCTTTCAACAAAAGGCTTCTGAGGAAACTTAATGAAGAACTTGCTCTTGTGCTTCTCTGTCTTTCATGATTTTATTTCCTCTGACCTGGTGTGTAACTCTGTCAGGAGGGTGCCGTGAGAAGGCGAAGGGGAACACAGCTCACATTTTTCATCAGTTGTGGATTGACATTAATCTATTTAAGAGTGAAACAGCTGGTTCAAAACCAGAGGATCATCAGCTAAAGACATCAATTCTGACTCGCAGCATCTGCCGTTTGAAACGCCTTGTACCTTCCTCTCACCTTCAATGTTCATGAGACGTCCTGGCTTCCAGGGGAGACAATTTTATAAGGTTTCTAATTAGGCCTAACATAGTAACTATATCTTCTGGAAGCATTATGTTTCTTGGTAAAGCTGGGAGATATGAGGGTATACCAATTCAACAGTAGAACTGTACCAATAAGATTTTGCTAGTAGAAATTTCTGATATATCGTGGGCAGGACTGCTTCACGTTTTATACACTTAAGAAATGGAGAAATTTCTGAAAGAACCGATTTATTTAAATTCAATATTAATTTGGTATTCCCAGCACTACATTTAATAGAAAGGATGGTTCAGGTGAGCAGAACTGATCTCTCGTCTCCATTGTTGCGTTTGCAATACATTGTGACAAATGTAGTGTTTTGTAACAATACACCGCAACTCATTGGAAAATGTAGCTTGTTACTGGAAAAGCTACAATCTTGCAAAAATAGCTGAGCTGCTGTCACGCTACTATAAAATGAGTTACTCTCCAACACTGCTGTTCATCAATTTCCAAAAAAAAAATAAAAATGGGTACTTTTCATTTGTAAAGAAATTAATTCATTGGACATTACCACATGCTTATTTGATTTATAGAATTTTCACTTAAAATAATTAGAATGTGATATACACTCGTACTGTGATATAAGATAGCTGATACTGTGATACAAGATTTAGGTTATACCACCTACCTCTATTACTTGGTAAAAGAAGCTGTATTGTGTAAAGTTTTATAACAATGAAACTGAGGTAAAAGATCATAGTCTTCAGGAATGTGATAAATCATCTAACCAGCCGAGTCCTCTGCTAACTCTGATAAAATCTATTTGGTCTCATAAATCACCTCAGTGTGAATGTATTATTCGATTGTATTCTGAGAAACAACCTGTTCATGCTTCTCTTAGTGTATTATCTCCTCAAACACAGTGGCGTTATACCCCTCTCGGACTCAGATGTTGCCTGGAGCTGCTAATACAATCAGTTTGAGCGATATCCAAACAATCAACATCTGTGAATGTCTGAGATATGGGCTATTAATGGTGGAAAGGCTGGAATCTACGTTCTCTCTGTTAAGCCACACCGAACACTGTTTATTCCCCATATTTACACTTTTTTGGCTCACGTCAGAAACCATACTTTTATTTATACAGTGGTTCTTGCTTGTGAAAAACGATCTGGCTTGTCTTTCACAAATACATTAAGGGTATTGTAGCTGTTGGAAATATATATTAGAAGGAACATAAGTATGTTACAGATTGCTGTACAGTTATTAAATCGAGTGAAATTGTGACAAAATTCCGTGACAAAAACACACTGGCTTTCAATTTAATAAACAGTCCTCTCGCTTCATAACATCTTTCGCCTCTATCTCTATTTGTCTCTCACTTTATTTCCATTTTTCTTTTTGTCTTTCTTTGTCTTGAATACTCTGTTAGCTCAATCGCACAGTTACTAAAACTTGTCCGTCACATTCTCTATTCTCTCATCTCATGGCCATTTAATTGTTAGACTCGTTTGTTTAATATTAATGACTAATTAACCCCATTTTTTTACCAGCTGTCCCAGGAGGAATGCAACAAGTTAGGAGATAATTAATTATTCATGAATTATTTTCCATTTTCATTTTCTTTGTCATTGTTGTCTTTATAGGAAGGAGTCCGTCAGTGTCCCACAGGAACAAGACAAACTTATTAAAGAACTTTCTACACCACCAAGCATTTAAATGATCCTCCATTGTGTCCCAATGATGTAACGGACAGCAGGGCTAGTTGTCACAGGGGGAAGTTGTCACAAGTACTGTATGTCAGTAGTTACTATATAAGATTACAGATATCTAAAATTAATTTCTTATTAGTTGAATTTCCAGTTTCACATATCAGCAATGTACTACTTACTAGAAAAAAACTATAATGTATAGGTAATTTGGTTTTCACTAGTGGCAATGTTCATTTCAAATTTTTATAATGTTGTTGTAACTAGTAAGAAAGCATTTTAAGATATTTTCAATTACTCTTCAATTAATTGATATCTTAAATACCAAATCTCACAAGTTGAAAAACATTTACAGATATCAAAAATTAGCATTTTTACTAGTTGTTATTTAATTGTTGATATCCAGAATGGATAAGTGGACTAGTAACAATGTAATCATAGATATATAAAAAAATATATAAAAAAAAATAAAAACATTTTACTAGAACTTCATAGCTTAAATGTAAAATTGGAATTTTAACTAGTTATAAATTACTTATAGATATCTGTAATACCAAATCTCACATTTACAGATATCAAAATTAGCATTTTTACTAGTTGGAATGTAATTGTTGATTTCTGGAATGGATATTTGGACTAGTAACAATGTAATCATAGATATCACAAATTATAATTTTTATGTGTAAGAAGTTCATAGCTTACACAGTATGCGGAATTGGAATATTAACTAATAATAAATTCGTGATAGATATCTGTAATTGTATTTTGAACAGGAGCGAATGACAGATATTGTGGAATTCTATTAGTAAAATGCAGTTCAATATATTATTAATTATGTTTTTTGCTAGTTAAAATTCAATTTTTGATATTAAGAATGGGTATTTCCTTGTCATTTTTTATTTTTTTTTTTTAAATATCAGGAATTAACATTTTTACTAGTGCAAACCTAATTCCTGATATCAAAAAATAACATTGTCACTAGAATAATTCCAATGCTGATGTCAAGAATTGGCATTTTAACTAGAGAAAATGTAAATATCGATATCTATAATCATAACATGCATGTGATTTAATGACGAAAGTGCTTGCAGTAATTACACAAATTTTTGATTTTCTAAAATTCTAGCTGTGGTTTTGTATGTGGTTCAAAACTATCTTTGTTAGTGAATTCGGTCCACCAAACTAAAATTACAATATCATATTTTTGTAATAGCTGTTGGGTAAGTAAACAATATAAACTACACTGGCATAGATTAAAGGGATCATGACATACTCTCTTTTTTAAATTATTTTTATAAATTTATTATTTTCCCTGAGGTCCAGTTATAATGTTAGTAAAGTTTTTTTTTTTTTTTTTTTTTTTGCACCAAAACAGTCAACATTTAGAAATATGTGATAATTTTCCACCCTGTCTCTGACCCACTGTCTGAAACGTTTTGGCCTCAGCATCTCCTTTAAACTTCAATGTAAAGCCCAATGTTATGATTGGCTAACATTGTGCAGCCCCTCGAATAGAGCCATATATATTTTACACTCAATCCACAATAATAAAAAAACATAAAAACTTAATTTTACTTCTTACACATAACACACATCCGAATATATCAGTCTTTTCACTCAAGCATAGCAGCACTATCAATATCAAACAGTCATCACATAAAAAATGTAAGGTTTTTAACTGCCACATCTTTCAATAACAATTCCAAATCATATTGTGACAAGCAATCCACACTGATATAAACATACTGTATCATACACGTTGAAGCTGGTTGAACACACATAATACAATCTATGGTAAAACATGACACACACCACTCATCCTGCATTGATGCAATTAGGAACTTTGTTAAACTATAGTCACTATTTCCAGATGTTGGGATGCTTCAACAGAGGACAAAGCAGAGACGCTGGTTTTCACATGAGCAGCGTCTCACATTTTTCATCTTCTGTTTACTCTGGGCGAGACGCAGTTCTCCCAGCCAGTGGCAGAACATGGAATGGAGCAGAACAGACAAGTTTTTAAAAGTTGAGCTTGTACCGCTCTTAAAATGGCACCACCGGAAAAGCATCAAAATGGTCAAAGACCGTTTCATTTTAATGAACTGTATCTTTTTCCTGGGCAATAATGGTGGAAATGTTCAATACCTTTGTTGTGGACAAGACATTAATGTGTGTATCTATACAGAATTGTACTCCTACCCTGAGAAATCCTGTGGAAAAAAGTGTGACAACTTGCCCCGGTTTCCCCAATACACTAAGACTGTTCTTCTGTAATTCATTCTCCCTGGGTTTGTACCTGCCAGCGACTGATATCTTCAGCTCAGGCCAGGAGCTAAGAATAGTCCTACTTGCTTTTGGTGTCTGTATGTAATCCATTCAGGACTGCCAAGGGACTAAGATGCCTTTGCTAGTACCTATAGGATTCATAAGTGCTGAGAGGGTGGGTAGGACAGAGCAATGGAGTTGAGGTACGGTGTCATAGTTTGGAGTCAGGGGACATCCCCCACTTCACTGAAAGACATAGTTCGCAAGTAAGATGGCAAAGGAATGTGCTGCTAGCCGTGAACGGTTCCGGTCACCAGGGACATGAATCCTGGGAGACAGCAGCACACCTCTACGCCTTGTATGATGTGTAATCGCAGTCGGTGTGTGAGAATTTAGTTGTTGTTTTTTTTTTTGGTGGGGTGGGGTGGGGGGTTGGGGGGGGGGTTATGCTGGAATCAGTGTTGTATTATGCATTAAAGACAGAGTTGACAGAACTCTAAAGCCTAGTAGATTTGTTCCTCATGGTTGCAATGTGCTGTTTTCAGCAAAGAAATAGAGAAACTTTTGTTCATCAAATCAAGCCATGTGGTGGAGCCATTTTGTTGTCATGACAAAAAAAATAAAAAACAGAGAAGACCTTTTTAGACCCTCAAGACTGTTTGCGATTTCCTTTTATTATATATATATATATAATTTTGTTATAATTACATATTAATATTTTATCATTTTTATTAAAAGGCACATTTTGTTCGGGTAATTTAGTGTAAACCTGAGAAAGCATCTTAATATTTTTATTCAAAAAATCATGAACTTTGTTATATACAATTTGTATTTTTTTTAATTAAAGATTAAGTTGTATACACTCTTGTATTTAAGGAGCAGGGAAAGTATTGTAATTATTTTTAAAGTCATAATATATATATATTTTTTTGATGTTTGTTTTGGATCATTGTCCTGCTGGAAGATCCAACCAGGGCCCATTGTAAGCTTTCTGGCAGAGGCAGCCAGGTTTTGATTTATTATCTGTTGGTATTTGATAGAGTCCATGATGCCATGTATCCGAACAAGATGTCCAGGACCTCTGGCAGAAAAACAGCCCCACAACATTAAAGATCCAGCACCACATTTAACTGTGTGAATTAGGTACTTCTTCATGTGCACCAAACCCATCTCTGGTGTTTGCTGCAAAAAAGCTCTTTTTTTGTTTCATCATAGAACCCGGTCGCATTTGAAGTTCCAGTAGCATCTGGCAAACTGAAGACGCTTGACTTTGTTGTTGGATGAGAGCAGAGGCTTTTTTTTTTCTTGAAACCCTCCCAAAAAACTTGTGGTGATGTCGGTGATGTCTGATATTTTTTTATTTTATTTTATTAGACTTTCTGACCCCAAGTCCCAACTAATTTCTGCAATTCTCCAGCTGTGATCCTTGGAGATTCTTTGGCCACTTGAACCATCCTCCTCACTGTGTGTGGAGACAATATAGACACTTGTCCTTTTCCAGGCCAATTCTTAACATCTCCAGTTGATTGGAACTTCTTAATTATTGTGCTGATGGTGGAAATGGGCATTTTCAATGCTTTGGCTATTTTCTTATGGCCACTTCCCATTTTGTGAAGCTCAACAACCATTAGAACTATATTCTTTAGTGTAACACATTGTGATTGATGATTATGGGAATTTGGCCTGTGTGTTACCTCATATTTATACCCCTGTGAAACAGGAAGTCATGGCTGAACATTTTCATATTCCTAGTCACCCAGGTGCACTAAAAAATGTAAAATATGAAGGGAAATATAATTCAGATATATTTTACTCATAAGAATTTCTAGGGGTGCCAGTAATTGAGATCAACATGTTTTGGAGATAAATATTTATTTAATAAGGAGATATTTCATTCATCTTTCAATTGTTCTACTTCAGTTAAAGTTTAGATTTTTGTAACATTTTTGAATGAAAGATCAAAAGGATAAACAATGCAGATTTTTTTTCACAGCCTTCCTTGCTCATATTTACCATGGGTACCAATATTTTTGGCCACTACTGTGTGTATATATATATATATATATATATATATTGTGGTGACTTTAAAGATTGTTTTTTGGAAGTTAAAGTTAGTGTCCATGTTATTGGTCAACTGTTTTTTTTAATTGCAAAATGATTGCAGTGTTTTGATTTTTAACTCTAGGTGGGAAGCTGTGGTGGGCCGACGATGTTCTCGCTCAGCTTGGGACAGTTAACAAGAGGGATGGAAAAAACCTGACGGTACTGCGGAATAAGACCACAGGTGTGGTCCACATCAAAGTGTATGACAAAGACAGTCAGAAAGGTAAAATAAAAACATCTCCCTCAGTGTTTCATCTTAAATAAAATCCAGAATCAACAACTTCACAAGAGTAACTAGGATCAAATCTGATTTTCTTTTTGAAGCAGACAAAGTTTATGTTTGCTAGCACACAAACAGCAACAAAAAACAGCAATATCAAAGGTTCCGACACCTTTTGATCAATGAATTTCCATTACTTTTCTAGGTGTGATATATATATATATTGAGAGAGAGAGAGAGAGAGAGAGAGAGAGAGAGAGACACACAGAAATATTTTAAAACTCCCAGAACCGTGGGAACCCTAAATTTTTGCGAGGAGTTTTTTACTAATGCCTTTTGGTCCAAAAAAATAAAAAAGCAATAGCTTAACATAATTTCTGCAAGTTGATGCTACTCACGCTACCGATTGTGTTTCATAGCGGTTATGATTCTACGGCTAAGAGCTCTTCCTTCTGTATGAATTATGGTAAAGACATTCATATCAGTGACAGGTCTATTATTGAAAGAGTGCTTGATCCTTTAAATGCTCTATTAGTATTAAAAAAATGGCAATTAGGGGATCTTCAAGGTAAAACTTTGTGCTTCCTCCTCACATCTCCTCATACTAATTAGCTCCCTCATTTATCTATTTGACACAGACCTCATGGGAGCAGAGGCCCGTCTCATTACGGCACTTCAAATGAGCTAACTAGGGTGTCTCTGAAGAGGTGTCCGAGGAACAAAGTCAAACCACATCCGTTTTTTCTTGTTTCTTTTTCCTTTATTTTTCTTCCTCTGTGTGTGTTTGTAATAACGGTAGGTCACGTTGGTCAAGTACGTATCCAACAGCTGAGTAGTCGATTAGTGAGACTTTTGAGGATTTTCGTGGCATTTTTAATTAGCGTGCTGACGGTGTGATGCGCTATATCCCCTTTAAAGCACTGTTACAAAAGCCATAAACATTCATATGGGCATCTTTGGATGTTGTGTTGCATTTTGCTCTTTTTTTAGCATCGCACTCCAAGTGTTGCATCTTTTTTTGAGACTGCATGTCAAGTTAAAATAGTCCAACTTTAAAAATCTTGAGACCTCTCTATTCTGTTCACGTAGCTGTTACAAAGATTAAAGTGTTGGGTCTTTAAATTCATCTTATTTAAACTACCTCTGATACAGCTGTTCACATGCTGACGGACATCTTTGGTGGTCGCGCTTTATGCTGTTTTTTCATGTCTAGTAAAAATTTAAAAATCTGGTCTCGAGTCCCCTGTGTTCTGTTCACATAGCTGTTACATACAGTAGCTGAAAATGTTGTGTATTTAAATTGATCTGCTTTAAATCACCGCCATTTCAGCTGTACTTGATGGAATTACTGACGAACTGACTAACAGAAATTGTCTGGCTATGGCCAGGCTGGCACCCCACTTCAATATCAAACTGCCACAACAAGCAGATGGAGATATTTGGCTGTTATATCGTTTTCTTTGAAATTTCCACCCCAAGTTTAGTGTTTTTTAAGAGTGCTCGTCAAGTTAAAAATATTTAAACTTTTAAAAACGCATGTTGAAACCTCTGCATTCTGTCCCATTATGCAGCTTTTACGTAATTTAAAATTATGCGTCTTCAAATTCCTATGCTTTAAAACATTGCCACGAAAGCCAAAAACTTTCAAATGGACATCTTTGGATGTGTAGTTACGTTTTTCTCTGTTTTTTGAGCATTCACCTCAAGTGTTGTGTTTTTTTTTAGACTGCATTTCAAATTAAAATAGTAGTTTTTAACTGTTAAAAACGCATCTCGAAACCCCTGTATTCTATTTACACAGCTGTTTCGTAGATTTAAATGTTGTGTCTTTTAAATGTATCTCTAAAGCACCACGGCTACAGCCATATACATGAAGATGGACATCTTTGGCGGCTGCACCATGTTTTCTGCTATTTTTTAAATCAGAAGCTTCATTTGAAAATTTGATTTAATTTGAAAATAGTCCAACTTTTAAAAACAACTTTAGAGATCCCTGCATTCTGTTGCATTACATAGCTGTTACGTGCTGTAGTTTAAAATGTTGCGTCTTTAATTTAATCTCCTTTAATGAACCACGGCTACAACTGTACACATGCAGATGGCCATATTTGCATGTTGTGTCATGATTTGCGCTGTTTTTTGAGTGCCCCACCCCAACCCTTACGAAAATCAGGAGTTTATGGCAAATTTGCCACTGATAATTTTCACATGCAAATGAGCTTTGCAGCAAACTTGTGGCAAATTGTCCATTGTTACCAAAGGTTTGCCGGAGACCACTGGCGAAGAGCTGCAAAATTCTGGCAAACATTTGCGGCAAATCAAAAGCTCATTTGCATGTGAAAATAATAAGCAGCAAATTTGCAGCTAATTTAGATTTTTTGTAAGAGAAGTGTTGTGTTTAAAGTGTTGTGTTGTGTCTATTTAAAAGCAGTCTAACATTGAAAAACACGTCTCAATACCACTGCATTCTGTTCCATTACGTAGTTTAAAGTGCCGTGTCTTTAAATGAATTGCTTTAAAGCATCGCCACTACAGCCATACACATGCAGACGGACATCTTTGGTGCCACATTTTACACTTTTTTTTCTGCATCCCACACCAAGAGTTGCATTTTTAAGACGGCACGTAAATTAAAAAAATAGTTCAACATTTAAAGATGCGTCTCGAGACCTCTGCATTCTATTCCATTTTGTAAATGTTATTTAACTTAAAAGTTGCATCTATAAAGGGGTCATGAAATGCTCTTTTTTTTATATTGTTATTATCTTCCCTGAGGTCCACTGATAATGTTAGTAAGGTTTTTCTTTTTTTTTTTTTTTTTTTGCATTAAAACTCTGTTTAAAACACTCGGTTTTAGCATAAGCGCCTCCTTAAAACTTCAACGTAAACACCCACTGTTCTGATTGGTTAACATTGTGCAGCCCCTCGAATAGAGTCATTTTTGAAACTCATTCGGAAGAGAATGAACCAGCTCAGCAACATTATAAAACCAAATGTCAGGGTTTACACATAACGCACATCCAACACATTGCATCCGAGGTAGCGAGTAGTGAAGCACAGTAGGCCTTTTGTCCTTCTCTCTGTCTCTCTGTTTACGAAGTGAGCACCAGTGGGTGGGGCTGTGGGTGCGATGATTTTAAATTAAATTTAGAAAAGACTCTAGCGTTGATAAATAAAGTAGCATTGATGTTGTTGCTGTAGAGGTGGTCATGAATTAACCCTTTGTGGCATCACTAATATTCAGATGTAGTGAACGAGGCATTTTGGCTTTCAATAAATGCTTTTAGTTCATTGGGGATTAAGTTTTGAGTTCTGAAATTTACAGTATGTTTTTATAGTAGAGAGACCTCTTATATGTCAAAATATCAAGGGGAAATTTTATTCCTCTTGACATGACCCCTTTAAATTCATCTGATTTAAAGCACTGCTGCTACAGCCGAACACGTGCAGACGGGCATCTGTGGCTGTTTCGTCACATTTTGCGCTATTTATTTGAGTGTCCCACCCCAAGTGATTAAAAATAGTCTGTTAAAAATGCGTCTTGAGATCCCTGTATTCTGTTCCATTTCGTACCTGTTGTATAGTTTAAAATGTTGCGTCTTAAAATTAATCTGCTTTAAAGCACCACTACTACAGCCATAAACGTCTTTGGATGTTGCATTGCATTTTGCACAATTTTTTTTTGTTTTTGTTTTTTGAGCATTGCCACCCCATGTCTTGTGTTTTTTTAAGACTACATGTCAAGTTAATAATTGTCGAACTTTAGTCTCGAGAACACTGCTTTCGGTTCCATTAGCTGTTTTTGAACGCAAAAAAGTTATTTGCATAAATGGCCCCTAAAAAACATGTCAGGTTAACCAGCCTAATTATACAGAACTTCCTTAAGACTAATTAGTTGATTAGTCATTCAACCCACCATAGTCAATTTTGAAATTATATAGTTTTGGACATCTCTAATTTGTAACCTATTCCTGAATTTGATTTCTGGTCAGTGCACAATCTCTCGTCCCCAAGAACGTAAGGCATCTTTAAAGAAGGTTCAGACAGATACCTGATAGACAAACACCTGTACGACTTAAGGAATTAATGAGGTGTGTTAATGTGTGTATGTTTAAGCAGTTTCATCCTTTGTTTAGGTCAGAACCTGTGTGTGTCAAACAACGGTGGGTGTTCCCAGCTTTGCCTGCCCACCTCTGAAAATACTCGGACGTGCGCTTGTACTATGGGCTACAACCTTCGGCCCGACCGTTCGACCTGTGAAGGTACAACTGTTAGCTAAGAGCCTGAGCACAACATAGTCATTAATCATTATGTCTAACAGCAAATTGACCATATATCCCTACAAATGGTTTAAGACATATGGTGTTTTTAGTTGACTTTGGTTGATTTTATTTATTTATTTATTTATTTATTTATTTATTGTGCAGGTGTTCAGTCTTTCCTGATGTACTCCTTTAATGAAGGTATAAGAGGACTATCTCTTGATCCCAGTGATAACTCTGAAGTTTTGATGCCTCTAACTGGCGCTATATTTACTGTGGGCCTGGACTACCATGCCGGTGAGTGCACTTTAGTATATTTTCTTTGATGTAGTTTAAAACTATATTATCTCATAGATGAAAGAAGGAACATTTCTAGCTAGAAAAAAAGCCACAACATAAAAAAGGTATCATATTTATTTATTTATTTATTTTTATGTATTATTTATTCATTCATTCATTTAATATAATTCTTGCCAAGTGCTGGACTCAGTAAAAACTTTTTTCAAGGGAAGGCAAAATAAAATAAAATAAAATAATAAAAAATAAAAATAAATACATCAATAAAAAATAAATATAAAATAAAACTCAATTTCCTGCTTGAGTGGGATGAAAGTTAAAGCTCCACTTGAAAACTAAATAAACTTATACATAAATTAGCAACTGAAACTTGTTATAAACTAATGCATACATTAATCAAAGAAATAAATTTAAGTAATGAATAAATTACTTCCAGATGGTACAGTCCAATTTCCTGTTAGAAGGGCATACACGTCTAACCCTGCATCCAGAATCACGTACTGTCATACTACATACTGTATTTGATGAAGGACACACTTCTTGACCGGTAAAAAGTACATTCTTTAGGTATGGATGTGAGTAGTGTGAATAGATTATACATACTTCATCCGGGGATGTGTATTGACCCGTGAACCGAATATATGACGTAATAACAACAACTGCAAAAATAATGTACTCTGTTTATTTATATATATATATATATATATATATATATATATATATATATATATATATATATATATATATACTGTATATATCACTTACAGTTGACAAGAGCTGTCCAACTCGCGGTTTACCCCCTGGTCTTTTAAATCCAGCGTTTTGATCGTGGACGTCGCCTTAGCTCCCGAGGGATTATTTTTTTTGTTTTCATGAAATACTATAACTGCTGGCTACAATTATCTATATAATTGTGATTCTTCTAAAATGAGCTGTTATTGTTCTTTTTCTACATCTTTGAATTATAAATGGTAGATTGTAGAATTTACATTGTACGCCATTAATTGAGAATGGGTTTTATTAATTTGCAACTGGTACTTAGAAACTCAAGCAATTAGGCATTTTTTGGACCATGTTTATGACAACATATCACCCATCGACATGAGGAAAGCAAAATAACTTTCATTTGCTGGGTTTCTGCTCTCAGTAATTCGGACAGATTTATTTAGTGCCGTAATTGGACAGCTGTCTCCACACTGAGACAGAAATGCCACTCGCATCAGCGATAAACAATCTGCAGCTCTGCATTTGCATGACAGAGCAAATATTGGCATTGCGTTGCATGTCTATATATTTATTTTTTATTTGTGAGCGGGGGTGGAGGAGGGACAAATATGCTATTATGACAGATGGAAGATAATCCAAAAAAATTAGCTGGACAGATGAACTAATTTCGGTTAATGAGAGATGCATGCATATGAATGCAATTGAATGGGCTTCCATTGGAGTTTTTGTCAAATATATTGTGAATTTTTGGGTGGTTGAGAAGCTGCTGGAACATGAAGCTGTACATAATACCAGTGCAGCCAAGTCAAACCAATTTTCATGAATAGCATTTTGAGGGGGGCAGGCCACGGGAGCCAGAACAATCACAAGTACTTTTGGTCTTTTTAGCCTCTATTGTTTTTAGAAGAGACAGATTGATAAACAGTAGAAAAAAAGGGAGCGAATGAGAGCATAAGGGCAAAGCCATTTCGGTCAGTAAAGTAGACCTAGTTTGGTACAGTAGCTGAAGCTTTAAAAAAAAAAAAAAGAGTCACCTTTGTGGACTTGTTTACTCCAGAATGGCATTACTAGGGTTGTCATGGAACCACAATTTCAGGAGACAATACCAGTAAAATTTCCACACCAAAACTAATGTGCTACTGGACACATCTCATTATTTAAAAAAAAAACAAAAAACAATTCTATATATATATATATATATATATATATATATATATATATATATATATATATATATATATATATATATAAGGTATATATATATATATATATATATATATATATATATATATATATATATATATATAAGGTATATATACCACCTATATATATATATATATATATATATATATATATACATATATATAAATTTTTTTGTGTCCATTAATCACGATAAAAAAATGATATCGACTGACAGCACTAATATATATACATATATATTAGTGCTGTCAGTCAATATAATTTTTTTTTTTTTTATCGTGATTAATCCCATAATTTGTTACAGTTAATCGGGATTAATCGCAGATTTTGAATGAGCTGAAATTTTACTCTCTATATATATTTATTTTCCTGTCAAAATGAACTTATTTCCTTCTTTGGAAAGAAAACAAAACAATATGTAGCAATAATAGTTTATTAACATTTTTCAAAAAAAAGCCTTCCACAGTATAAAGATAGAAATGCACTGAAATATCACTAATTCAAGTAACATTAACACATATCGCAAAGGTTCCGACTAACTCCGACCATGCTGGCTTATGCTTTATTAAAGGTAAATGTGGCGTCTTTCTCCAGTGGCTCGGTACCTCGAGTGGAGGTGGAGCACGAGGCAAATGGTGGCCATGGCGCATGTTTTCAGTCAGAGGCACATTAACTGCTCATACCTCTATCAATAGCCATCCAATGACAGGCCGTCTTACATCTACTTGGAGTGAGACGTGGGAGAGGGGGTGTGTCTTAAAACTGAGTCGAAAGTTCATTGGTCGCACAAGTCAGATGTCCGATTTGCATTACTAGGGTTGTCATAGAACCACAATTTCAAGAGACAATACCAGTAAATTTTCTACACCAAAATTAATATGCTATTGAACACTGCAAACTTGCGGCAAATTGTACATTGCTGTCAAAGGTTTGCTGCATGTTCACCACTACTGGTGAAGAGCTGCAAACTTCTGACAAACATTTGTGGCAAATCACGTGCTCTTTTGCATGTGAAAATAATGAGTGGCAAATTTGTGGCAAGTTTGTGGCTAATTTGCCAGAAAAAAAAAATAAAAAATTAAGGGAAGTTTTATTGTCAGTAAGTCAATGCTTTTAGTTTTTGTAGTTGAAAGATTGGCTCTGTGCAGAACGTGCGTATCTCAAACGAGCCTATTTTCTAATTGCAAATCTCGTGTTTTACAGGAAATGACACGTTGTACTGGACAGACATGGGTTCCAACAAAATCTCTAGATCCAGTCGTGATCAGACCTGGCGAGAGGATATTGTCACAAGTGGTCTTGGACGTGTTGAAGGACTTGCAGTGGACTGGATCGCAGGTGCGAAAGTTTCTCTTGCTTCGCCTTTATTTTGGCATTTTTATATTTTCCCAAGTAGCCTTGATGTTGTCTGGCTTATTGTTTCTCTGTTGGTTCAGGGTCTTTGTTGCTTTGCATCCAAAGGTAATTTATACTGGACGGACCATGGCTTAAATCTAATCGAGGTAGCTCGACTGAACGGTATGTACCGTGCCGTGGTGATTTCCGAGGGACTTGATCAACCCAGGGCCATTGCGGTACACCCAATGAAAGGGTGTGTATCAACGATTGTATGTTTCTTCTCTAAAAAAATAAAATAAATACCCTCCCTATTTTGCAACATGGTTTCTCATTTTCTCTGTTTAAATGAATAGCCTATGATCATCTAGAGAACAGTTATTGTCAACAATTAACACCTCAAAGCTTGTTATCTGCATATTCACCTCCTTATAATTTCTTTTGCAACGTGTTCTAATTTGAGAATGCCATCATAATCTTACGATGACCTTATGACCTAATGAGTTGCCTCTTATATAGCTTTTAACTGCTTCGTTGTAGAAAATGTAGAGGGTAAACAATACAACAATGTGGTTGGTAAAATCTAGATGGAGCATCTATTTTCATCTTTTACTGTTTCCAAATTGTATTCAGAAACAAATTGTACAGTTTTGGTAATGATTTAATTATATGGGATGCCAACTTCACAGAGGTTTAGGAAATGGGTCAATGCAATTCGGTCAAAAAATAATTTGATTTATTTAAAGAATCAAATAAAAGTTCTATAAAAGTTTAGCTCAGTCAGCAGCATTTGTGACAGTGTTGATTACCACAAAAAAATATTTTCAACTCATCCCCCCCAAAAAAAAGCAAAAGTTACACTGAGACGCTTTCAATGGAAGTGAATTTGACCTCTTATCAGCATCAAGACCTCTTATTTTTCAACCTCTCCCCTCCAACCCAGTTTGGTCTCATAACAACTCATGGTCATTTGTACAAGATGGCAAAATCGTAAGATATCGTACGTCTTGGCTCCTACAAATAGGTACGATTTGTATTCCCCTGTCTCGTTCCAAACCCCAATGTTTTCTTTTGTACGTGGTATACAAAATCATGGTTAGGTTAAGGGTTTGTGTAAGGGCTTAGACTTTATGGTTAGGTTTGGGTTAGTGGTTAGAAATACGATTTCACCATCTCATACTATTACTACAATTTGTTATGCGACTGGATTTGTCATATTGAGAGCACTTTTCACAATCCAAACAATTCCAGTCGATGGATAGAATCAAGTCCTATCCTTTTATGATTTCAGTATTGAATAGTGTTGAATATTCTGTTAAACTCATAAATATGTCATTTTATGGAGGTAAAATGGGTTGCCATTCAATTAGAAATGGGACTCCCAATCAACTAGAAATAAATCTAAATACATTATCTTTAAAAATGCATACAGTTTTTAAGTACCTTTGAATGGTAAAAGAGTTTTAATTTGTGTGTGATGATGCAGTCTTATTCTGTATTACTTAACTAGCCCTTTAGCCCAAACAACATGTAACCATGTTAGCATTGTGGTTGTTTTTACTGTATGTGAAGATAAATCTTAGAATTTAGAGGGTGAAAGGGTGGAAATTCCTCAGGAAGACAACTTATTCGTATTTTGTTTGGGTTGATGCAGGTTTCTCTTCTGGACAGAGTGGGGTCAGAGCCCTACTATCTCCAGGTCTCGTCTGGATGGTTCGGACCAATCTGTGCTTGTTAGCATTGGACTAGCCCAGCCTAATGGCATCTCCATAGACTACCAGGTCTGCTTCTGTTATCCCTGCTAAAATTGCTTACACTGCATCTTATCCATACTGATTTCATGGTTTAGCTTTAGGGTGCAAAGTTTATCCATCCCTGCTGAAAAGACCATCATAGGTCTAGCTTTGGTCCATGTTGGTTAATGTTGGTCTAGCTGGCGGAAATCTTGCTGGTTAAGCAAGCACACATATATTGGTATATACTGGTATATTGGTGACTAGCTATCTTGGTCTTTTCAGCTGGAGCAGCTTTAGGGTTCATCTAACCCTTCATTCCTAATACAAGATATCGATGAATTATCTTGGGCCCTGCTTGAAGTTTGTCTTCCACTTGTGTTCTAGGAAAACAAATTATACTGGTGTGACTCCCGCAACAACAAGATAGAGAGAATCAACCTTGAGAGCAGTGAACAGAGAGAGATTGTGTTCTCAGCGAGTGGTGTGGATATGTTTTCCATAGCAGTCTTCAGCGCTTACCTCTTCTGGTCTGACAGGTAATTTATTTTTTCATAAATGTTACAGTCTTTAAGAACGACGTAAGAAAGCAGATACTGTTCCACCTTTACCACCTAGTGTCCTAGTCATCTTGCGTAGTCAGACCTTTTATTAAAAAGCATAAAATCTGGTCCACATTGCAGCTTATTCTAGTCAAGAACCGCCCTCTTAGCCAGGAAGAGACCAGCTGATAGACATGTTAACTAAGCAATCACAGTTTGTTTGGTTTTTACAATTTTTTTTTGCAGTTCTGAACAATAGAACTCATATTTGACATATTATGATTAATAAAAATGTACATTACAAATTCATGTTATGCATATTCGACATGCTTTACTTTTTTGGATTTCATTTATTTTGGTAGGTGTATTTTATATTACAGACAGAAAAAATTATTCTAAAATTGTAACAATGCAATACATTTGCATAACCATTGTTTATTTGTTTTTTCATATCAGCGTTTATGTACGCCATTTAGGCTTATTACCGATATGCCTATGGTTTTAATTTGGTCAGTAATTGGTTGTTAAAAAGTGGTGGCCGATACATTGGTGCATACCTAATTTTTGGTCTTAAAGGTGATGTAAGTGATTTTTTTCATGGAAAGGTATGCAAAAAAAATTTCCTATACCCTGAGAGATATTTCTGAAATAAGTGTCGTGAGATATCTCGCCAGTCTCTGTGATAGCTCTAGACTTTGTAAACAGCAAACAAAAATGTGTCCATGGTCCACAGTCTCAGATGGTTTCGACCTGTCAATAATTTTGTGCATTCTCATTTTATTGTAGTTTCAGTAAATTGTTGAGGCTTATTGACATTTTTATGCCATGTTGCTGAAAACAGTTGTTAGTTGAGGGTGCTATTTTTCTGCTGTTGTTTTTAACAACCGTTACTGCATGATGTCGGCCTCAATAAAGCTCATTTGGTATCTTTGGAGTGCATGGTTTTGGAAAGAGGGGGCGTGGCTAATTCAATGGCTCGGTCTCGTGGAAGAATAATGGCTAAAATCTCTTACAGCACCTTTAAGAATGTTTAGTGAATCCAGCCCCTAGAATAAAAAAACAAAAAGCAATGTTAATAATTGCAAGGCAGTACTTGCCAACGGTTTTACAGAAAAAACTAGAAAAATTGCAAAGACGTAATTTTTTTGTTTTTTGTTTTTTAAATCTGTGATCATAATTACTGCCCATCCATAAGTAATACTGTAAGTACAGACTATTTCATAGACAAAAAGCTAAAAAGCTAAAAATATAATTTTTGATATCTAAAATGCAGGGCTGACAACTTTTGAGTTCAGCTCGGCATGTGAGTTATTGAGTTGGGGGTTGCGCGAGAGGAGAGGGAGAGACGCTGTGCTGCTGCTTTCCAGCATTGGTCTGAATAACTCGCTGCTGCACAGTGCTGTCTGCTCTGTCTTGTCTGTCCATGTGCTGTCAGTGTCCTCTTTGCTCTCCGACATTATCACTGCATGAGAAAAGGGAAGTGTGGCGTGTGAGTGTGAGTGTGAGAACAGCGTCAGTTGCGTGACTCTCATGCTCAGTGCATGCAATTCTGGAATCTAGCTCTGTTATATAGTTAATTTGCTACTAAGTAACTATTTAATCCTCAAACACAATTTTGTTTCCAGGAGGACTTATTAATCCTATGTGCCCGAACTTCTTGTTACATAAAGCCAGCCAGTCAGATTAAAGCTTGCCAGTTGCCAGATTGAGAAAGTGCTGTCTAGTTTTGTGTGCAATATGCATCTGATGGTCAGTGAATGGACTGTGGGCAGTTTGTGGATGTTAGACTAATGCCTAGTGACACAATGTGCAATGTGCCAAAAAATCTTTTTTTTTTTTTTTTTTAAACTCTCTCATGGTTCAATGTCATAGCAAGGATGGGTTACCTCACCTTCTGTGCAACCAGTTTTAATTTGGTTTTAATTAGTTGAGTGCCATTGATTAACAGGTGTCAAACTTCCTGTCTTGTGTCCCCATGATGGTAGAGCTTACGCCAACGGATCCATACGCCGTGCCTCCAAGAACGACGCTGTGGATGTGGTGACTATCAGGAGTGGTCTGGGTGTCAGTCTGAAAGATGTAAAGGTCTTTAACCAGGATCGGGAGAAAGGTTAAGGTTTCAATTAATGGCAGTTTTTCTGTTCTTTGATCTTTGCACCAATGCACATATTGTACGCATATAAATTCATACCAGATTAAGAAGGTATACCAGAGGTTCTCAACCATGAGGTCAGGCCTTGATGAATAATTTCTTGGGCATCATTTTTATAGCCCTAGGCTAGACCTATATATATATATATATATATATATATATATATATATATATATATATATATATATATATAATATGCAGCTTCTCTTACTGTACACTTAAAATATTATGTGAAATGCAAAGGTTCTTATAAGGTAACAAGTTTGCGCTATTTTATGAGTGTTCCAACATCCAATTCTAGTTTTTCGCAAAAGGTGAATATTAAGAATAATAAAAGTGAGCATTCTAAAACTGCTGGGACCGTTTGCTAGCCCTTATTTGTACAAAGATTTTGTGCTCATTTGCATCAAGACCAGATATTCACGTTGAATATACACCAATCAGCCACAACATTAAAACCACCTGCTTAATATTTTGTAGGTCCCCCTCATGCCGCCAAAACCGCACCAACCCGCATCTCAGAATATAGCATTAATCAGCCAATCATGTGGCAGCAGTGCAGTGAATAAAGTCATGCAGACATGGGTCAGGAGCTTCAGTTAGTGTTCACATCAACCATCAGAATGGGAAAAAATGTGATCTCAGTGATTTGGACCGTGGCATGATTGTTGGTGCCAGATGAGCTGGTTTGAGTATTTCTGTAACTGCTGATCTGATGGGATTTTCACGCAGTCTCTAGAATTGACTCAGAATGGTGCCTAAAAAAAAAAAAAAAAAAAAAGCATCCAGTGAGCAGCAGTTCTGTGGATGGAAATGCCTTGTTGATAAGAGAGGTCAACAGAGGCCAGACTGGTTCAAACTGCCAAAGTCTACGGTAACTCAGATAACTGCTCTGTACAATTGTGGTGAGAATAATAGGGTTGGTGCTGTTTTGGCGGCACGAGGTTGACCTACACAATATAAGGCATGTGGTTTTAATGTTGTGGCTGATCGGTGTAGAAGCGGATTTGAGATGAACACTTTAAACTATAATGCTGGATTTTGGGAAGCTGCAACACAACACTAAAATGCCTCTGAAGGGGTGCGTAAAACATTTTAGTGTAAATAACAATACAATTGTCTAAATGGTAAAATGTGTTGTTTTTTTTTTTTTTTTCTGAAAAGTGTAATTTGCTAGTTGTGTAATTATGCCTATGAGATCCTAAAGTACCCAAGCTCTGTGACATTGGTGGGGTGGGGTGCAGGTTTGTAAAAAGTTTGGAACCCAAAAATGGTTTTCGGACCAACAAAAGTTGAGAACCCCTGAGGAACAGTATGCATGTCCTGATGTAGGACTAAAGGAAAAGATTAGTTAGGGGATGTTCAGACCAAACGTGTCCTTGTGCTAGAAGAAGCTACACTATATGGCCAAAGGTTTGTGGACACCATATGTGCTTGATGAACATTTGATTTCAAAACCTTAGGCATCAATTTCCCCCTTTGCTGTAATAATAGCTTCCACTTTTTTGGGAAGGCTTTACACTATACTGTATGTAGTAACATGGCTGCAGGGATTTGCTCTCATTCAGACACAAGGCTATCAGTGAGGTCAGGAACTGATGTTGGTCGATGGGGCCTGACTTACAGTTGCTGTTCCAGTTCAACCCAAAAGTGATCAGTGGAGTTCAGGTCTTGGCTTTGTGCAGGCCAATCAATTTCTTCCACACCAGATACAGTAAACCATTTCTTTATGGACCTCACTTTGTTCACAGGGGCATTGTCATGCTGGAACAGAAAAGGGCTATCCTTAAACAGTTGCCACAAATTTGGAAGCACACAAAGCCCGAGCCATTACATAAAGAAACATTAAGATTTAATGGAGTAACCAAATTCGTTAATTAGAAGGAGGTGTCCACAAACTTTTGGCCATACAGTGTAGATGTAGCACAACAAATACAACAAAATGCAAGTGTCTCAAAATGTGTTTATTTTTTTATTTTTTTTATTTTTTATTATGTGATGTCTTTTTAACTTGACACTGTGTCTCGAAAGGGTAGCGCTCCTACGCGAGATGCTGAAAAACAGCAAGATTCGCCACAGTGGTCAATTACGTCCATCTAACTCACTTTTACATGGAAAAACTATTGAAAAACATTGCGGACAGATGCAAAAATGTGTTCATGTGAACAGCCCCTCACGCTTAAAAAGCACTACCAATAGCAATCGTAGTGAGAGAAATGTCTTGTTTTCTGAGCATTGCAAAAAATCTTTCTTTGATTTTTGTTGGCATGCTAAAGAAGTTTCTGAGCTGTAGTTTCATTATTGTTAGATGATATGATTTGTTTATAAACTCTGTAAGGAGCCTGATGTTTTTGATTTCCCGATTTACCCAGGCACGAACCCTTGCAGCAGAGCTAACGGAGGATGCCAGCAGCTTTGTTTTTTCTTGGGGAATAACCGGAAAACCTGCGCCTGTGCCCACGGATATCTTGCTCAGGATGGGTTCAGGTGCAGCAGGTACAAGGGTTACCTGCTGTACTCCGAGAGGACAGTACTGAGGAGCATTCACCTGTCGGATGAAAATAACCTAAATTCTCCTGTAATGGCGTACGAGAACCCGACTTATTTTAAAAACATTATCGCTTTGGCCTTTGATCACCGGCAGAAAACACATGGAACTAATAGGATTTTCTTTAGCGACGTTCATTATGGGAATATACAAATGATCAAAGACGACTGGACAGGACGACGCATCATTGCTGAGAGTGAGTATTTATTTTTATTTTTATTACTTTGAAGTGTTATTTTTTTACAAGTGCAGTTGTTAATTTCACTTATTGTTTGTTGAAACTAGTTTTATTTGGTCTTTATATCACAGACAAAAAAAAAAAAAAAGCATTTTTTGAGAACCCTCAAAGCAATTGAATTCCCACAGTCGTCTACGCTTTCTATTAGTTTTTATTTTTTAAGGATCATTTTTGATGGGTAAAAAACAGCTTAAACCAGCCTAAGGTTGTTAGCTGGTCTCCCAGCCTGGCCAGACTGGTCTGGCTGTTCTGTTTCATAGGTTTTAGAGGGTTTTTGAGCATAAAACATTTTTTATAAGCTGGTCAGCCTAGGAGACTAGTTCTTAAACTAGGTAGGACCAGTAAACCACCTTAAGCTAGTTTAAGCAGTTTTTTCAATGTTTTTCCCCCAATAATTGGTGAATTCGTCAAATGTTTTAGACCATTTCTGCAATGCGGCTCATGTCTGTAGAGGCATCATGGCCAATTAACTGTGGTAAAATGTAAATAAATTATCCTTGTGTAGTACAGCCAATTACTCTGCTACAGCGGCAGCCCACTAGTCAGCATTGCAATTCATACCTCATGTGATTTATCAGGTCCTAACCTTGTCAACATTAACACACGTCTCATTTAATCAGTATGCCATTAACCTGCAGAGCTGTCAGCTGACAGCTGTGGTACTGAATAATGACTTGCCTGAGAGGAATTGTGATATTTGTCAAACAAGGCCGTGGCATGCACTCGGATTGTTACACCTGACCATAGACGCTAAGCTTAATCTTTTGTCATAGATTTATGCTGATGTATTGTAGACTTGTACGTTGGTGTTCAGTTGACAAATGGCTTCTCTGTTTTGCTAGACTTGTGTTTGAGGGCTGTTATATTATATGAGATGGAATGGCCGGTAGCTTTAGGCCATGTCCACACTAATACGTTTTTGGTTTAAAACTCCGTTTACTGTTTCTTAAGGTCATCGTTTTCCAAAGTATGTGGTACTACAGAGCATTTTTGGTTCAGGAAAAGGCAATTCCAGCAACACGAATAAACTTTGAAAAATGTATGCATTTTCAACCAAAAACATATTAGCCCTGCTGGAGAAACAAAAACAAAAATAATTATAATGGTTTCCAATACAAATACTATTGCAAGGCCATTTTACATTAGGATTTAATGGTTGGTATTGGTTTCCATTACAGATATGTATTGGTCCCTAATGGTATCCAAAAAGAAACCAACAAATTACCAGTAGAGACCCACAGGGACCATTATAGTTTACATTAAAACCAATTCAATTCCCATTATAACCATTAAAACTATTACAATTTCTGAGGTTTATATTGTTTGTTTGTTTGTTTGTTTTTTTCTTATTGTTGTTCGTTTGTTTTTTTCTGAAGAAATTGCTGTTTTTTAATGGTTTTATTTTGGGAATTTAGAGTTTAAAGTTATTTATTTATTTATTTACTCACAATGCTTTATTCTTTATTTTTATTTTTTTATTGTCATGGCATGGTCAGTCTCACTAAACCTGTGACAAGTACATATCTTGTCCATAATTGACTCTAAATAAATAATATATTTCCACAAAGAAGAATGAAACATTTTAAGACTATTAAAGTATTTTAACACTTTACAATAAGGTTCCATTTATTAACATTAGTAAATGCTTGAAGTATCATGAACTAACAGTGAACAACATTTTTTTCACAGCATTTATTAATCTTGATAAATGTTAATTTATAAATTATAAATTGTTAATTGTTAGTTGATTTTAGTTTATAATGCATTAACTAATGTTAACATACACAACTTTTAATGTTTAAAATGAACTAGTATTTGTTGAAAATTTTTATTTCATGTCAACTAATATAGTTAACTTATGTTAATGAATGCAAACTTACCATAATGTTTTAACAATATGTTTTGCATTTTTATGACAGTGAAGCACATCTCAAGTTCTCATTGCAGTAATGCACAAAATATCTCATTCCCAGAAGTATTCAAACATCATTGTAGTATTAGTTGTACTATTGTCTATTGTTCAAACGTTGATTTAAAAAAAAAAAAAAAAAAAAAAGAAGCTTAATATGGTGTTTCATTAATGATAATCTAAGTTGAATTACCATTGATGATAACTGGAATTACAAACAACATAATTAAATGTCACAGACTATTACATTAATGAGAAGTTTTTGGGGAAATGTGCTTAGTTGTCATATTGCAATGGTTCTAAAAAAGACTTACATTTCTTAATGCTAAATTTAATTTCTCTCGCTCTCTTTTTAATTTTTTAATTTTTTAATTTTGTGGTGAAATGTGACCTGTACATGTTTTCGTGATAGTCACCTGGCAGCTAGAGTTGCGTTGTGTTGCTCCAACAACTCCCAAGACCAGATCTGGTTGACAGGGTGATCCAAATCAAAGCTTGATCTAGAACAGACTGTTAATCCACTGTCTTATTTTACCCAGACCTCCAAAGTTTTCTCCCGTTCTAATGATTAGAGCCTTTGTTTTTGCACTCTGTTAACAACATTCCAAATTCCAAATCTTTTTATTGACAAGCTCACCCTGTTGAGTGAACTTTTGCAGAGAGAGGAATCACACTTTTTTTTTTTTTTTGCAATCTTTCTCACTTTTAATATATGCACCTATCACAACTGTCATACAAGCACTCTGCTTCTCTAATCCCGTGTTTGTAACAGAGCCTCAGGTTTCTTTGACACTTAAATTACACCGTTTTCTTAGTGATATATGTGATATAGGCTGGCCACAAAGTGCTTACGACTTTTTTAAGATGTCTTTGTTAGGGGCCTGTGTTGAGTATTGATGCTGACTACCACCCCTGGAGCTGCGAGTTTGAATCCAGGATGTGCTAAGTGACTCCAGCCAGGTCTCCTAAGCAACCAAATTGGCCCGGTTGCAAGGGAGGGTAGAGTCGCATGGGGTAACCTCTGCGTGATCGGTATAATGTGTGGTTCTCGCTCTCGGTGGGGCGCGTGGTGAGTTGTGTGTGGATGCCGTTGAGAATAGCATGGGCCTCCACATGCGCTACGTCTCCATGGTAACGCGCTCAACAAGTCACGTGATAAGATGCACGGATTGACAGTCTCAGACGCAGAGGCAACTGAGGTTTGTCCTCCACCACCCGGATTGAGTCACTACGTCACCATGAGGACCTTTTTGAGTTTTTGAACATGTAGCACTTAATAAACAAGCATTTTTTTTTAAAATACATAAATATATATATATATATATATATATATATATATATATATATATATATATATATATATATATATCCACATATGTGGACAGCAGGACAAAGTTGTGAAATTTTAAATAATACCAAGCTAAATACAGTCAATATATATATATATATTTTTTTTATCAAAATGTTTATAATGTTTCCAGGAGTGTTGGTTCTTCATGCTTTTGAGATGTTACAGACATTACATCAGAAATTAGCATAAATTATTCTTATTCAAAGTAATGGCCAGCATCATCCAATCATTGCCAACCATGTTCAAATAAAATTACGCATTATAAATTCTGAATCTATGTACTGATTATCATTGTCCCATGTCTGCCAAACATGTTGAGTGGTCCAAACATCATCTGCAGCCTGAAACTGAACTTTTGGTTGGATTTTAGGAGTGAATGCACTTAGTTGCATAGAGAGCTATAGGATGCTCCCTTGCTCCCTATTTAATGAATGACTTAACCTCCAGTGTGCTGTCTGTCTGCACTCATCTAAGAACAGTTCGAAATGCACCTTATTTTCATCCTAACAACCTATAAAGCCTCTGAAAGCAGGATGAATATTTGGATGAACCCACTGATTCTCAATGTGAAAATGCACAGTAAATATAGGAATGAATTTACTAATGTTAATGAATATAACTGCTTTGTACAGTGATAACAAAATAAAATATGACAAAATGTATATTAAAATGAAGCAAAATGACCCACAGATGTGTTAATGTTGATAGTTATTAAAAATAACTAAAACATTTTTTTTTTTCTTCAACTTTTGAGGGAATAATGTCCCAAGATCCACATAAGTGGACATCATGTTTATCAGCGCGCTGACGTACGAAAAATGTATGATTTTTTTAAAGCAGATATCAAACAAAACTAGAGGCACTACTCTTTACACCCAATCAGGTTTCAGTAAAAAAAAACTTAGAGGTTTCTCACCAGAAGCACTTTAGATGGATCTTTGCCCATAGAAGCACTTCACGGAAATCAACGTCATGTTGTTGTGTCGCGTCACTCGGTGGAGGGGAAGTTTAACCCTTAAATATCTATAGTCTTGTGAACAGTTTTAATTCGGTTTAAATTAAATTAAACGAATGTGGGGGTCGCACAAAGTTAAAGGGCTAGTTCACCCATTTTACATACTGTCATATTGTTGCAAACCTGAAAGGTGTTTATTTATTTTTTTATGTTGCACACTTTAATTAGAATTTTGAAGCAGCTCTTTTACAATGACAATTGTCAAAAATGCACCAATGCAAAATTTTCAACGAATCTTAACTGCAATTTTGGTCTGTTCCTCACACAAAACTGTCACATGGCTTCAGAAGACTTCGAATATAGTGCACAAGTTGTATGGACTACTTTTATGGTGCTTTTTTTTGTCCTTTTGTTTGACTGATGTGGTAACTATGAACTTCTATTCCACTATTCCATTTTGCACAATATCAAAACATGCATTTTTCCTTCAAATGTGTTCTTGTTGTTACCACTGAAACATGAAATCCAATATTTGTTCTGTGCAACAAAGTTTTGAGTTCTTATTGGATTTGAGCCTTAAAAATATTGACAAGACACCTAGCATTTTTCAGCCTCTTCTGCGAAACTCTCAATTGATTCCGAAATGTAGAGGAGGTCTATATACACAGTAAAATAGCACATTCACTTCAGTCAAACTCTCACACTTTTCATACTTCAGGTTTATTTTTAGACTTGTTACGATGCTAGGAATGGACTAATAAACGTAGTCAATTAATAAAACTACACTACAGTATAAATAATCATTTAAGCAATAGAGACCTTATTTTATGATTTAGATAGCAGGAAGTAATATATTGCAATTCTAGGCTAGAACTATGCTAGAGGGGTTCAGTATAACATGATCAGCCTTCAGGCCTCGAGAGAGAGAGAGAGAGAGAGAGAGAGAGAGAGAGAGAGAGAGAGAGAGAGAATGTCTTTGCAGAGGTAAATCTGTTTTTGTTAGTGAGAGGAAAAGGTGATGAATCTCAGACTAGAGCTGATTATGACACACACAATACATGGTAGAGTCGAGAGCAGTTACCCAGGCAACACGAATGCCTGGATGGTTTTGTATAACTCTTGTCAGAGCACTGAACTGGAAATGTCATGTCACCTTCAGTCTTAAGACCTGTCATTTCTGTTATTTTCACCTGCAGCAATGTTCCTGTATTGCTTTATTTAGAAATCACATTCAAAAGCAAATATTATATTTATTATGGTTCATTCTGTTTTTTTTGTTTTTTTTTTTGTTTTTTTTACAGGTGAAAGATAATCATAAATGATGACAAAAGCCAAAATATTAAATGCCGTGGATTAATATTTACAGAGTAATCCATTATTTTGTAGTGGGCGGTCGAAATGGCAATTTTCGCCTATTCTGAAACACAACTATAGGTCAACCATTACATTAGAAAGGTTGCAAAGTCATAATTTTATTTTTACACAGAGATTGGTAGGTTTCTTACTAAAATCAGTTAACTTTAGCACCCCTTTTTTGCATTATATGCCAATAGTGTGAGTCCAAAAATGGGGAAAAAACCCTTTTTTGTTGTTGTTTTTCCAAAGTTGTATTGCCTGTAAACCCAGAAGTATTAAAGATATCTTAATGTACTTTTTGATTTTAATTCTCAACAAATGTTCATTTTGTATCTTAATTGTTAAGGCCATATATAGTTATATGGGTATGGGGCTCTCAACATGGCTCCATCAGTAAATTGTTAAATTTGACCAATTAAATTGTTACATTTGAAACTTTAGGTTAATTCACAATAAGGCAACAATGTCAAAATCACTGCCCCTGGTGGCCCGAAGCTGGAAGTGTTGTTGAACATATGGGCACGATTGAGCTTCAGTTTCCAGGTGAAATGTTCACAGAGTGGCATCAAATGCAAGTTGTATTTTTAGTTGTAAATTATGTAATGCAGTCAACAGAAATGCATATTTTACTAACTCTACCCCCTAACCCAAACTCCAACCCTAAACCTAACTGTCAGTGGAGTAAAAATTTAATTTTAAAAGTAAAAATGCAACCTCTGAATCACGCTTACGCTTTGAGTTCATATCAAAATCGTAGATTTTTAATGCAGACTTTGGTGTTTTGGCAAAACACTTTGGAGCAATCAGAGTTTGAGACATTTTTGAGATCTCTTCTGCAACTCTAGATGAGACATGAGAGATTACTGGGGCATTTTTCACTGGAGATTAAGCAGAAGTCTTTATTTTATATTAAAAAGATCTCTTATGTTTTTTTTGTTCCATCAATTACAAATGATGTAACCCAGTTTTATTTTGTTGAGTTTGAAAATCTTATTGTCTCTTCACTGTTGGAATTCTGCCTCATGCCTGTTAATTCCTTGTTATATTCAAGTAATATAGCCTAGTCTGTGTAACTATTTGGAATATTTCTGCACAGTTCTATAAAGTTGTGTAATTTCTGCGCCACTAGCATTACCAAACAGAATTGAAAAAAAAAAAATTAATAAAAAAAAATATATATATATATATATATATATATATATATATATATATATATATATATATATATATATATATATATATTCAAACAGCATAATTAAAAAGAAGTAGTTCACTCCCGAAAAATAAAAATAGTGGTGACCAACATTCTGCCTTTTGGGTACACTATCCCTTTAAGTTGATGATGATGATTATTATTATTATTATTATTATTTTTATAAATAATTAAATAAATATTTCAGTAAATTATTAAATACATAATGAAATATTTAAAACACTACAAAACCATTAACTTATTAGTTAAATCACTAAATAAATAAATGGCGCCCACTCTCACTGATTTACGTGTCAAAAACATTAAAAATCCTGATAATTAAAAGACATGAAGCTCATACTTAAAAAAAAAAACAAAAAAAAAAAAAGCATATATATATATATATATATATATATATATATATATATATATATATATTAGGGGTGTGCAGCAAAGCCATTATCTGTATCTGTTCATATGACACAATTATCTGTCTCTGTATTCGGATTGAACCGGGTGTGTGAGGCGCTTAAACCAGAAGTGCGTCAAAACTAAATGAAACGCCCATTTTTAAGTGTTACTCTTACATTTATAGTTTCTGTTAATAAAATATGCCTTGGATATGCCTTTTCATAATAATAGCCTAATAATAATAATAATAATAATAATTATTATTATTATATATATATATATATATATATATATATATATATATATATATATATATATATATATATATTTCTTACCAGATGAAGCTGAATTTGTAGGCTACATTATCTGTGGAATATGTTGTCAACTTTGGTTTCTCCTGGTATTTCAGATATTAATGTCTGTATGAAACTGAATTTTTGTTGTCTGTGCATGTAGAACAACATTATTCTGAAGGCAGGAGGTGTCAAGCAAAATGTGAAATGTCAAGCACACATTTTGCAGTGAATAATAAATACAAATTCAAACATTAAAATAAATGTAAATAAAATCAATATAGCCTACAAACAGGTGAAAATCCCGAAAGTCTATCAGGAATTTTTACAATAGGACACTATTATTTTGTTAAATAATAATAATAATAATAATAATAATGTTACATTTATAAAGCGCCTTACCAGAGTTCAAGAACACTTAACATTTTCAAATTTAGCACATATTAAAGAAGAAGAAGAAGAAGAAGAAGAAGAAGAAGAAGAAGAAGAAGAAGAAGAAGAAAAAAGACAGAGTTTCAGTTTCTTCATTTCACATAAGGAGGAATATTCCTAATAGATGAATACTCTATAGAGCATTTAAACATTTATGGAGCATTTTAACTTTTTTTTTTGGAATAAAGTCTTAACCAGTTAATAACCTTAATCTCTGATGTGGATATAAATGTAGTCAACGGATAGACGAGCTCCGAAGTGAAATCATCTCTTCAGGTCAGGAATTTCACATCGTGCTCAGGTTTAGGCTATAAATAAATACATGACAATCACGTTTGAATTGTGTGATACATTAACAAAGACATTTCAAGAAGTGGAACGTGTATATGATGTTGTATCTTAATTAATGTTACACTTGACAAGCGCCAGACACGAACAATTAAAAGAGATCGTAAACGCCGTCGAGACCACAGCCATCCGATCTGAAATCACACCGTGCACACTTTCATTCATAAGGTTTACACTTTAGAAATATTGGCTGCACAGATTCATAAATTAATTGTAATTTTGGATATGTTTATTTAAAATGTCACTTTATCCTTGTGCTTTTAAGTCATATATTTTTTAATTTCTTTTTTTTTTTTTTTTTTTTTTTTTTTTTTTTTTTTTTTTATTATTCAGATTAATCCGTTTTTCATTTTGAATTCATTATTCGTGCCTTTCTGAATAAGGTATTCAGCTTCGGGCACATCTCTAATACTCACATTAAGCAATTGTCAACCCAAAGAACCATTTTGTGCAAAAACATCAAAATAACTTTTTTTTTAAGAGTGTGTAAACAACGTGTTCTATAAAAAATGGATTAGTATTTGTAAGAATTAACATTTTAAGAAATAACCAAGATGAATAAATGCTGTAAAAGTATTGTTTATTGTTAGTTTATGTTAACTATTGCGGAACTAATGTCAACTAGTATTGGGTAAGTTAATTAAAAAATAGTAATTATAATTAAATAATGAGTCTTCTAAAAGGTTATAATAAGATTACTTTTTTCAAGTTAATTTTTAAATAAATTTTCACAGAAAGGTTTATTTTTCCACTCCACAAATTCAAAATAATCTCTAAATTTACTCCTTGATAATTATTGCTTTTCTTTCATTTGTCAGAGATACACAAACATAAGTACATATGAACATAATTGTTTATATGTTTAAAATGTATAAATATAATATTTTTGGAATATGAGTTAACCTTGTAATGTAGCTAAATAGCTAATTACTTTATCAGATTACACCCACCAATTAATGAATACAACCTTATTTTAAAGTCTTTGTTACATTTTTAAACATCAATTAAATAAACAATGTTAAATATGTGTTTGTCAATTTGTAAAGATATATGTATTTATTATTTGTTTAATTAAACTAATTTATTGATTTTATTTTTTTTAAGTGGCATTCCTAGTCTTCCATATATCTCTTTTCACCTGAAAAACTGTATGATGCATTTAGACCAATATGATTAAAAAAATGTAAAAAGTTTAAATAATAAGAAAACACTTCTGTGGTTTCAGTGAAGTTTTGAAAAAGGTGTCGATTTGTTATTGACACACATTTACACAACACAGCTTGACCTTTCCTGAAACCCTGTTTTTCACATCGATTATCTGTCTGGCTTGTCTTACATCTGAATCACTTTCGAAGGAACCTGTAGTGGTTGTTGCCTGCAGTACTGTTTTATGGTCTTCGGATAAACTGGTTGTAATTGTTTGGACTTCAGTGCTTTTTTAGTTCTGAAATCATTAGATTTTGAAGAATTTCCTGGTCACGTTTTTCCACATATTAAAAGTAATTGAGGTCTGGAGCCATCAAGAATAAAAAATGGCCCTAAAAACTTGGATTGGGCTATATTTCAGATCTTCTGAAGTGTGAGGAACAGACCAAAATTTAAGTCATTATTTATGATCATCTTCACCTCCAGTGAGCTGTTAAATGTTGCGTCTTTGAATCAGTTCAATATTCTCTTAAAACTATTCTTCCGTAGTTGACTTGAAAAAGAAAACGTACAGTAGAAGCGACCAGTTCACACTTATGTCCACAATACCATCCCTTGTGGCAGTGCTGAGAATGCAACACGTTCTTGTGTTGCATTATAAATTGCGGTCTGACACATTTCCGAACAGAACAACACACGAAATCCATCCAGAAGATTGAGAACCACAAAGGGCTGAGGGCCATTATTGACCTTGTATCCCCTTCTGTAGATGTTGGTTCTGTGGAGGGCCTGGCATACCACAGAGGCTGGGATGTTCTCTACTGGACAAGCTCTACCACGGCAACCATCACCCGCCACAACATCGACCAGACCAGACCAAATGCCTTCAACAGAGACACTGTGGTCTTCTTGTCTGAAGAAGACCATCCGCATGTCATCACTCTGGATGAGTGCCAAAGGTAAGACTAGAAGTTTCTCTTAATCAGAATCAGAATTAGAATCAGCTTTATTGCCAAGTATGCTTACACATACAAGGAATTTGTCTTGGTGACAGGAGCTTCCAGTGCACAACAATACAATACAGCAACAAGACAGATAATAATAAAAAATTATAAAAAAAATAAAATAAAAATAGAATGAAATAAAAATTGAATAGAAAATAAAGTATATATAGAATACACAATAAGACAATATACATATATATACATAGACCAACCTCAGTTCCTGACCTTACTGATAGCCTTGTGTCTGAATGAGAGCAAATCCCTGCAGCCATGTTACTACATACAGTATAGTGGAAATCCTTCCCAAAAGAGTGGAAGCTGTTATTACAGCAAAGGGGGAAATTGATGCCTAAGGTTTTAATATATATATATATATATATATATATACACACCGATTAAAGGATCAGTTCACCCAAAAATGTTAATACAGTAATTGTTTACACACCCCTGTGTTGTTATAACCCTATATGACTTTCTTTTTCTTAACACATAGGGAGAAAATGTGAAAACAATGCTGTGCTCAGTGATGTCATACAATGGCAGTTTATTGTACCACCTCTTCAAGCTTCAAAAGTATAATTCAGAAGTCTAATTATTCCATGAGACTCATGATTATTATGAAAGCATACGATAAGGTTTGGTGAGAAACAAACCGAAATCTAATGTATTATTTAGTGAAAATATTCACTGATCGTTGATCTCCTGTGGGCGTTCATGTAAGGGCATAAGAGCAACAGTTCACGCAGCCTCCTCTCAGCATTGGGGCGTTCAAGTGAAAGCTTGTTTTATTTATCTAAAAACAGGTTCTCCACAGTGATAAAGACAACAGAACACTATACAGCTGCACAAAAAAACAGAGAACAGAACTTACTAAACATGTCTGAAGAGTTTGTATTCGAAGAATTTATGCATTTCTATGCCCAGCCTTATTTTTTATTTATCAGAGTACAGAGGCTACAGGCAGCTACGTGATAAAAGGTATCTTTCTATGTTAATCAGAGTTTTTGTCCTAACCAGCTGTGATGAGCGATGGTACATTCTATCGATCGCTTGTTTTCTATTTTCGGCATCACGCTGGTAACTCCATCTGCGTAAAAAAATAAGGCTGGGCATAGAAATGCATCAATTCTTTGACTACAAACTCTTCAGACATGTTTAGTAAGTTCCGTTCTCTGTTTTGTGTGCAGCTGTGTTGTGTTCTGTTGTCGCTATCGCTGTGGAGGACCTGTTTTTAGATAAACAAAAAGAGTTTTCGCTTGAACGTCCCAATGTCGAGAGGAGACTGCATGAACTGTTGCACTTGTCATATAGGGTTATAACAACACAGGGGTGACACTGACTGAATTTTCCTTTTTGGGTGAACTATCCCTTTAGGTTTACCTTAGATACATAGTACAGATGCCTGTTTTCACCAAAATGTTGCTGGTCTGGGGGATCTGTGTTATAATTTGTAACTTGCCCAAAAATAACATGCCAAATCATGGTGTATTTTTACGAGCCTCACAAGTTTTGAGAACATATTTAACTTCCAAAGATACAATTTTATTTTATTTGTCCTAACAATATGCCAGCACAGGCTACTTTTGAGGTAACTGTCAGAAGTTGTTTAAATACTATTTATAATGAATACAATTAATTTCCAGCCTAATCTCATGAAAATACATGACAAATGTTTGCAAAATTATATTTCGTGACTCCTTACATGTATCACGGAAATTCCGAAGCGTAATGTCAACTGTGTGGCGCAAAAAGCGAGTTACATTTTCTCCCAAACAGATGAGGTTTTTAGGTTAATGCTCTATCAAGTTTTAAATCAACAAAACCATTCTCCCTACCCTAAACCTTAAACCTAAACCTAACCAATAGTTTCATAAAAAACAAATGTGAGATGAAAAGCAAAATTGCTAAAGCAACCATGCCATTTTGTGGTGCTTCTATTGCTCTTTCCAGTTAAGTGTCGACTCGCCTGCTCTTCAGGACTTGAGCCTCATTCCTTTTCATTGCAAGTGCAACGCTCCTTCAGTTGAGCTACCCTGCAATTTTACTGTGTGCGAACAAGCTTATAAATATAGTTGGTTATGTAATGCAGACGTTAAAATGTATTGCCTTACACATTATTCGCTATTGTAAAATTGTTCAGATGTCATAAGACAACATTGTGTGAGGAACAGTGTGGAAAGTAAGTGTTTATGAACTGCCCTGTAACTCATGATTTGTATGAAAGGGAATAAAAGTTGTTGTTGTTTTAGTGCCTCTACTGTTCATTTCACCAGGAAACCTCTGTGATATGAACAACAAGCCACGTAAAAATCATTATGCAAAGATGTATGTATATTAACAGGATTCTGTGAGACTAGGTTTATCATTTCACTTGGTGGTAGAAAATTGGCTAGAGATTTGTGCAAATAAGCAAGTACAAATAGTGTAATTCTAAACAATCATTAAGTAGCAGATGTTATTTAGTTGAATTTCGAAGAATAAACCCAGACATTGCCTAGAGATAAATTAATCCTTATTGTAAAATTTTAAGCTTGTTTTTCTGGGTAATTTTCTTGTGATGTTTTTTCTTGCAAATCCTTCTTATTTATTTTGTAATTGAGTGCTTGTGCAGTTAAATTTCTACTTTGTTTAGCAATGTACTAGAGCCACAGCACTTCAGTTTGAACAGGGAAATCTCATCTCTCTCAGGCTGTCAAAATGTATTGAAATAGTATTTTCATTAAAATTAAATAACTCTCAAAATGCCTAAAGTGACTCCACCTAATCTCATAATAACCCCCGTTAAAATGTTTGTTTTTTGATAGCTGTCTTTCAAAAAGGTCAATGAAAGGAGCGAGGGATTATTTCAGAGTAATTAGGCACTGGACCACATATAGTGTATTAATTTTACATCAGTGAGTTGCGTGCTTAAAGTTTAACATTTGAAAACAGGGTGACCTGAGCTATGTTATTCATGACAAAGACGGCATTAAACTCCAAACGAGTTTGTGCCTCTTGATCTCCGCCAGCCATTTCCCTTCATTAACAAATTTTAAACCATTCATTTAGTTGCAGTTTTGTTCACTTATTTTTTATTTTGCTCCTTGACAAATTGCTGCCTTCTTGTCTGTTCGTGATTGGTCTTTTGGCTCTTTGTTTGATCCTCTGATTTAAATGTTAAAAGGCGTGCAAGTCCTGCTCTTAATCAAATTAGAAAGTGTTTTCTTGTTTAGGATTGGTCCATTTTGCAAACTTCCATTCACGTTTCCTAATTAGCATGTTTCACATTACTAAGGGGTCAACAGCATGTTCTTTGAGCTGTTTTGAGTGTTAGGAGACTAATTAAGATAATTTGTTTGCATTCATTTGATTATGATTTAATATTCGACATGTATATTTATGGTTTTACATTTACATCTTTACACTGCATTCCATTCAAAGACGAAGTGGTATATTCCTATTTGATATTGTGGTAAACCTTTTTACAAAAAGTTTTTTTTTTTTTTTTTACATTAGTAAATGCAATAAGTATCATGAACTAACAATGAATAATATATTTTTACAGCATGTGTTATCTTGGTTAATGTCAATTTTTAAAGATACAGTTATTCATTGATAGTTCATGTTAGTTCATAATGCATTAAGGGGAAACTTCACTAAGAATGAATTGCGTACGGTAAAAGCGCCAACTTTTTGCAAACGCAGTCTGCGCTCATTTAATCCCTGATTCACTATAGGAATTATGCAGATCAGGTAGCGGTGCAAATGCACCCACAAAATCGTTGCTGAATGCAATTTGCATGTGCAATTCTGATATTGCTGTCCGATTCATAGCGCTGTATAGCAGAGGATGCAGCAGACCATCGTATCTGACACACCCTGTTTGCACAGAAAGGAATGACAATGACTTTATTTAAATACTCAAGATACAGCGCTACTTCAGTGCTGATTGTGGCTGCTTAAAAATGATTGTGGGTGGTTAGTAAATAAGATGCAGGTTTTTGTGCTGAAATAACACACGCAAATGTGCCACAACTATTTACTGTATCTACCCCAAAGTAATGTTAACGTATACAACTTTTAATCTTTAAAACAGCATTAACCAAGATTAATAAATCCTGAAAATTATGTTTCATTCTTAGTTTTATGTTAATTTAATGTTAATTTAGTTATGTTAACAAATACAACTTTATTGTAAAGTTGTATTCATATCTTCTACCTCCAACAACAAAGGCTATCCATTTCCAGATGCAATGGAGAATAAAATATTTATAGAAACAAAAGGGCGATACTACCATTAGCTTTGAGTTGTTCAATTGTCAGCGGAGAACTTCTAGCAACCAAATTGTGCAAGATAAACAATGCTATCAATGGAGTATTTGTTCTTCAGGTGAACAATTATAAACAGGGTCATTTAGTAAGTTTTTTTTTTTTTTTTTCACGTTTCTCTGCAAAAGTTCGCTAAGCCAGTTCTGTTATATAATGTAGGAACTTTTTATTTGCATAAAAGTGAATGTTTATCAGTAACTGTGTTCATCTCCCTGCATACCGCTATGTATGAAAGTTGTAAAGTTGTAGATCACCGTTCAAGTTTCCAAATTGGAGATTCAACTTATTTCAACTGGTGTACTATCACAATTTTCCACAATTGAAGTTGAAAATTCTGACTTTCAGAGTTGAATGGAATGCAGCATTAATCCTGAGAACAGTCTTAGCTGTTATGTAACTACCTTTGCAGTTAGTGGTCAGCAGTTACTAAAAGTATTTATTAATGCTTCGTCCATATTAATCTGGATATATTTGAAAATGGTGTTTTCGTTTTTGAAACATTCTCTGTCAACACAGCTGTTTTCAAGTGTCACCAGTCCTGTTTGACCCGCTCTGAGCGGGATTCGAATCAGCATCTCCAGCATGGGAGGCGTGCATGCTAACAAGGAGACTAAAGGCTACAGCCCCTAGCGCCATTCGCTAGTGCACCTCTTCAGTCCAGGGGAGTGAGGTTTACACATTGCACAGCCTCCTACCAGCTGGCTACCATTACACTCACCCCCCTAAGCCTCACTCCCATCCAAGTCACAGCACCACTGTAACTGGTCCTGCCCGACCCACTCCAAGTGGGATTTGAACCGGGGTCTCCAGCATGGGAGGCGGTGCGCTATCGAGGAGGTTAAAGGATGCAACCCTTAGTGTCGTGGTCGCTATAATGTGGTTCACTCTCGGTGGGGCGCGTGGTGAGTTGTGCATGGATGCCGCAGAGAATAGCGTGAAGCCTCCACACACGCTATGTCTCCACGGTAATGCGCTCAAAAAGCCACGTGATAAAATGTGCGGACTGACGGTCTCAGAAGTGGAGGCAACTGAGATTCGTCCTCTGCCACCCGGATTGAGGCGAGTCACTATGCAACCACGAGGATTTAGAGCACATTGGGCATTCCAAATTGTAGAGAAAAAGTTTCTCGTCTACACTGAAATGTATGACAACACTTAAATTCCCTTACTGCGCATGTGAAAAATCGCCGTTCCATGTACACCCTTACAAAAAAACTAGCTGCATACTTGCCGTAAATTTACAGCAAATTTGCCGCTCGTTATTTTCACATGAAAATTTTGATTCTCCGCAATTGTTTGCCAGAAGTTTGCAGCTCCTCACCAATAGTGGTAAACCTCTGAAAAACCTTTGGTAACAATGGACAATCTGATGCAAGTTTGAGGCAAACCTCATTTGTATGTGAAAATGATCAGTGGCGAATTTACGGCAAGTTTGCCATGAACTCTTAATTTTCGTAAGGGCGATCTGAAACGCAATTGTCCTCATGTCTCAATGCTAGACAGCAACTCCGAGTAAACTTCCTGTCACCTTTGAATGAATGCAATTTGAAGGTTGTACAAAGTAACATTTATCTTTAACAACGCCATCAAAGTGGAAAGCAGGCACAACAACATTGCTACAATATAGGCCACCATGTTGATTGTTTTGTATTGAATTGCTCACATGACTGTCACATGACAACAAATATGTCATCATTTTCAGATATCACTGTTTTCCCCATCCACACTACAATGCAAAGACGCTGTTTTCAAATTTATCCACTTGAGAGAGCATTTTAGAAAAGCTCTGCTTATGCTGTCAAAATTGCCATCTCAGTGAGGATGGAAGGCCAAAGCATAGAGAAAAAGATGCTTTCAAACTAAAATGTATTAGTGTGGAGGTGGGTTAAAAGGAATGACGCTACTAACTTAACACAATTTTTCCATACCATGACAAAAGCTCAGCTATTTTCACAGTAGTGTAGCATTTCCAGTAATGAGTAGCACAGTAGCGCCACTAAACGCTACATTTGTCACATTGTATTGTGATCACAGCAATGGAGAGGAGGGAGTAATCAAACATGCTCATCTTCTGTCTCTCATGTAGTGCTGGGAAAACCAAATCATTTAAGTGATTTGCTTCGTTGTTAATGAACTGGTAAAACAATACCCTAATATTTAGCTTTGGGAACTTCGATTCATTTTTGTAAGTTGGTTCTTTTTGACAATTCATGCAAATGAACTATTTTACGTACTTGATTCACTTGAGCCCCGCCTAGCCTTAAATGGATTTTGCCTTCTTTTTTTAAGAAAAGTATTCAGATAATTGCTTCTGTTTATCACTATATGTTGATTCAGGTTTATAAAACAGGATGTTTTCTAATATTATTAGTGTGTCTTAAGTATAAATTACGTTTAATTTTACATTGTCACTCGGTTTGTTTATTATTGTTAAATAATAACAAAGTATTATCTAAAATACTTTGTTTATAAAATAACTTCAATATATTTAGCTACTTTTTGTTACTAGCATGTAATGTAGCTAACTACTTTTTTTTAAGTAGGTTGACTGTAGTTTAACTACTTTAAGTAATGTGTAGATTGTAGCTTGGGAAGCTACTGTTTCGACGTAGCTTCTCCAAAACTGGTGGTCAGCACTGAAAGGAAAATTTTGCTGCTTTGAAAACATTAGTCAGGCTTTAGCAGCCATCGCTAGCATGTTAGAGCATTAGCATGGCAGTAAGTGGCTGCTTTACTCAGCAAGAAGCCTCAGCAATCCAAAAGCTGCCAAAGATCACAACTAGAACTTACACCCCAACGCTAGCAGCTGACACTGCAATATGCCATCACATGCCAAACTAACACACTCGTCTCAAACACAAGGACATGCTTATCCTTTGAAGGACTAGGTTGTTGTTTTTTTCTGCCACATTAAAAGAAGAAAAAAAGGTCATATTCATAATGATGCTATTAGGCTGCAGCCTTTTTGATTATAATTGCAGATGAATACATCTTTAATGAGGCTATTAACAAAGCTGTTATATACAGTGCATCCGGAAAGTATTCACAGCGCTTCACTTTTTCCACATAATGTTATGTTACAGCCTTATTCCAAAATTGATTAAATTCATTATTTTCCTCAAAATTCTACAAACAATACCCCATAATGACAACGTGAAAGAAGTTTGTTTGAAATCTTTGCAAATTTGTTAAAAAAAAAAAAAAAAAATCACATGTACATAAGTATTCACAGCCTTTGCCATGACACTCGAAATTGAGCTCAGGTGCATCCTGTTTTCACTGATCATCCTTGAGATGTTCCTACAACTTGATTGGAGTCCACCTGTGGTAAATTCAGTTGATTGGACATGATTTGGAAAGGCACACACCTGTCTATATAAGGTCCCACAGTTAACAGTGCATGTCAGAGCACAAACCAAGCCATGAAGTCCAAGGAATTGTCTGTAGACCTCTGAGACAGGATTGTATCGAGGCACAGATCTGGGGAAGGGTACAGAAAAATGTATGCAGCATTGAAGGTCCCAATGAGCACAGTGGCCTCCATCATCCGTAAATGGAAGAAGTTTGGAACCACCAGGACTCCTCCTAGAGCTGGCCGACCGGCCAAACTGAGCGATCGGGGGAGAAGGACCTTAGTCAGGGAGGTGACCAAGAACCCGATGGTCACTCTGACAGAGCTCCAGCATTTCTCTGTGGAGAGAGGAGAACCTTCCAGAAGAACAACCATCTCTGCAGCACTCCACCAATCAGGCCTGTATGGTAGAGTGGCCAGACAGAAGCCACTCCTCAGTAAAAGGCACATGACAGCCCGCCTGGAGTTTGCCAAAAGGCACCTGAAGGACTCTCAGACCATGAGAAACAAAATTCTCTGGTCTGATGAAACAAAGATTGAACTCTTTGGCCTGAATGGCAAGCGTCATGTCTGGAGGAAACCAGGCACCCCTCATCACCTGGCCAATACCATCCCTACAGTGAAGCATGGTGGTGGCAGCATCATGCTGTGGGGATGTTTTTCAGCGGCAGGAACTGGGAGACTAGTCAGGATCGAAGGAAAGATGAATGCAGCAATGTACAGAGACATCCTTGATGAAAACCTGCTCCAGAGCACTCTGGACCTCAGACTGGGGCGAAGGTTCATCTTCCAGCAGGACAACGACCTAAGCACACAGCCAAGATAACAAAGGAGTGGCTACGGGACAACTCTGTGAATGTCCTTGAGTGGCCCAGCCAGAGCCCAGACTTGAACCGATTGAACATCTCTGGAGAGATCTGAAAATGGCTGTGCACTGACGCTCCCCATCCAACCTGATGGAGCTTGAGAGGTCCTGCAAAGAAGAATGGGAGAAACTGCCCAAAAATAGGTGTGCCAAGCTTGTAGCATCATACTCAAAAAGACTTGAGGCTGTAATTGGTGCCAAAGGTGCTTCAACAAAGTATTGAGCAAAGGCTGTGAATACTTATGTACATGTGATTTATTTATTTATTTATTTATTTAATTTTTTTTTTATAAATTTGCAAAGATTTCAAACAAACTTCTTTCATGTTGTCATTATGGGGTATTGTTTGTAGAATTTTGAGGAAAATAATGAATTTAATCCATTTTGGAATAAGGCTGTAACATAACAAAATGTGGAAAAAGTGAAGTGCTGTGAATACTTTCTGGATGCACTGTATATATGTATATGTATATATATATATATATATATATATATATATATATATATATATATATATATATATATATATATATATATATTAAGGGCTCTGATTCTGTTTCTAGAAGATGCTAATGCAAAATAGACAATTGTGAAATTTCAATATGGCATTTGAAGAAAATGTTTGAAATGTAAGAATGAATCAACTACAAAGTGTGCATTTCTGTCGATTATTTGACACCAAAAAGTATTTGAACACTTAAGCCACATTTAACCCTCTGGGGTCTGAGGGTGTTTTGGGCCCTGGAGAAGTTTTGACATGCCTTGACATTTGTGCTTTTTTTCAGTTACTTAAAAACATATTAATGGCTAAAGTCTGATAACACTGTATTCAGCACAAACTGGGCTACAATAATATATGAGCAACATATATGTACATGTTTGTATTTTTGAGAAAATAACGTTTATGCTTGGTTTTTGAAAAAACAAAACATTTTAAGTCACTGAAATAAGGCCATATAACACATACTAAACATTTGTTCACAAGACTTTTGAGAACTGGATCATGTAGCCTAGAGTTTTTGCTACAAAATGATATGAAAACCATCCTGATCACTCATCCATACGAAACAGTATAGTTATTTAACTTTTGTAAGACACTTTTAGTGTTAGAAAGGCCATATGCGAGGAGGCATGAATGATCATGAATATTAATGTGATTCACACCTGAGGAGACAAAGACCCCTCCCCTGGGCCTGTGATGAATGTGACTGAGAGAGAATTAATGTGAGGAGATGTAATGATTGAATGTATTGTTTGTAGCTTATTCACAAAATCAAGTTTAAGTTAAAAGAAGTAATCTGACTATACATTTTCTTTACATAAAGACTTAAAAACTTTAGACCTACACTACCGTTTAAGAGTTTTAGATCGTTAAGATTTTTTAATGTTTTTAAAAGAAGTTTATTCTGCTCACCAAGGCTGCATTTATTTGATCCAAAATACAGCAAAAACAGTGATATTGTGAAATATTTTTAAATATTTAAATATTATAACTGTTTTCTATTTGAATTTATTGTAAAATGCAATTTATTCCTGGGATCAAAGCTGAATTTTCAGCATCATTACTGCAGTCTTGAGTGTCACATGATCCTTCAGAAATCATTCTAATATGCTGATTTACTGCTCAAGAAACATTTATTATTATCAATGTTGAAAATGTTTTTCAGGATTCTTTGATGAACGGATTTACACATGAAACCACACATAGAGCAGTGGTACAAAAGACAGAGCAAAAGAGACATTCAGGGCAAAAGTGCCAACAGGGACAGTGCAAGATGAAAGAAAAATAATTAAAGTATGACATAAAGTAAATGTGCAAATGTCATTGAATTAGGGTTTATCCCTTTAAGTGTCTAAATACTTTGTAAGAAATGTTTGGTGCGCCTAAACTATACTGATGGCATCTTCCCCCATCTCCTCAGCCTGATGTTTTGGACTAACTGGAACGAACAGAAGCCGAGCATCATGAGATCGACCCTGACTGGCCGAAACCTCCGAGTCATTGTCAGCGTTGACATCATCACTCCTAATGGACTCACAATCGACCACAAAGCCGAAAAGCTCTACTTTTCTGACGGCAGCCTCGGCCACATCGAAAGGTGTGATTATGATGGCTTGCACAGATACGTAAGTATATAGACATTTTGTGTTGCTTTTTAAAAAATGCATGGGTCTGGTTGAGGATGCATTAGCTGTGTCTGGAGCAGAGTGGTTGTGTTAGGACCTAAATAGTGCAGGAAATGTCTTTTGGCCTTTGTAAAAATTTTATTTTTTGCTGAGGCTTTTCTAAGCTCAGAGGACGTCCATTGAATACAAGGCACCATGAGAGGTGTTGTTTTGAACTGTGCCTAGATTCTCACCTGATGTTGTACAAAAAATGGTACCAAAAAATAACTTTCTGTTGCCGTGATGATCAAATAATAGACCACTAAACAATTGTGGTACATTTTACTAATTGATTTTATTTCAAGGTCTCTCGTTGCTAGACTTTTGATTTTACAGCATCGAGTTTGGTACTCATTGTAGCTTATTCCTGCCTGGAACCACCCATTTAGACAAGAAGCTGCAATCTGACTGAAATATAAAGCTACAAACTAGTTTGTTTTGTTTTTATGTGCAACTTAGGGGTGAGATTTTATTAAATAAAATGTATTAGAGTGTGATCAGAATTTCTGTCCATCCAGTGGTATCAAGTATGTTTTGACGCTCATCGTCGGGGTCATCATGAATCTGTCCGGGTTTATTTTGTGATAGATATTGGCTGTATGCAATTTTTTCTGCTCATTACATTGCTACTTAGGAAATAAATAATTAAATTGACATGAACTAATGATTTGACTTCTTGACGTTTTTTTTCTTTTTTTTTCTTTTTTATGTGTGAAGAAAGAGAGCACGCATTTAGAATAAACAGATTGTTATCGTTGGTTGGGGTGGACGCTAATAGAGTTATCATTATAGTTATCATTAAAGTTATCATTCTTAGTGTGAACGGGCCTTAAGTCTTGAGTATCTTTCAAAGATTTGATGCCACTAACCTGGCAAATGTTGGCAGACTGGAACTGGCAATTTCAGATAGCGCTTGCCTTTTTGGTGTGCAATATGCATCAGGTTGTGAATGAACAGACTATGGGCGGTCCTTGGACTGAGACTTGACAACAGTCAACAATGCCATGGTGCGCTAAAAGGCTCCTAGCTAGCTAACAAAATGGTCTGCCCGCCAGGCTAATAAAAGGTGAAAATTGAGCTGGGCAGACAAGGGAACATTTGTTTTATCTTGTGTGAGACAGAGACCAAGTATAAAGAGGAAAGATACTGACAGACCACACTGTAGGAGGTAAGTGCCATCTAGGTCTGCTGGTAACAGATCCATACTGTGGCCTTTTCAAACTTATACAGAGGAAAACAGCATGTAGTGGAACCTTGAAAATAAAATAGTTTAGGCCACACATTAAAACGAATTTAAATTTATCAGTGCTTTCCATTTGATTTTAACTGATGAATTATTTTTAAAGACAACATGTAATCAAAATGCTGGTTACATTCTTAAAGGAATAGTGCATCCAAAAGTGAAAATTCTGTGGTTATTTGCTCACACCCTTATGCCACCTGTATGATTTTCTTTCTTCGATGGCACACAAAAGAAGATTTTTTGCAGATTGTCTGAGATTATCTTTCCAATACAACGAAAGTAAGTGCTGATTTGTACTTTCAAGCTCAAAAAAGGACCAAAAAGCATCATGAAAGGTGCCGTCCAAACCGATTTAGGTCCCTTCACATGGTTATGGTTTCTTTTTCCATTGCGGTGCTGCAAAATCAGTATTAGAATGGACTGATTGAGCAAGTGACCAATCGTGTGTCACCACGTCACTAAAGTTGTCACATCTGAAGTTCTACCAGAACAGTTCTCAGTCCTGTGTATGGTTAGCTAACCATGCTGAGAAGTCTTCACCGGGAACGGTTTGTAATTCTACCGAATAATGCTTAAGTGGAAATGTTAGTGGAACCACTTGACCCAATGCTGAGAAAGCGCTTATTGTTTAAAGAACAGACTGAAAAAAAATTGATATTTGTTAAAAATGTTCACTAAAGCTCTCAAATCTCATTTGTGTTTTTTTTTTTTTCAATAATAATAATATATATTTTTTTAAACATCCCCTTTAGATGTGTCGTAACACACTCAAAAGAAAGCTGGGACATTCTGTCTAAGATATCCTTTTGTGTTTTTACTGTATAAAAAAATAATACAGGGTTCAAATGACATGGTGTTGATTGAATGATTACATTTTTTTTTTTTTTCAACCAATAATATCATAGTCTTAAATGTCATGATTAAATCCCAGTAGATAAAATTTAATCCCACCTGATATTACATCCTACCGAATATCGTGTTTCACTTGGAAATATGTCTTGTACACCAAGTTACATTGCGAATTCTGTTTCATGTTGTCTTTGGCCTCATCCACACTAATCCATTTTCATTTGAAAATGTTTAGTTTTCTAACGTCATATAAGTATGCGGTAATTGAGAGCATTTTCAAAAGGTTACATTTACGGTGGATGATATATTGTTAAAAAGCAAAAACAATCTTCCACACGTCATCAACAGATAGATTGTGTTTTCTTTCAAGGCTACGACACTGTCGTCAATAAACTGCCAGAGAATTCAGCTTTCTGCACTTGTCTTAGTTGATAATTTATGTTTGAGTTACCCTCCATCATATTAGTGGCTAGAAGACTCCAACATAATCCCTTCTTAGAAGCTACTTTAAATGTAAGCCTGAACTCGGAGCAGGAATGTCATGTCCTTGTCCACTGGTTCGTAGTTTAATGCTAAAAATGTTAGATCTTAACAGAGTGTGCAGAGGTTTTCACCTGTCAAGGCGACAGCTTTGATATTAAAGCGTTGTGCAGATGTCTGCCTACATCTCTTCATTTTCATCCGTCACCTTTAGAAACGCTCATAGAAGCACATGCAGGGATGACGACTATACATTTGGGAATAAAGATGCCTCGAATGGATGAGGGCAAGAACATGTGTTTGACATGTTGTCATCACAGATTAAAGCGTGAGTCTCGCTCTCCTCGCATCAAGCTTCCTATTATTACAGAAAGACTCTGACATTCAAACGGACAGCCTTTCAGAGACATTTGTGACTGTGTGTGTTAGTGGAGTTAATACCACTTTCGAAACAGATGTGTGTGGTGCACGAACCTTCGGAAATAAATAGCAAAAGACCATGAAACACACTTGAAGCTTAAAAGATATGTGAAACCTCTTTTTTGATGGGCTTAGGTATAGTTCTGTACTAAAGTTTGCAATTAATTGCTTGTTTTTTGCACAGACAAGTGGCACTGTTATTTAACAGGAAGTATGTCAGATGTATTCAGATGTAATCTACCCAGCACTACTTATAGTTGAGTATAAGCAGTACTTAACATGTCTTACACCACTTCTTGTTTAATAAAATAACTTTCACTAAATTTCGGCAAACTTTGCTGAAAACAAGACAATGGGGGGAATTCACTAAACAGTGATATTATAAATGGTATTTCAGTGCAAAAACCCATATCTTAATCATTAACCACCCTCATTCAAGTTTAGAAATATTCAGGGTTCATTACAATTTAAGCTCAATTGACAGCATTTGTGGCTTAAAGTTGATTACCATAACAACTAATTTTTGACTCGTCCCTCCTTTCCTTTAAAAAAAGCAAAAATTGAGGTTACAGTAAAGCACTTACAATCGAAGAGAATGGGGTATATTTTTGGATGGTTTAAAGGCAGAAATGTGAAGCTTATAATTTTTAAAAATATATACAGATTATTATATAATTTTATATTAATTCTTCTGTTAAAACTCGTGTAATATTTGAGCTGTCAATTTGTTTCAATCGTCATTTTTACGGTTGTTTTAGGGTTTACGGTGTTAAGTAAGTCTTTAAATAACTAATTAAGTCATTGTCATGCCTTTCCACTCAAATGCACGCCATTTCTATGTAAATAAGGCTCTTTATAGATTGTGCTTTATTCACAAAACTCCACTCTATTTGCCCAGTGCATTAAACATCATGCTATTACCGCCTGAGGAAAGCAGGTAGTAAACCGTCATGGTTACTTGTGTAACCTCCGTTCCCTGATGGAGGGAACGAGACGTTGTGTCGATGTAGTGACACTAGGGTTCACTCTTGGGAGCCTGAGACACCTCTGGTCTTTGATAAAAGGCCAATGAAAATTGGCGAGTGGTATTTGCATGCCACTCCCCTGGACATACAGGTATAAAAGGAGTTGATATGAAACCACTCATTCAGGTTTTGTGCTGAGGAGCCGAGACAAGGTCCGGCCATTTCAGCGGGTAGTTCAGCGTTGTGGCAGGAGGGACACAACGTCTTGTTCCCTCCATCAGGGAACGGAGGTTACACAAGTAACCATGATGTTCCCTATCTGTCACTCACTCGACGTTGTGTCAATGTAGTGACACTAGGGGTCCCTATATGAAACGCCACAATTGGCTGAACTGTGTTACGTGAACTGGCAGTGTGTGGTGGGCAGACTACTGTGTGCCTCATAGCCAGCACTCCCTAAAAAAGAAGGGGGATTATCCGACTGGGCTGCCAGGTCTAGTCAGGGGGTGTCCCTCCCAAGGGGAAGACACAGCGGAGACCACACCTCGCCCAAAGAGAGGGGGGTATATTTAAGTGGAAGGATACGTCACATGGTCTTTCCAACCATGTGGAGAGTCTTCAAGGTAGATCCTGCCCAATGGGGGAGGAGTTACTGCAAACATGGAGACTGGGGCAGAGGGGCTCTGCCCAAGGAAGACGCAGTTTGCCAACAGGGAAATGAATTAGTGGAAGATATATATCACATGGGGTTAGCCTTACAGGGAACCGCCAGATGCGGAGCACCTACCCCAGAACAGGACTCTTAGTTAGCATGTGTACTGGGCCGGCAGTGAATCTCTCCGAACACTCAACTGCCACAGGGCTCGGAGGAAATCAACCAGGGAACAAACTTGTGAACACTACTGGGAATTAATGGTGCACATCTTCAGCTCAAAAGGAGGTGGAAGGCGCTATGTGCAAGCGATACACCAGGCCAGCTATCCCGGGCTTATCCGCTTGTGTTGCGTGCCACTACCTGGGATGAAACCGGTTCCACCCGGAGGTTGTAGAACCTTGCAAAGGTGTTAGGTGTTGCCCAACCCGCTGCTCTGCAAATGTCTGTTAGAGAGGCATCCCTGGCCAGGGCCCAGGAAGCCACTACATCCCTGGTAGAATGGGCTCGTAGCCCTACCGGGGGTGGCATGTCCTGGGCGAGATATGCCATAGTTATGGCGTCAATGAGCCAGTGGGTGATCCTCTGCTTGGAGACAGCGCTTCCTTTCCGCTGTGCACCAAAGCAGACAAAGAGCTGCTGAGAGATCCTAAAGCTCTGCGTGCAATCCAAATAGATGCGTAAAGTGCGCACCGGGGACAGCAACGACAGGGCTGGGTCTGCCTCCTCCTGGGGCAGTGCTTGCAGGTTCACCACCTGGTCCCTAAAAGGGGTGGTGGGAACCTTGGGTACATAGCCTGGTCGGGGTCTCAGGTCCGAACTCCAGGCACGTTTCACTGACAGAGAACACTTGCAGGTCACCTACCCTCTTGATGGAAGTGAGTGCAGTCAGGAGGGCAGTCTTCAAGGAGAGTGCCTTAAGCTCGGCTGACTGCAAAGGCTCAAAGGGGGCTCTCTGTAGACCCTGAAGGACTACAGAGAGGTCCCATGAGGGAACGAGGCACGGTCTGGGGGGATTCAGCCTCCTGGTGCCTCTTAGGAACCTGATGATCAGGTTGTGCTTCCCTAAGGACTTACCATCGACTGCGTCGTGGTGTGCTGCTATGGCGGCAACATACGCCTTCAAGGTGGAAGGGGACAGCCTCCCTTCCAACCTCTCCTGCAGGAAGGAAAGCACTGATCCGACTGTGCATCTCTGGGGGTCTTCGTGTCGGGAAGAACACCACTTAGCGAACAGACGCCACTAAAAGGCATACAGGCGCCTCGTAGAGGGGGCCCTAGCCTGAGTGATCGTGTCTACCACCACAGGTCCGCGTCCCGTCCAGGGGCCAGACATGGAGATTCCAGAGGTCTGTTCGCGGGTGCCAGAGGGTGCCCCGTCCCTGAGAAAGAAGGTCCTTCCTCAGGGGAATTCGCCAGGGGGGAGCTGTCGCGAGGAGCGTGAGGTCCGAGAACCACATCTGGGTGGGCCAGTAGGGTGCTACCAGGACGACCTGCTCCACATCCTCCCTGACCTTGCACAGGGTCTGTGCAAGCAGGCTCACTGGGGGAAACGCATATTTGTGCAGGCCAGGGGGCCAGCTGTGTGCCAGCGCATCTATGCCGAGGGGGGCCTCAGTCAGGGCGTACCAGAGCGAGCAGTGGGGAGGATTCTTGGGAGGTGAACAGGTGCACCTGTGCCTGTCGAATCGACTCCAAATCAGCAGGACCACCTGAGGGCGGAGTCTCCACTCTCCCCTGAGGGTAACCTGTTGTGACAGCACGTCCGCTGTAGTGTTGAGGTTGCCTGGGATGTGAGTGGCTTGCAGCGACTTGAAGTGCTGCTGACTCCAGAGAAGGAGACTGCGGGCCGAGTTGTGACATACAACGAGAGCGTAGACCACCTTGGCGGTTGACATATGCTACCGTTGCCATGTTGTCTGTCTGAACTAACACTTGCTTGCCCTGGATCAATGGCCGAAACCAGACTCACCGTGAGACGAGCCGGCGAACTCATCCAGAAGCCAGATTGAGGCTTACCCGGCGGAGGGGATACCTGGCGGAGACGATCCCATTGGGGTCCCCAAATCGCCCCCAGTACTAGCCGCGCTGGCCTCATACCCATAGGTAGAAGGACCGAGGCGGGGAGCCACTGGGGTGGCTTGCTTTTCCTATGAAAGCAAGCCGCGACCGCAACGTTGCCATGGTCATTTTCTCACAGTGAGAACATGAACCATCCACAAATGCCGCCTCCGTGTGCGTCATGCCCAGACACGAAAGACAGCGATCATGACCATCCGAAGTTGAGAGATAACGACCGCAACCAGGATAACACACAATCGGAAAGGCATCTTTAAAAAGGCGCGTCTTTAAAAAGACGCTCAGTGTGTGCCGCTCTTTTAGAGAAATATATACTCTTTTAGAGGAAAAGCTCTTTCAGAAAATATACTCTCTTGTTTTCCTGCTGAAGCGCCCAGGGGCGTTCTCTGCAGTGCACCAGTGCAGAGGAGGGAGAAGCCGCTGAAATGCGCCGTCAGATCCAGCAGAGGTGAATGAACAGTAGTATTCAGCTCAATGAGCATGACCGTTCAGCTCCGAAGAGAAAATCTAAATGAGTGGTTGCATACCAGCTCCTTTTATAACCGAATGTCTGGGGGAGTGGCATGCAAATACCACTCACCAATTTTCATTGGCCTTTTATCAAAGACCAGAGGTGTCTTGGGCTCCCAAGAGTGACCCCTAGTGTCACTACATCGACACAACGTTGAGTGAGTGACAGATAGGGAACGAATGTTATTCAAAAGAGATGTTTGTGAACATTTTCTGTTGATCATGGCAGTATAGCTAATTCATCAAATAATGATGAAATATTGGAGAAGAGCATTAAAATATGAAAATTATTCATTTGTGCAGTGTAGTCAAGTTTAAACATTTTTAGTGGAGCATTTGGCGAGTTGTTATTTTAACCCCTGACCATTCCTCTCATGTCAGCATTTCTGAGTGAAAGGTAGCAAATGAATTTCTGAATGCCACCCTACACCAACTTCTGGCACAGGAAAATATAAATACCTCTCTCCTCGACTTACCGTCCTCCCAGAGGCCATGAGTGATGTATCCGTAATCCCTGTGCACTTGGGATAATCATTTTTAATGTCTGGGATAATGGAGGTGGGCTGTCCTTTGACTGTCACTGTGGTTTCCCCCTCCAGCTCTGGACAGGGCTGTGTATCTCTTTTGAATTATACAGGCACTTGCTGTGGTTTATTTTGGTCTGGGCATCTTTGCTGTAAAATGCACACAATAAATTGCCTGATGTAACTGTCCTGTAAAGCATGAGATATGTATTTGTATGAGAGAGTTTGGTTTATTCATTACCTGTGTAAAAAATGACTGAACTATTGAATGATTTACAAAATAATTGCTAGCATATACAAAATAAAGCATATTTCACAAAGTAACTCAAACTGTACACTCTCTAACTAATCCTTTTTTATTTCTTTGTAAAAACTTTGAAATAACACAAATGGAAGTATAAAAATAATGTAGTGACCAAAAAAAAAAAAAAAAAAACTAAAAAAAAAAACGTTTGTTGTAAAATAAACCTTGGATTTTATATCCGGGCACAGATTGTATATGCTGGGCATTTTCTTTACTTTCCATTCCCACTCATTAATACAAATAACACAAATAATGTGTATATATATATATATATATATATAATGTACAGTATATATACATTCTGCATAAAATCTTATGTAGGCACAATTTATGTTTGTCTACAAATCTTATTTCAACACACACACAAGGTGTAAAGTATATTATATTATATTTTTAACATTTATATATAATTGCTTAATATTTTATAGGGCTATATTAACAGAGGTTACACAGTTTCTTTATCAACTAGTTCTTTTTTTTACTATCCTAAATTTTGCTTTTGAAATTTGTAGGTCATTGTGAAATCAGGGCCCGGAACATTCTTTGGCTTGGCAATTTACAGAGACTTCCTCTTCTGGTCTGACTGGGTGCGGCGTGCCGTGATCCGATCTGATAAGTTTACTGGAGCCAATATGAAAGTTATCCGGGCTGACATCCCTCATCAACCAATGGGAATCGTCGCTGTTTCCAATGACACCAACAGCTGTATGTAACTTATTTTCTTTGTCCTTATCGCATTCACATTCCCCAAAGTATTTTAAAGGGATAATTTCCCCTGAAAATGAATATTCTGTGATCATTTACTTACCCACATGTATAACGTTCTTTCTTCAAGGGATTCCCACTTTTTTTTACCAATTAATTTTCCATTAATTTTTCAAACTTTCCAGGCATTTCTTTTTATTGGAAATTGAATTTTTAACCGATTGGCTGACGAATCATGTAGACCGATTTGTAAACCATTTTGGCTAATTAATTAAAAAGAACCAACTCAAAAGAACGATTCGCTCACAATTAGAATATCACAGTGTCTTGCATGAAAGTTGCATGGGTATTTAATGTTTTAGAGCAAAGCAAAACCAGAAAAATTTATATTCACTCTAGAGATTTCCATGACTTTTGGGATTTTATCAATTGCCCTGACTTTTCCAGACCTCGAAAAAAAAATTATAATTTTTTTATTCCATGATAACTATGGAACTACCAGATAAAAGAGTGTTTCTGTATGTCACTTTGTGTCTTGTTTGCATTAGTCAAACAAGATTGTTTGTATTATTCACACGAGGTGTCTGACAGCAACACAATGGAAAGTCAGTGGTATTTGATGCGTCAGAAGTCACTTGGGGGGCTTAAATTTTGTAACCGCGAGGGGAAGCCAAAACAGAATCAACACACTCTGACTTGGGGTCAGATAAAAGTTTAATTTGTTGACTTTAAAGTTCTCTGCTGACTCTCTTGGTATAGAAGGGAAAGCCGGGCTTATGTCAGCATGATATGACAAATACGTAAACATATTTTATTCACAGGCAACTTGACATCATCAGATGAGACTTGTCTAGTGACCATATTTCTGCCATTTAAGGGAAACTCAAAAGAAGCTAAACATTTCGAGTGACTTAGGTATACTGTTAATATTGTATGCAAAGAAACCAATTCAGGTCTAAAACTACAACATGAAATGTATAGACTTAGCAGAATTTATAGAATGTTACGTATTTATAGAATACTCAAATTTCCATCTGCTTCTTTCTTGGCTTCGATAGTGATATTTCTTTGTTTGTGGTTCAAGCCTCAACATTTCAAAGGATTCTAATAGAAAGCAGCTTGGAGGCTTGGCATATTTAAACACAAATGGAGATTTTCTCATCCTGAGTGTCTCTTAGGAGATTTGGCCCTCAGTGGCCACCATCCCTCCTATCTATATGGTGCAGATGACGCTATTAAGGGAATTCATTCAGACAGTGCAGTAACATGCTCAGACTTGGAATGAGAGAGACTGACAAACACACACAAAGCCATTTTTGTTGATTATTAAATACTGTTGAATATTATTGGAAAAAAACATACAGGTACATTCCAAAAACTGTATGAACACATTATTTGGCAAACTGCAATCTGCCTTTAAGAATTCTCTATTCCGATTGTGTTTCCAGGCATCTGATGCCTTTTAACAGAACACATTCTGTCTGCCACTGTACACTCAACGTTTCAGTTAAAACACACACACACACACATTTTCTCAAGGCTTGAAGGGCACTCTTGCAGTGCCAGTCAGAGGGTTGGACTTCTCAGCGGGTGTGAGTTTGAACTGTGTTTGGCACAGACATTGGCATGGAGTGCGGGGCTCTGAACCATGCCCTATCTCCATACACGCGGCTGCCAGACTCCAGCGCCCTGGGCCGAGTGTATTTCCCTGCACAAATGGTGAGGATTCAGATGAGTGCATTGGACCAGCGTCTTTCAGCTTGGCAACATGGGGCTCGAGTCCTGGGAGTCTTTTGCTTATTATGGAAATGGGGCTTTAAATAGCTTGAATTCTTCAATGGCAGATTTCAGTTGGCCGGCGATTATAAAGGAATGTTTGTACATTTGAATAAAAGCCATTGCAGATGGTTCTACTCCTAAAATAAAGCAGTAAGCTTGTCTTAGTAGTGGTTAATTGAAACAAGGACATGTGTTGGTGAGTAACTAACTAAAGAAGCGACACTACTAACATAATTAACAGCATTTGTGTTATAATGTTGATTACCACAAAAAATAATTTCGAGCAAAAGGCACTTACAATGGCCGTAAATGCTAAAATACACCAAGTCCCATTCAAGGCAAGCCAGTCCACTCAACGGTCACCTTGGGAAAGCTCCCGGGCTGCTATTTTTTAAGGATACAAGTGCCATAAAAGTACAGCTCCTGTCTACTTAAATGGGGAAAGACTTTAATCTCCAAAATGGCTGGTGAAGATTACGGTCAAATAGTGCACAGTATTTACAACAATTGTATCATAAATGCAATTTTTCAGGCTGATCCAGCTAATGCACATGTGCATTCTCAAGTTGACTGACAGGCGATGTCTGTATCTAAAAGGTGATTGGCTCTTTTACCTGTAAGGTGTGACTTCCTGTTCTACATCCGCTATATTGAGTGTTCCAATTATTCACATTTATTAGAATATAAGTGCTCCGTCTCGGGCCAAATAGTCTCTAAATACTTACTGTTTCAAAAGTATACCAGCAAAACATAAACATTTTATGTATTAACATTATAAAATCGCTTATTCATCTTATATGTGTAAAGTTACAGTATATCCAATATACAGTTTTGTTGTCATCACAACAAAACCCTATAATCCTGGTATTGGATATAATTTTACAGAAGATAAGGTTAGTAAGTGATTGTATCACTCTAAAATCATGTTTATATATATAATGTTTATGTCTTGTGATTTTACTTTACAATTTAATTACCGCTGTATTATTTTTGGATGAATTATCTCAAATACGGTGACTATTAAACTTGAACAGATACATTTACAAAAATTATTTTGTCTGATACCTTAGAAATATGATAGCAAACCTCTCCTCAAAAAGCTGCATGATTCATGCCCACAGCATAAATGTTGCTGGCAGAGTTATGTACCAAAATGTAATATAAATCCCTAACCCTCCACATGAGCAATAGTAATAGTGATACTTGCTCTAGCAAACACCACTAAAACATCTATGTCTTGTAAAGCATTTGGTAAATGTTCTCTCTTAGTGTGAGAACTACAGTTTTTACACGTTTTGTTTAGAAAAGCAAAGATGATGTGTTTGATGTGTTAACTAAGACTTCTCTTTGAACTTCCAGGTGAGTTGTCCCCCTGCAGCCTGAATAATGGGGGGTGCCATGACCTCTGCCTTTTGACCCCGCTTGGTGCAGTAAACTGTAGTTGCCGTGGGGAACGCATATTACTGGATGATAACAGATGTGTATGTAAGTCCTGTACCCTCTCTCTGCCTCTCTCTCTTTCTCTCTCTCTGTCTTTTTATCAGACTTTCTTTCCACTTGCTCTAAATTTTCCAACCTCTCCATCCTGTATCATGTGAGCTCTTAAATTTCCTAAAATACTTCTTTAGCATCGCAAATAAATAAACACTTTAACTTGGAAATAAATGTGTACTGTGTAAGGTATGCAAATAATCTTTTCTTCTACTTTCGAAAGGAGAATTAAGGATATTAAAGTTGACTCAACCAATTCATTTACTTAGAATATGCCAATAATAATATTATGAGTTCTCTGAAGGAAAACCGTGGAGGCTGACTGACTCTGGATTGAAATTCCAAGTGTACGTTCAGGTTTGTGGAGCCCCAGGGCTGGAGACAGAGAGCTGAGGAACAGGAGAAAAGTGGGACAAAACGGCAACTTTTAGTAGAATGAGAGTAAAATCTTGCAAATCCAGGAAGAGTTTGCACTAGAAATATTGCAGGGAGGTTCTGCCTCAACAACCTCCAGTACCATCCCTTCCCCCTTATTACATCAGACAATTGCAATGATCTTAATAAAGATCAGATAGTGAGCTAAAAAAGATCTAGAATTATTTGACATCTAGATAAACACTTGCATGGAATCTAGATCCATGTTTTAATCCAGATTTCTTATACTAGATTTCTAGAATTTAGATTTTACATCAATATTTTGGCCTAGATTCTAGATCAGATTGCTATTCATATTCCTTTTACTATGGATCTAGATTTCAAATGGTGACCTTCATTCAGGGTGAGATTATCCAGATTCCTTCTACACTGAATTCAAATTCTAGATCCAGATTGTAGTCTTCATTCTAGATCAGATTGTTATCCAAATTCCTTTTAATCAAGATTCTAGATCCAGATTGTGATCTTCATCCAGGATGAGATTATCCAGATTCCTTTTAATCTGAATCTAAATTCTAGATCCAGGTTATGGTGAAGATTCTAGATCAGATTGTTATCTTCATTCAGGATCAGACTGTTATCCTGACACCTTTAATGTTGAATCTAATTTGTAGATCCAGATTATGGTCTAGATACAAGATCAGATTGATATCCAGATTGCTTTTACTCTTAATTTAGATTCTAGATCCAGATTGTGATCTTCATTCAGAATGAGATTATCCAGATTCCTTTCAATCTACGTAGGTTCTAGATCCAGATTGTGATCTTTATCCAGGATGAGATTATCCAGATTCCTTTTAATCTGAATCTAAATTGTAGATCCAGTTTGTGGTGAAGATTCTAGATCAGATTGTTATCTTCATTTAGGATCAGACTGTTATCCTGACACCTTTAATGTTGAATCCATATTCAAGAACCAGATTGTGGTCTATATTCTAGATCAGATTGTTATCAAGATTCATTTTACTCTGAATCTAGATTCTAGATCCAGATTGTGATCTAGATTTTTTATTTTTTTTATTAGACTTTAAATGTAACTTTGTATTTATGTAAAAGATTACTGCTCTGATTTGAGATTTTAGGGCCAAGTCCTCACGATTCTGTTTTCATTTGTTTTCTGAATGAATGCGTTATTTTTTCAAAAATCTCTGTTTGTAGTGGTTGAAAATGTTGTTCCAGTGTGGATGAGAGGCATAAACATATCAATTATTATTTTTATTTTATTTTTTTCAAATCAGTCCCATATATCACAAAGAATGTTGAACAAATTCAGGATTCCTGGCTTTGTTTTAGTTTGACAAAACGGCCACCAAAAACAATCAGGCTTAATTAGGGTTAAGTGGTATCAAGATTATCGTTATCAACTTTCTCTATCAACTTAGAGTTTGATCCTTAGTTTATGATTAGTTCAAGAGTGTGTTCACATAAATTAAGCGAACAGCCAATCACATGCAACATCGAGAGACTTCACTTCTTGCTAGAGAGTCAGCACAATTAACTTCTCCGCTGAATATCTTTTTGAACACAGTTACACATCACAAGAGGACATTATAAAAATATGATAAATGAAAACACATTTACACAATACAAATGATCACCATGAAATCATGAATAATTCCAACACATTTACACAGCACAAAGGATCATTATTAAATGATAAAGACAGCAAAAAGAAATATTCCTTCTGCTGCGAGAGCTCGAGAGAAATGCTGAAAATAATCTCAATGTGATAAAAAAAAAAAAAAATTCTGATTTATCGCTAAGTGACTTTGAATAGGTCCACACAAGAACATACATATAAATTTTAAAAGTTTAAAATCTTTATTTGAAATAATAAAAAAGGTTTAAATATTAATTTAACTTGAGCTTAATATCATTCAATACTGTTAGAAATGAATACACTATTAGACAATAAAAAGTGAGCAATTGGAATATGAGAAGATCGTATGCTCGACTTATTTATTCTTCTTTCTAGCAACATGACACACAATAAAGACAATTTTGTGTGCCAGTGTGCTTTTACTGAACTTCAAGTGAAATACTGGATGTTCTTGGCATCTCTGCCAGCAAATTCATGAAAGAAGGGGTTTGGGTGGCAAACACACTTTTCTGAAATATTATCTATAATGGGGAGTGATTAAGCTTTTAATATTTTAAAATCGATCATTATTGCATCGTATTAATCCATTGTTCTTGCATTTTATAGATTTATTTTAGGTTTATTGTTTCATAGATATTTTATGGCAAGTGATTTTGTGGATTTCTAAAATAGTTTATTTGAAGAAACGGGGAGAGTTACACTTTACTTACAAATGATTGGTCCAGTATCTGTATGAGATCACTGTTCGGGAACATAACCTGCCCTAGAGCAGGTTAGCCATTTAGCATATGTTACTATGGCGATAGACCCAGATGAAAAACAGTCCACCTTACTGATACCGCAAGTTCAAAGATTGTTCAAGCAAAGTATAAACTTACCTAGCTAGCCACTTGATCCTGCTTTCTGATATGGGCCTGGACTCTAGGTTCTCATTTAGAGAGTTTGATACTGAAAAATCCATTCTGGAATGGATCTTTACACAACAAACCTTGCCAAACTGTACAAATCTGTTCTTCTTTCTCATCTTTTAGCCATGAACTCCTCCTGTAACATCCACTCTGAGTTCCAGTGCGGGAATGGCGAATGCATTGACTACCAGCTGACATGTGACGGCATCTCTCACTGTAAAGATAGGTCTGATGAGAAAATGCAGTACTGTGGTAAGAACCCAATCAGGGAGGATGTTGTCTTTGAACCTCAGGTACAGTTATGAGTAGAATGAAAGAACCTACGGAAGGTCTTCCTGTTCTCTTTTGACATGAGCTAATAAGACAAGTTTCCAGCAGCCTGCCAAAGACGTAATAAGTACCAGTGATGTGACACGCTGACTGTTGCTCTCTTTCTTGCTGTCTTTACTTTTCAAGCAGAGTGCCTATTAAATCAGTGCTTCTCAGCTGGTTTTGTTTCAGAGCCCAGATTTTACATCAAGTGGTGACCAACTCAGTACCAAAATAGTACAAAATTGAATTTCACTGGTTTCATGATCGCCAATAATTCTTGTTTTAAGTGAACCTGTATTTCATGTACTCTGGTTCATTTATATTTTTCATACCATAGTTTTGTTATTGGATAACCAAATATTTTGGTATTTGGATTTGGACATGTCATGCAACCCATCTATTTTGGAAACAAACGATGGATGAATACATCAATTGTGACGTCAATAAAATATATGGATAGCGTTTTCTTTTCCCTTTTGAAAGTGACAATTTTGACTATGCATGATTATATATTAGCCTTTTATTATTGCATTTAGTGTTTTTTCAAAGTCATATGCCTAATTCTCACCCTCTTGTCATTTCTTAGAAAACCGGAACTGCAGACATGGTTTTAAATCATGCTATAACCAGCGCTGTGTGGCCAACCATCGCTTTTGTGATGGGGTGAATGACTGCGGAGATAACTCAGATGAAGTTTACTGTAACAGTGGGTATTTTCCTCTATTTCTTGACTGAAAAAAATAAATAAAATAAATACAAATATTGATTGTTAGTGTGTTGGTCAGTCCAGGAATCTTCAGTTTTCCATTTTTCTGGCCATCTCTCTAGAGAAATTCACTCAATCAATCAATCAATCAATCAATCAATCAATAAACCCTTGAATTCTCACCTCGCTTGAACATCTAAATAAAAAAATTAAGCTTTAATGCAGAAACCCATCTATAATGCAGATGGAACAAACCACAGATCTTGGCATCTCTTCAGCTCACATTGAAGACCAACGAAAATTGTATTCTCACCAGCAATGCAGTGATCTAAATATCTTCCAAAAACCTGAATGCATTTTACAATTCATGTGAACTTCTAAAAAGATGAGTGAAATCTAATTTTAACCTCCTGAGACCCCGCGTCCACCTGCGTGGACATTACGTTTTGGCTTTGCTATATGCAATGCATAATTTGACTGATCTCAGTTCAGGATAATCTGGACTGTTAGTAAAGGGTTAAACTTTCGATGCTCAGAGTCATGTGACCAAACAATATGGCGTCGATCACAGAGGAGTTTGTGTTTGGGAGAAACACCAACAAAACTACATCTGGTAAGAAAACTAATTATGTTTTTACATTGAAACCTGTTTGAGTCAAAAGATTAGAGTCTCAAGTTTCGTACTATATGCCATTGTTTAAATTTGAGTGATTTATCGCAAAATGACTCACTGTTAAACAGAATGACCACATTTGTGGACTGTATGCTCAGTTCAGTTAAAATATCAATATTTTCTGTGCATTATCACATTGAGAATCAATGAGTTCATCCAAAAACTGAAAAATGTTCCTTTCAGAGACTTTATATGGAGTTAGGATGAAAATAAGATGCATTTCAAACTGTCCAGTGCAGACAGACAGCTCGCTGGAGGTTAAGTCATTCACTAAATAGGGACAAAGGGGGCAAGGGAGCATCCTATAGCTCTCTATGCAGCTAAATGCATTCAATCCAAACTTCCTATTTAAAGTTCATTTTCAGGCTGCAGATGATGTTTGGACTACTCAACATTGTTTGGCAGATATGGGACAATGGTAATGTGTACATAGATTCAGAATTTATAATGTATAATTTTATTTTAACATGGTGGGCAGTTATTGGATGATGCTGGCCATTACTTTAAATCTGAATTATTTATGCCTATTTCTGATGTAATGGATGTAACATCTCAAAAACATGAATAACCAACACTTCTGGAAATATAACACACAATTTAATAATAATAATAAAAAAGATCTGACTTTCTATAGTGTGAAATTAAAAAAATTCACAACTTAGTCCCACCGTCCACAAATGAGGACATCAATTTTTAGGAAATCTATTTGGTGTAAAGATGTTTTATTATTATTATTATTATTTTTTTTTTTTGCATGTTTCTTAGGGGCTAGTAGTTACAGATCAAAAAGGGAAATGGAAAAATCACACAACAGTCGCACAGGGGTCTTAGGAGGTTAATTCTGTATTTTGTCACCTATAGCAAATGTTACATTATTCTTGTGGTGTATTCTTTAAAAGAATCAAATTTAGATTGCTTTAAATGGACCAGTTAACACTGTCCTTGGACTTGAAAGTGGAGTCAGAGCTTATTTTGGTCCACTTTTATTTGTGACTGGGTCTCTGTTCACTTTTCATTCAAACATTTTTATTTATTCATTTTATATTTTTGGAACCGCATTTACTTCGCTATTATATTAAATATACATTACAGAATTCTGGGCTCTCTATCAGCATCTGTGGTCAAAAATAAAATTTCAAGTTACTTGCAGAGGAACATTTGCAGCTGTGCTTTGGCACTGCTCTTCTGTACAAAATAATCTGATGGTTTGTGATATACTCATGATTACCTATGATCAGCATATCAGAGTGGATCTGACTAGCTACACCAAGAGTCACTGATAATAAGACGAAAGCGCTTCAAGACGTACATCTGAAAAATATGTTGTCTGAGCAAGTAGGAAATTTGTAATTTTCCCATAGTAACTCGTGGTAAGGCAAAACATTTGGTCATTTGTTTATTTCTAATGAAAAATTGAACAAGAACATCTGTAGTGTTTCTTTAATTATAATATTAGTTCTGCTCTGAGAGCCCTAAAATGTTGTTTGAAAAGGTTGATGTAGTGGTCTTTGTAACATTATTGTCTATTCTGTTCATTATGAGCAATTAACAGTACCTTAAATAACAAAAATAAAGACTTCTTCAAATCATAATGTGGAACAAAGTGTGTCATCTATCTTGTTATGGTTCCAGATTCCTCATGTTTATCCTCGGAACGATATTGCGCAGACGGTTCTTGTGTTCCCTTGTCGTCCTGGTGTAATCAGATCATCGATTGTGCTGATGCATCGGATGAGAAAAACTGCAGTAAGATAAGCTTTCTTCTAACCGTCCTTTGTGCATGTGTTAGCATCTTTTACTTACCTTGTGAACACTCATCTCGTTTTCTCCGTTGTTAAAGATAGCACAGACTGTGTGGAATACTACAGACTGGGTGCTCGCGCCAGCAACAGTGGGTCGTTTCTAAGCTGCAATTCCACATCGCTGTGTGTTCATCCCTCCTGGCTCTGTGACGGAGCCAACGATTGTGGGGATTATGCAGATGAAATACACTGCCATGGTAAAAATGCACATTTACATTCTCTCTTTATCTCTGTGTCTGTTTCTTTCTCTTGTTTGTTTGTTGTCAAAGTACAGTGTTTTCACACTGAGAACAGAAAATACTGCTGAGGACAAAACCACATTTTTGAGTTTGAATATATCCATCACATTACAGACAAAACCAAAAACCTACGTCGAAGTTTGACGGCTCATGTTGATTTTTTGACATTCTGAAACGTCTCGGTTACTTTCGTAACCTCCGTTCCCTGATGGAGGGAACGAGACGTTGTGTCGATGTTGTGACACTAGGGGTCACTCTTGAGAGCCCCGATCACCTCAGATCTTTGAGAAAAGGCCAATGAGAATTGGAGAGTGGAATTTGCATGCCACTGCCCCAGACATACGGGTATAAAAGGGAGCTGAAATGCAGGATTCATTCAGGTTTTGTGCTGAGGAGCCGAGACACGGTCCCAGCCATTTCAGCAGCTAGTACAGCGTTGTGGCAAGAGGGACACAACGTCTCGTTCCCTCCATCAGAGAACAGAGGTTACAACAGTAACCAAGATGTTCCCCTTCTGTCACTCACTCGACGTTGTGTCGATGTAGTGACACTAGGGGTCCCTATGGAAAAATGCCACAACAGCTGAACCGTGTTACGTGAACTGCATGCGTAATAGCAGGTGCATCAGACTGCACGTAACCTCCCCCAATGCCCCAAAAGACGTCATGTAGTTCCCCACATCCCTGAGGGGGGGAAGTGACGTAACTAGCATGGGACCAGGTCGCATCAGCCGCGGCCTTTTCTCTCTATGTTTTCTCTCCACAGAGTATTAGATTGAGCTGGGGCCATCTAACGCTATCATACACATCGGGGAAGATGTTCTTTTCCTTTCCTATTCTTTCAGGGGGAAAATACCCCGCAGAGACCACATCCTGCCCAAAAGGGGAGGTCAACATATGGCAGTACGACACATGGGCTCAGCAGCCGCACATGGAAGAGGTGCGGTGGTAGGTCCCGCCATGATAAAGGGGGGGGAACTCTACAATCACAGCGACCGGGGGCAGAAAGAGCTCTGCCCAAGGGAGACGTGGGTCTGCCAACAGAGACACCGTACCGCGGAATATACATCACAGGGGTTACCAGAGTAATCGGCACCTGTGGAGCACCTATCCCAGTACAGGGCATATTAGAACCCATAGTGGGGCTGGCTGCGAACTCCTCCGCTGCGTTCACGAACCATAGGGCTAGGGAGGAAGGACATCCAGGGTCCATGACTTCATGAACTCGACTGGGGGTAAAAGCGCACGTTTTCGCCTCAGGGGAGGGGAAAGGCGCTATACGCAAGCGATACACCCGGCCAGCTGTTCCGTATTACCGAACTCTACCTGTTCGTACCTGAAAGAACATGGGATGAAACAGGCTCAACACGGAGATTGTAAAATCTCGTGAAAGTATTGGGTGTTGCCCAGCCCGCTGCTCTGCAGATGTCTGCTAGAGAGGTGCCACTGGCCAGTGCCCATGAGGATGCCACACTCCTTGTAGAGTGTGCTCGAACCCGCAAGGGGGCGGGCACGGCCTGGGTCTGATAGGCTAATGCAATGGCGTCCACGATCCAGTGGGCAAGCCTCTGTTTGGAGAAGGCATTCCCTTTCCGCTGTCCACCAAAGCAGACAAAGAGCTGCTCAGAGCGTCTAAAGCTCTGCGTTCAATCCAAGTAGGTGCGCAAAGCACGCACCGGACACAGCAACAACAGGGCTGGGTCTGCCTCCTCCTGGGGCAGCGCTTGCATGTTCACCACCTGATCCCTGAAGGGGGTCGTGGGAACCTTGGACACATAGCCTGGTCGGGGTCTCAGGATCATGTGAGAATCTGCCTGACCGAACTCCAGGCAAGTGTCACTGACAGAGAACGCTTGCAGGTCCCCCACCCTCTTGATGGAGGTGAGCGCAATCAGGAGGGCCGTCTTTAAGGAGAGGGCTTTCAGCTCGACTGACTCTAGCGGCTCAAATGGGGCTCTCCAAAGGCCCAGGAGGACCACAGTGAGATCCCATGAGGGGAAGAGGCATGGCCTGGGAGGATTAAGCCTCCAGGTGCCTTTGAGGAACCTGATGATCAGGTTGTGCTGTCCAAGGGACTTACATGACTGCGTCGTGGTGAGCCGCTATAGCGGCTACATAAACCTTCAAGGTGGAAGGGGACAGCTGCAACTCCAGCCTCTCCTGCAGAAATGAGAGCACTGACCCGACTGTGCATCTCTGGGGGTCTTCGGCTCGGGAAGGACACCAATTCACGAATAAGCCTGGCGAACTGAATCGCGTAGCCGAGTCAGATGGTCCTGGCCAGTCACCGCAATGGGTTAGCCACGCGTCCAAGCTCCGGGCAAGGGGCACTAAGGGGATGATCGCATCTGATGTACCTGGGGGTGGGGCCTCGCGGCGGGGGGGGGAGCAGGCAATGCCACGTTGAGGAGCGTTGCTTTGACCCGAGGTGGCTGCGCTGAGGGGGACCTCAAAGCACTTACCTTGCTCTGCGTACCCGGCATAGGGCAGGTTAGCGACTGAGGAGGAGGGCCTCTTGGGCCGTTCTCGAGACTCGTCACAACTGGCTGGCCGTAGTAAATACAACTGCTCGGCTCCAAAGAAAAAATCTGAATGAATCCTGCATTCCAGCTCCCTTTTATACCCCGTATGTCTGGGGGAGTGGCATGCAAATTCCACTCACCAATTCTCATTGGCCTTTTCTCAAAGATCTGAGGTGATCGGGGCTCTCGAGCGACCCCTAGTGTCACTACATCGACACAACGTTGAGTGAGTGACAGAAGGGGAACAGGGAGTTCTCAAATGTTTCCTGTCAGTAACTAAAAAAGAGAAAGCCGCCCAACGTGTCAATTTTATTCTGACCAAAGCTACTTGATTGCACATCATATCCAAATTACGACTTTTAAAATAGAAACTTCTTAGGAGGAACTGAAGGCAGCAATACTATTTGTGGTGGTTAGCTAAAGATGCTAGCTTGGATTACTCATCCTGTCTTTGTCATTAAATGAAAATGAGAAAATTGCCCAACATGACCATATTTTTTTTTACCAAAAGTACTTGAATGCACATAATTTCGAAATTGCGATTTCCAAACACTTTCCAGGAGGACCTGCTATTTTTATTTTTTATTTATTTTATTTTTTTGGGGGGGGGGATTTTTCCCCTTTTTCTCCCAATTTGGAATGCCCAATTCCTAATGCGCTCTAAGTCCTCGTGGTTGCATAGTGATTCGCCTCAGTCCGGGTGGCGGAGGACGAATCCCAGTTGCCTCCGCGTCTGAGACAGTCAACCCGTGCATCTTATCACGTGGCTTGTTGAGCGCTTTGCCACGGAGACATAGCGCGTGTGGAGGCTTCACGCCACACACCGCGGCAACCACGTTCAATTCACCATGTGCCCCACCGAGAACAAACCACATTATAGTGACCACGAGGAGGTTACCCCATGTGACTCTACCCTCCCTAGCAACCGGGCCAATTTGGTTGCTTAAGAGACCTGGCTGGAGTCACTCAGCACGCCCTGGGATTCGAACTAGCAAACTAGCGAACTCCAGGGGTGGTAGCCAGCGTATTTTACCACTGAGCTACCCAGGCCCCAGAAATACTATTTTTGATGATTAGCTTAAGTTGCAAACATGGTTTACTCATCCTGTTTTTTGTCAGTAACTGAAAAAGAGAAAACTGCCCAACACATCCATGTTTTTATGACCAAGAGTACTTGAACGTACATCATGTCGAAATTACGATTTGCAAAATTGTAAGAAGGAACTCCCCAGAAGGACTTGAAGGCAGTGATAATTTTTGTGATTGTTAGCTAAAGTTGCTAGCATGGATTCAGTAACTGAAAAATAAAGAATTGTCACAAAGCTCATTTGCATGTGAAAATGATCAGTGGCGAATTTGCCACAAACTCTCGATTTCCGTAAGGGTTACCCTTTCATTGTCAGTAACTGAAAAAGAGAAAATTGCCCAACCTGTCCATACTATTCTGACCAAAACTATTTGAATGCACATTATGTGGAAATTACAATTCCCAAACACTTCCCAGGAGCAGGGGCGGATCTACCGAGCTGGCATGAGGTGGCAAATGCCACCCTAAGAAAAAGCAGTGCCACCCCATCTGACAATCCAGCATAAGTATCCAAATGTATCAAATATAAATGTAAGTATATTATCGAGTTTGACATTGTGTAGGGGTTTATTCATGTCAAACTGCCTAAACTCTCACCGAACACACAAATGACTACAGACCCATAGCATTACTGATTACAGCAGCAACCAATCCCGTGATTGTTAACAGCAGCAGCCAATCACAGCATCGACCAATTGCCTACCTACTATTGCAGCGCATGTACAGTGTTTGGGCTCTCAAGGGTTGATGAGCTTATTTCCTCAACAACAATGAACACATTGACAAATACTTGGGAAAAAAGATGTGGTAAAAGATGAATTTCTCAGTTGTTTCCAAGTATTCACTGAATTATTATTAGATTCATCACCATCAGTTATGGATTGAGATGGGTGAGACGTGTCCTCACCACTTTTTGAAATAGCTGTCGTCAGGTATGTGTATAATCCAGATGAAACATCTCCAGTTCTTGAGTAGGAGTTTTTGTTTCATCTGTGTGTGTTTTACTGGTGATCTGGCGCTGGAATGTGTTATTTTGAATGTTATGATAAGTGTTCATTGCGGCTGTTATCGGTGTCGTTTAGTGTCAGCAGTTTTACCGCAGCTTGGCCGCAGCTTGCGCTCATTTCCATGACCCTCATTTTGATGGCCTTCTCGGCTGTATTGTTTGTGTGTATGTAGTGTGTGTGTGTGTGTTGTCTTTCTCACTTTCTCTCCCTGTCTCTTAATCACTCTCAGGTGTGTGATAACCAGGTGAGCTGATTGTTGATGGGGCGCACCGGTGCGCTGTGTGTTTCCTCCCTATATAAACTGAGTGTTTCATGGCTGGGTTGTGCGATGGGAGATGGTTGTTCGTGAGCTGTGTCATCTCATTCACGGGCGCTCAGGCGCATATTGATTTTTTTATTCATTTTTTTTCCAGGTTCCCGCTGCTGGAGCAGAGAGTTTGTGATTGTCGCTGTCTTAATTTCAGAGTTTGCTGTTTTTTTCATATTCAGAACTGTGTTTCTGCTACTCTCATCTCCCCTCTTGCATCTTTTATTGCATTTTATTTTTTTAGCGCCCATCCACTGATGTACAGATGCAATCTTGTTTTATTAAAATAAAAAATTATATTTGGGTGAATTAGAATACAAAACCTCTAAAAACTAAAGGCAAAATGTTACCACTAGATCAACCAGTCATGTTCTTAACCAAAGTGCTGATCTATGTATTCATCTACTGATTATCAAAATCCCAAGACTGATAGTGGCAGATGTAGAGATGAAATAACCATATTATGTGAAATATTTATTTGGGTGCTTGAATCGGTCATTAAGAATGACTATTGATCAAAACAGGTAATTTAAAATAATATTTTACTGTGCATAACATAATTAATATTCATGAGTTGTGCAGCACTGCCCCCCACAGTACACTTTTCTGAACAGTTTATGTATACTTAGACCTAACTTTGTGTTAATCTTCACTTTCAAATGGATTATTCCAGCTGTTACAAATGTGATAGGCCTTCAGGACTTTATTAGCAGAATAACATGGGATATGCATGCATTTTCCATCCATGGGTACACTTAACAATGGTAGTGAAGTTTAGTCCAGATTGCCAGTTCTAAGTGTCAAGCTAAGGAACATTTAAAATTTGTTGACGTGTTGAATGGACAATGTCTTTCATGTTGGCAAATCAGTGGCAAAATGGTTACTATGTGGTTCCTGTGGAAATTCAGTTGTATTGGAATTTCATGGACATTTGTAATTTGATTTTGACTCTAATTAATGAAATAGTACTTGTTGCAATGAAGCTTGGTACCTTAATCCATAAGAACTACGCATGAGCGCTTGCTTTGGTGTTGCCACCCCTCATAGTCTGCATGCCACCCCCTCACCACCCCATAAAAAAAAATTCTAGATTCGACCCTGCCCAGGAGCACCTGAAGGCAGCAATTCTACAGTATATGTGATGGTTCCCTATCTGTCACTCACTAAACGTTGTGTCGATGTAGTGACACTAGGGGTCACTCTTGGGAGCCCGAGACACCTCTGGTCTTTGATAAAAGGCCAGTGAAAATTGGTGAGTGGTATTTGCATGCCACTCCTCCGGACATACGGGTATAAAAGGAGCTGGTATGCAACCACTCATTCAGATTTTCTTTTCAGAGCCAAACGGTCATGCTCACTGAGCGGCACATCACGTCCACCATCCACCACTCTATTTGGCAGGTTTGGCGCTCCAGCGGTGGTCTCCCACTCCTGAGCGCCCAGCTGTGGAACGAATCTGCCCTCGATGTGACAGTCTCCATGGGTCACGAGGACAGGCCTCTTCCTCCCCCATCCCAGGCTGTTCCGGGGGTGGTCACAAGGAGCCAGGTAAGTGCTTCGATGTCCCTAGACTCAGCACGGCCATGACATGGTGTGGCACCTCAAGCTCCACCCCGCCGTGAGGCCCCACCTGCCGGTATGTCCGACGACGTTGTCCCTTTGGTCCCCCTTGTGCGGAACTTGGACGCGTGGCTTGCGCTTTCCAATCCGTCGCGATGGCTGGTCCAGACCGTCCGACTCGGCTACGCGATTCAGTTCGCCAGGTGTCCGCCCAGGTTCAGCAGTATCCACTTCGCCTTGGTGAAGGTCAAAACGTTGCTACCTTGCGCGCAGAGATCGCTACCCTCCTATGGAAGGGTGCAATAGAACCTGTCCCTCCGGCCAAGATGAAGGGGTTTTACAGCCCCTACTTCATCGTACCGAAAAAAGGCGGTGGGTTGTGGCCAATCTTGGACCTGCGAGTACTGAACCGGGCTTTACACAGACTCCCGTTCAAGATGCTGACACAAAAACCTTTTCGCGGCGGTAGACCTGAAGGACGCGTACTTCCACATCTCGATTCTACCATCAAGAGGGTAGGAGACCTGCAAGCGTTCTCTGTCAGTGAAACGTGCCATATGCCCAAGGTTCCCACGACCCCTTTTAGGCACCAGGTGGTGAACCTGCAAGCACTGCCCCAGGAGGAGGCAGACCCAGCCCTGTCGTTGCTGTATCTGGTGCACGCTTTACGCATCTATTTGGATCGCATGCAGAGCTTTAGGATCTCTGAGCAGCTCTTTGTCTGCTTTGGTGCACAGCGGAAAGGAAGCGCTGTCTCCAAGCAGAGGATCGCCCACTGGCTCATTGATGCCATAACTATTGCATATCACGCCCAGGACATGCCGCCCCCAGTAGGGCAATGAGTTCATTCTACCAGCGGTGTAGCGGTCTCTTGGGCCCTGGCCAGGGGTGCCTCTCTTACAGACATTTGCAGAGCAGCAGGCTGGGCAACACCCAACACCTTTGCAAGATTCTACAACCTCCGGGTGGAACCGGTTTCGTGACACGTAGTGGCACACAATGCAAGCGGATAAGCCCGGGATAGCCGGCCGGGTGTATTGCTTGCACATAGCGCCTTCCACCTCCTTTTGAGCTGAAGACGTGAAGATTAATTCCCAGTAGTGTTCACAAACTTTGTTCCCTGGTTGACTTCCTCCGAGCCCTGTGCTGTTCTGGGGTAGGTGCTCCGCATGTGGCGGTTCCCTGTAAGGTTAACCCCATGCATTATATATCTTCCGCTAATTCATTTCCCTGTTGGCAAACTGCGTCTTCCTTGGGCAGAGCCCCTCTGCCCCAGTCTCCATGTTTGTAGTAACTCCTCCCCCGTTGGGTAGGATCTACCTTGTAGACTCTCCACATGGTCGGAAAGACCATTTGACGTATTTTTCCACTTAAATATCCCCCCTCTCTTTGGGCGAGGTGTGGTCTCCGTGGTGTCCTCCCCTTGGGAGGGACTCCCCCCGACTAGACCTAGTGGCCCAGTCGGATAATCCCCCTTATTTTTTAGGGAGTGGAAAAAGAGAAGGGTTAGCCTGTCTCTATCTTTTGGGTAGTCGACATGTCCCCAAAGGGCCATTCGACACTCATAACTATTTTGGGGGAGGTTACGTGTTGACCTGGTGTGCTGGCTACGAGGCACACAGTGGTCTGCCCACCACATACCACCAGTTCACATAACACAGTTCAGCCAGTTGTGGCGTTTCTTATAGGGACCCCTAGTGTCACTACATCGACACAACATCGAGTGAGCGACAGATAGGGAATGTCATGGTTACTTGCGTAACCTCTGTTCCCTGATGGAGGGAATGAGACATTGTGTCCCTCCTGCCACAACGCTGAACTACCCGCTGAAATGGCCAGACCTTGTCTCGGCTCCTCAGCATAAAACCTGAATGAGTGGTTGCATACCAGCTCCTTTTATACCCGTATGTCCAGGGAAGTGGCATGCAAATACCACTCACCAATTTTCATTGGCCTTTTATCAAAGCCCAGAGGTGTCTTAGGCTCCCAAGAGTGACCACTAGTGTCACTACATCGACACAACGTCTCATTCCCTCCATCAGGGAACGGAGGTTACGCAAGTAACCATGACATTAGCTAAAGTTGGTAGCATGGATCCTCTGATAATCCTGTTTGTAATGCTCTGAACTTTTGCCCAAAAACATCTGTTCTTTGTATGATCTTCTAAAAAAAACTCCAGTTAGTCGTTTAGACATTAGTACAAACCTTTTATAGAAAATTGATTTAACTCCTGGATTTAATACAACTTCTTTGTTATGGTCACTCTGTTGCTGTTTCGTAGAAAATAGTTGTAGTTTAGAATAAACCTTCTTGCACAGGTCACCAACCAAACACAAAAGTATAACTACAGAAAAAAGTTGGATAATTGAAGCTGAGGTAGACATTCAGACAACTGATTTGTTTACAACATGATCTTAGCCTTCTTCGAAGAGGTGCACCTTGTGGAGATGCAGCAGACTTGATAGAAACAGACTATCTTTGATAATGTCTCATATTTTCCCTAAATAAATTCCCCTTGTTTTCTTTATTTTGACCTGTCTCCCAGCCTCTGCAGTACATACGTGCGAGGATGGCCATTTTGCATGTCCAAGTGGAAACTGCATCTCCAGCGTTTGGTTGTGCGATGGACAGAAAGACTGTGAGGACGGAGCCGATGAATTTCAATGTGGTGAGTGCCACCTCTCAGTATTAATCTACTAATCATGCCTGGCGGACATATTCTGCACCCTATATTTTATCCTAATGAATATATTTACATGCCGAAAGACTTTATTTATCTTCTAGTCACACATGACCATCTACATTCAGTCATAAAGATGCTGTTTTGCTGTATTGATCTACTTGTCATGCCTAGTATATGGCAAGTGCTATTTTTTTAAATTTTATTTAACTGCCAATCATTCGTCTCTATATAACTTTAAAATTTTCGAAAGGTTATGCTTGGTTTCTTGTCTGCTATCCGTCTTATTCGTTTGTTTAAAGGCTGAATATCGAAATCTGGCTACCACGTCTGTTGTCTTGTGTCCACTTTAAGGAATCGCTTGGCTTTTGCCCAATTGTCTGTACTTAATTTACAAAATACAAAAGCATGTTTTTGAGACAGAAATGACATTGACAGTGCATGTAAATATATTAGAAACTTTATTTGCCAAAACCCTGGGTGTCCTTGAAAAGTCTGTTTATCTGGTTATTAATCCATATATTTATTTATTTTCACTGTGAAGCATAAAAACATCTTTTTGATTTGCTAAATGATAAAAGTGATTCTTTGAATATCTCAAAAAAAAAAAAAAAAAAAAAAAATTCCAAAGCACTCTTTCAAAAGACTACTGTCAACTGTATACATTCTATTGGCAGCTACCTTCAAAGGGGCTGTTCACACCAAATGGGTTTTTGCCCCTATTATTTTTCTTTCTAAAAATATTAGATATTAGATATATAAATATGTTTCTTTCTAAACATGTTAAACAGACATCTTTGACCGTTGCACCGCATCATGCTTTTCTTGCATTTTGTTATATTCATTGCTCTGCGTCTAGCTGTTTTAGCACAAAAAAACACTATTGGTTTGAACGGCCCCTAAGGCAGCATCTTAACAAAATGGAACCTCTCCAATTTGGATAAGATGAGGAATCTTAGACTCCAGTCAGGCTTCCTAAGCAACCAATTGGCCCGGTTGCTAGGGAGGGTAGAGTCACGTTGGGTTAACCTCCTCATGGTCGCTATAATGTGGTTCTCATTCTCGATGGGGCACGTGGTGAGTTGTTCATGGATGCCACGGAGAATAGCATGAGCCTCCACATACGCTACGTCTCTGCGATAACGCGCTCAACAAGCCACGTGATAAGATGCGTGGATTGACGTCTCAGATGTGGAGGCAACTGAGATTCTTCCTCCGCCACCCGGATTGAGGCGTGTCGCTATGCCACCATGAGGACTTAGAACGCATTGGGAATTGGGCATGCCAAATTGGTGAGAAAAAGGTAGAACCCCCCCCCCCCACCACCAAAAAAAAGATGAGGATTCTTAAAAGTGAGAACAATGCTACCATATTTTTGAAACAGCCTTCACATCAGACCATGCCTATGATGTCTCAGTAGGCAGCTCACTAGGTTTTGTAACAGGGTCCATTCAGATCGAACGTTCTTGAGCTTAAAAACAAAAAAGCTAGACACAGCACAATGACTAGAACAGAACACAGCTGTTTCAAGCATCGTTTTAAAAGTTTAAGGTCTTTTTAGCTCGACATGGCATCTAAAAAAACTTCATTGCTGTGCGAGACATTGAAAAAACAGCGGGACATGGCGCACCGGTCAAAGACACTAATGCATGTTTACTAAGAAAAGTAACTGAAAAGCAGTATTTACTGAGATTTTGTAAATTTTTGGACTTTGGAAATGTGCATTTTACCCCATCTCAAAATCTGTGCTGTACTTAAGCCAAACAGGACTGTAGGGAAGGTAGTTCTAGGAAGTTCTGCTCAAAGCGATGATGGGATATTGGGTTTTAAGGGGCTTTGCTCTGTCCTGCTGCGACCAATCATTGCTTTGCTTCTGTCGCAACCCCGTGTCAGGAATCCTTTTGGTTCTGCTTCAAAGCGCCGTGTTCTGAAACAATGCTCTGATGTGCAAGTAAAGCTCCTGTGTAGCCTCCACGACTCTGTACCACACAGTGGCCTTGTAGTCATTGATCCAAATTCAAAAGTTATACAGATTTTTTTTCCATGCCCTTGATCATGACAAATGCACCGGTGATTTTTCACCTTTCGTTTTGATTGTTTATTCGGTTACCCTTGTTGGAAACTCAGCACCTTTGCCCTCGGCTGATTTTGCGAAATGGCTCTTATTTTCCTATTCATCCACTTTACATTCTTTTGGTTCCATTCACTCTACAATTATACCAATTCTTTATCCTCTCTTTGTTTCCTTCACATCTGTTGCACTTTTTAAATGGACATTTATTTCCATACAATGACAGTTTATGACTATTTCGGTTAAGCTCCAAAAATGGCACAACAAAACAACAACAAAAATGCACCAATAAGGTAGTCCATATGATTTGTACATTATATTACAAGCCTCTGCAGCCATAAGATAGCTTTCAATGAGGAAAACTCAGAATTATTCCCTAAAAATCTTCCCCTCCAGTGCGCTTTTAACTCGAGAACAACTGTGAATTGATCATTGCGTCAGTTAGTAACTTGAGAACCATATCAGTGATCAAATTATTAATTTTTACGTTTTACGTTAGTTTTTTGTTTATTTTTTCGACAAAGTGGTTGATTAGTTTAATAAAATCGGACTGAATGATGCACTCACAAGTCTAACAAATTTTTTTTAGGAAATGGAGTTCAACTTACTTACTCAATGATCTGGTCACAACAGTTCTAGGGTTAACAGCCCACTAGAGCAGAAGATAATTGGCAAGTAATTACTTAAATTACCGTCTGTTTCTGACTCAAAGCCATGAAATGGTTTCAGAAGGCTTGACATATCGGCTACAAATGACATGAACTACTTTTATTTTATTTTTTTTTTATTTTATTTTTTGGTGTCTTTGTTGGAGCTAAACAGCCATTGTAACTATGAACTGTCTTTGTATGGACAAGATTTGGAAAAGGCATGAAGATTCTTCAAAATAATCAACTTTGTGTTCCAAGGAAAAAAGAAAGTCATACAAGTTTGTAACAATATAAATAAATAATGACAGAATTTTCATTTTGGGGTTAACTATCCCTTTAAAATCTTTCTCTTTCTCTTTTTCTGACCTTGGTCCTTGTGTTTGCAGAGATATCACAAAATTGATGGCAAACGCAAGCAAACAAACTTTCAGACCTTTCCCCATACTGCTGATAGAGGCATATTTGCCTTTTGTGGCTCGCGTATGTGCATGCAAGTGGACAATTATGTTAAAAGTGCTTGCGAGCAGGAATGCTGTCCAAAGTTGAATCTCTAATCCCAAAAAGGATGAAGAAGGGCACAGATATGATCTATTTTGGTGCTTTTGGAGGCCACCTTGTTTAACTTTCTCCAGTGTTATCGCACTCAAATTGGCTTTCATAGGCAAACTTCTAAGAACTGAAATGTATTCATTAATCTTTTGTTTTTCATTTAGCTTATATTTGTTTTGATGCATGAAATGTGAATACATAAAACTCAACAAAGCTCTTTGAAGGCATAATTTAGCCAAAAAAGAAATTGGTCACTGTGTGTTTTGTATGGAAAAGGTTTGATACACTGTGAGGTTGAGTAAACAAAGACAGAAGTTTTATTTTTGGATGGACAGTTTTCTTTAAATGCTGGTACGGTCTCCACTGTTTTTTTTTTTTTTCAAGTTCAAACTTTTCCCTGTAGATTCATCGTGCCTTTGGAATCAGTTCGCCTGCTCGAAAAACAAATGCATTGCCAAACAATGGCTCTGTGATGGAGAGGACGACTGTGGTGATGGATTGGACGAAAGCGAGGAAATTTGCGGTAAAATTGCCCCACAAATTTAAATTTAGGCCACACAATGAATTACTTCTGAGAGAAAGGATATAAATCTACTTTAAAGAGGCGGGAGGTAAAAATTGAACTGTGGTTTCATCATCGTTGGGAATTTATTGCCATGCTTTGCTCATAACAAATGGGCCTAAAGGAACACAGGTTACACAGAGGTCAAACTCAAGCAGATTTTTAAACAAGTTCTCAAGACAATGCTTAGGAGGTTGATTAAACTTTAGATTTACTTAGTGGAACTTGCCGTCTGGCAGACATTTGATACATTTCTTGGTTTTAAAGATTCAACATGGCTTGTTTTTTCAAAACACATGAATATTCATAGTGTGTTGGCTTGAGATTGTAGGTTTTATCAAGTGAGTGTCTTCCTCTGAAGCTCTCTCTTGATGTCTCTTTCTCTCTCTCTCTCTCCCGGTAGGTTCAACAACTTGTGCCCCTGGTTTGTTTAGTTGTCCAGGCTCATACGCTTGTGTACCCAGAAACTGGTTATGTGATGGAGAGAGAGACTGTCCTGATGGTAGCGATGAACTGGCGGTGGCTGGTTGTGGTAATTTTAACCATTATATTTACTGTCAAAAGCTTCCTTGTCATTTTTACAGTTTTCACCCAAACTGCCTATATGGTAACATTTCTATCCATCTATGTCTCTATCTTTGTATCTATTTATCTATCTATCTATCTATCTACAGTATCTATATCTGTCTGTCCGTCTGTCTGTCCGTCCATTCATTGGATCCATCATCCATCCATCCATGTCCGTCCATCCATTGTTCCATCCATCCATCCATCCATCCATCCAGTCAATCCATCCGTTCATCCATCCATCCATCCATCATCCATCCATCCATGTCCGTCCGTCCATTGTTCCATCCATCTATCCATCAATCCATCCATCAATCCATCCATCCATCCATCCATCCATCCATCCATCCATGTCCGTCCATCCATCCATTGTTCCATCCATCCATCCATCCATCCATCCATCCATCAATCCATCCATATACTGTATCTTTTTATCCATCTATTCATTCATCCATTGTTCTATCTATCATCCATCCATCCATCCATCCATTGTTCTATCTATCTATCCATCTATCCATCTGCAATATTTACCTCTTTTTCCCTGAGTTTTCAAAACTAAACTACAACCTTAATTTTTTTTAGTTCAGAAATTTGATACAATTGTTTAACCTATATAAACCCTGGTAAAATCTGTATTAGGTTTGTATGACCATCTTTCTCTCAAAAGAAACACTAATACTGATTCAGCTGTCTCTCATAAGCTCCGAACAACACATGCACAGAGAGCACGTTCCAGTGTCGGAACCAGAACTGTGTCCCGCGACATTTCGTATGTGACCATGACGACGATTGTGGTGACGGTTCTGATGAATCTCTGGAATGCGGTAAGCAGCTCCAGATTCACGATTCATTATTTTCAGTGAAAAATGACCATCCCTTTGCATCCTATTTTTGCTCCATGTTTAATGTGTCTTAATTATGTTGGCACAACTGTAATTAGTCATTTAAATGTTCAGACTGGATGCAGGACTCCGTTTCCCTTCCCTCATATCTAAAAATAAACATGCAGGCAAGCAATGATTGAATGAAATCTTTCTGTTCTGCTTTGGTTCATAGTATTTGCAGAGCTAGTTTTTTAAGTTTCAGTAAGACTCTACAATTTTATCTACAATAATATAAATTAATTAATTTAAAAAAAAAATAAATCATGAAACAATTCCACTTTGGTGACTGAAGCATGGTATATAGTGATAATTAATTGTTTATTTATTTATTCTTTTTATTTATTTATCTTTAAACTTTATTATTATTTATTTATTATTTTTAAAATATTTTTTAAACTTCATCTGTGCTCTTTAATTTTTTCACCCCTTTGATCTAAATTCTTTTTTTTATTTCTCTGTCACTGTCTCTCTTGTTCTTTCTCTCTAGAGTACCGTTTATGCAAAGAGGAGGAGTTCCGCTGTGCAGATGGGCGGTGTTTACTGAGTGCTCAATGGGAGTGCGATGGCTTCCCTGACTGTCTTGACCAATCAGATGAACTGCCACTGAACCCGAAATGTTCTGCTGCAGGCGAGTCCCTCTCATATGTCGCATAGCACATTTGATTGACAGATTCCAGGCCTTCATCCCATATGGTATTGGTCAGAACACCTGGTCCTCCCCTTTTCAGTCTTAATCCTGTGCCAATGCCACCTGAGGTGTGCAGAGAAAGGCTGACGAAAATGCTGTGCCTTTTTTTTTTGTGTGTAGTTTTTCGTTTTAGGGCAAACAGATGCCATTACTGTTCCCAGCCAATCTCATCAAGAAAAAGTTTTATTATAAATTTCTAAAGGGACAATTAAATATAGATGTATACTTCACATTTACAGTAAACTTTTAGACTGTTACTGTCACTTGTATTGTTACTGAATACTAATTGCGACCTTGTTGTTGTTTAGACCATATAAAGTAGCTACAAAGTTCCCCCAAATGTATTAGGACACTTAAGTTTGTGTCACTTATCTAATAGTTTTGTTTATTTCTTTCTCCCATTTTTGTCTCGCTGCTTCATGTTTTAGAAAGTTTGTGCAATGGTTCGGTTTTCATGTGTGTAAATGGCCGCTGCGTTCCACTGGGAAGCGTGTGCAATCTGCATGACGACTGCGGGGACCGCTCGGACGAGAGGAACTGCCACATTAATGAGTGTTTAAACCGTAAAGTCAGCGGCTGTTCTCAGGACTGTCAAGACCTGCCCGTGGGATACAAGGTGTGTGTGAGAGCGACTGTAGTTTTTAAAACTTTTTTATGGATGACAAGGTTTCTTAGAGAAGTGCGAAAATACATTTTGTTTTCAAACAGCTTTCTGGAATGCTCCGTCCCTCCACCATCAGTCGAACAAATAGACAGTCCCACCCCAAACTCATGCCATTGGTTGAATCAATGTTGCTGTGTTGGGTTAGTTGGGACACATTTTTTCTTTTTTTTTCTGGGTAATCAACTTACGACTGGTTTACTTATAGTTGTCTTTGTATATTAAGCTGGGATACGAGAAAATATTTTAACTAATCTTGAACAAACAGTATTAGCAGGTTTTACCACCTAAACAATATTTTAAAGTTCTCTGCAAACAAACCTTTCAAAGTTAGAACAGAACACTTTTACATTCCGCAAATGTTTAAAGTACTTACAGCCAACTAAATTAAACATTGCTAGATTAGAAAATCGTTCACGCTGTGTTTGCCGTCATAACATTTCCCATGACCCAACTTCCCACCATTTTACACCCTTTAACTCTTGTATATTGAGGGTTTAAACAAGTATGTTTACACATGAAATTTTATTTGGCGTTTGAGAAATCAGGCAGTTAAGGTAGCTAACAGCGGGAATGACATGCAAGAAAGACACACACACACATGCTGTGTTTTTAGTGGGAGAATGTCACAGACAAACACACACGCACACACAGTGAGTGGCATATAGAACAGCCTCGTTTGGCAGATGTCTCAGAATACTGGCTCTATCCTTTGACAGCCACACTGACTTTAAAAAACAGAAAGTCAAGGACATGGCAGAGCCAAACTTTTCGTTATTTTCACCTTTTCGTTATTTGGGATTTAGTTTTTATTTATTTTACCTTCCATGCTACACAATAAATATTATTAAATACAAAATATTAATTATGTTTAATGAAAAAAATATATCTATTTTTAATATTATTATTTTATTTTTTTGTCTTGTTTTCCAGTACAAATATTTAACATATTTTACTTAAGGAGCAATATTTTACCATGTACTATAATACTGTACTATATACCAACAGATTAATCTTTCTTTCCCCATTGGCATTTAAAAAAAAAAAAAAAAAAAAAAAATATTTTAAGCATAAACATTTATACATTTTGGTAGCTGTATGTTAAAACAAGAAAAAAGTACATTTAATTCAAGTTATATTTTATGAAACCAAATTTAGTCTTTAAAGTATGTTTAGGTATTTTTACTGCAAAACAAGACTGATTAAGATTAGGAATGAGGGATGACCTGAACTAATGACTCTAATGAGTCTTTTAAAAAAAAAATATATATATCTACATTGCGAAACACAAAGCGTGACCAGTGTAGTCCGATTCTTATGAGCTGGTTCTTTTGAATCTACAGTGCAAAACACACAGAGCATTCATTGTAGTCTGAAACGAATAAAACGAATGATTTGTCTGAAATGGTTCTTTTAAATGTGCAGTGCGTTAAGTGTAGTCTGATTCCGAAATTAATGACTTTTACGAGCCGGTTCTTTTACATCTACAGCGTGAAACACACCGCACATTCAGTGTAGTCCGATTCTCATACGAATGATTTTTTGAGTTGGTTCTTTTTAATCTACAGCGCGAAACACAGCGCGACTATTTTATTGCAGTTCCGTATTAATGAGTCTTATGGTCCAGTTCTTTTTAGTGTTCTCTTTATGACTTCCGACATGTCCAACTCGAAATGAACCAAAAACTGTTACTGTGTTATGTAATGTTGTACTGAAAGCTCCTGACACTTCAGACAGTGCAGTTACTGACTGGTTGTTTATAGGACAATGTGTAGTTAAATATGCATTACACATTATGTATTTGGTTGTAATCAGTGGAATTTGTATTAAAAAAATATACACTGGCTGCTTTTCTTTATTATTTGGTCCAAGTCATCAATTTCAAAAACTTTTTTTTAATTAATTATTTTTTATTACATTTTAGTTTTATAATGAAATAAATTAATATGGTGGCACAATTATATTTTTGTCTACAAAACTAATTTCAAACATTTAAGCATACGCCTTCAGATCAAAAAATTTTTAAGATCATGAGAAACATTTAATTCAAGTGTTTCAAAACTTTTGACCGGTAGTGTATATATGACAGAATGCAATATATAATCAAATTTTTTGTTTGTTTTTGATTTTAATTAAATATATAGGACCAATTATTGCATTGAATTTGTGCCTATAAAAAGTTTTACTAAAGATCTAGAAACTTCACCATCTTGTTTTTTTCTTATTTAGTGTACATGTTGGCCAGGGTTTCGTCTCAAAAACGATGGCAGGATATGCATTGACATTGACGAATGTTCTGAGAACTTTCCCTGCAGTCACCAGTGCATCAACACCTACGGATCTTTTCACTGTCTGTGTGCTGAAGGATATCAGCGGTCTGCTGGTAACCCACATAGCTGCAGGTCTCTCTCAGGTACTGCTGCTCTATTCAGTGGCACAGGTGCGAATCAGCCCTTGTTGCCCTTCACAAAGATTTTACTGTTATACTCTCACAGGAACACCCCACATGGGCACATACCCACACAGTGAGCCTTGTTGTTATTTATATTTAGAGGAAAGCAACAGGAGGTTGAAGACAATTATTTTTGCAGCTGGAGATGAGATCTGATTGGCTAAGAGCAAATCCAGGTGTGGCATATGGGTCGTCTGGAGTTATTTATAAACAGAGGTGGGTAGAGTAGCCAAAATCTTTACTCAAGTAAAAGTACAATTACTTTAAAAAATAAAATTACTTCAGTAGAAGTAAAAGTAGTAATGTTAAAAATTACTCAAGTAAGAATAAGAAAGTATCCGATTGAAAGAATACTCAAGTAGTGAGTAACTAGTTACTTCCACATATAACATAATGGACGTTTACGCCCCAATATTCCATATACATAATACACATTTAATATGTATTACACAATAATATTACTACTGATAATAATCATTCTTCTTCTTCTTCTTTTTCTTCTTCTTCTTCTTCTTCTTACTCTTCTTCTTCTTCTTCTTCTGCTTCTTCTTCTTCTTATTATTATTATTATTATTAATAATAATGGAAATTGTCATCATACACCCTCATGTTGTTTCAAACCATATGACTTTCTTTCTTCCATGGAACACAATTAAAGAGATATCAGACAGAATGTTAGCCTTAGTCTCCATTTAATTTCACTGCATGTTTTTTTCCCCTCCATATTTTAAAAGGGGATGGTGACTCAGACCATCAGTCCCTAACATTCTGTCTAACATCTTTTGGGTTCCACAAAATACAGAAAGTCACATGGGTTTGGAACAACACGAGGGCTGGGAAATGATGACAGAACTCATTTACGCTGAACTATTACTTTAAGGACACTTGTATGATTTGGACGAATCTGTCAATTAGAAGATACGTTTGGAAACCAGTTTCTAGTAATTATTATGGTGAAAAATAATAATTAGTTAAATTATTAGTTCTGTACACTGAAGGGTAAACTACACCTTATCTCTGCATTTGAAAGTGTGTTAGGTTTATTAAAGTTTAGAGCTTGTTTTCTGTTGTCCATAAAAACGCGCCACATCTGTCAAACGCAGAAATGCTGTGCATGCGCAGATATACTGTCAGCTCGCGCTCAAACACGCAATCGGAAGAGCTAAAGACATTTAAACTAAACGCGGATGTTTACATGGATTTATACAGTAGGAACTGATATACTGCAGCACTGACATAAAATGTATACTTGTAAAATGAGGTCATAAGAGCCCATAGTTACAGAATCACCCTAAAAATGACCATGACACAGACAAGCCCACGTTATCATTGTCGCCAACACTTACCGCACTGCAATTTCAATCTTGAAATATCCGCTTGTCTTGGTGTAAAATGAAGGCATTGCGTGACGAAGGAAAGTGCTTGTTTTGAGCGCTTGCTGCAGGAGTGATGAGCTCGACTCGAGTGACAGAGCACAGCTGTAAAGTTCCGCTGTCGTAAAAGTCCCATTCAAAAATCTCTCAATAAATTACACATTTATTAACACTTAAAATGAAAATGAAATGAAAACCAGTTAGTAACGTTGCCCATTGTAAAGAAGTAAAAGTAGAACAAATTCAATAGAAATTTACTTGAGTAGGAGTAAAAAGTACCGTTAAATATACTCATAAAAGTACATTTTTGTTTTACCAAAAATGTACTCAAGTAAATGTAGCATGTCACTCCCCACTTCTGTTTATAAAATATTTACAAAGACTTTTTTTTTTTGGACATGGTGCCATAGTAATACAATGTTTTTTAACTTGTACCATGGTAATACTATGTTTTTGGAAATGTACCATGTTAATACCATGGAATTCTTATAAAGTACCATGTTATTACCCATAATGTTTGGAAATATACCATAATAAAACCATGAAGGATCATGTAAATCTCACAATATATACTTTAAATATGGTACCATGATATTATATTCAGATATTACCATATAAATACTATGGTATATGAATATATTATAGTGATTCAGCACCATGATAAATAATCAAAGTATGATGATATTACCGTCAGACAAGCCGTCATGCGTGACTGCTCACATTCAAGGAATGAAGCTCTGTTTATGTATGATTGACATTTCTAAGTCCCGGTCTTGACAGGAAGTGGATTTGCAGGTGTTGGCAGCTCACAGGAAATCTATTTCAAGGCATCAAACTGAAGTTGCACTCTTGTCTTGAGGCCAGACTAATCCATAGAGCAACACAGACACATATTTGATATATTTGAAGTATTTTATATCCTCCATTTTACTCCATATTTTTCAACCTTTTGTTCTTTTTCATTGACTTAAAGTCATGAAGGATTAAAGTAAACATCAAGTAACATGTCATATTTTATATTCTTGGGGATTAGTTAATAACTGAGTTATGATGCTCATGCGGGGGACACAAGTTGAATCTGGCTTGCGTCATTTCCAATTCTATTTCTCCCCTCTTCTCTTTGCATCATTTCCTGAATCATATATATATATAGTATGGGGAGTCAAACAGGAAATAATTATATAATTATGAATATATAGTTGTTTATCTGAATCTATACACTGTAAACCTTAATAAGTTAGCTAACTTTAAATGTAACTCATTGGCTGAACTTAAAATAACCATGTAAGCTCAACTTAAATACTTAAAGTACAGGGAACCTAACTAGCTTGTACTATATAGAACTAGCCATTACAGTGAATTTTTACATGCTGAATGCATGTTAATTGAAAACACTGTTTTGATAAGCATAACAATTGTTCAACAATTAAAGCAATATACTGTAGAGTTATTATACATTTTATCTGTCCTCAACCTAAGCTTAAACTACACTGTTCACCATAATGGTTACCCCAAAAAACTTAACATAACAGAAACTCTTCTAGAGCTGCAACAAAAAGTATGTGAACCTTTTGGAATTACCTGCATTTATGTATAAAATTTGTCTCAAAATCTGGTTTGATCTTTATCTAAATTACAATAATAAACAAACCCAATCTGTTTTAACTAATAACTCAAATTATTGTATTGTTATTGTACATATTGAATACATATTTCAAACATTCACAGTGTATGTTGGAAAAAGTATGTGAACCTCCAGGCTAATGACTTCAACAAAAGCTAATTAGAGTCAGGAGTTGGTAAATCTGGCATACAATTAATTAAACGAGATTGGAGGTGTGAGTTAGAGTTACTTTGACTTATAAAAACCACTCAAACATTTTGAGTTTGCTATTCACTATAAGCATCTGCTGATGTGGACCATGCCTTGCAAAAAAGAGATTTCAGAAGATCTACGGTCTGAATAGTTGCTTTGCATAAAGCTGGAAAGGGTTACAGAGTTATCTCCAAGAGCTTAGATATTCCTCTGTCCACAGTTAGACAAATTTTCTATAAATGGAAGTGATTTAGTACTGTGGCTACTCTCCCTAGAAGTGGCTGTCCAGCCTAGATGACTCAAAGGGCACACCGCAGAATGCTCAATGTGGTAAAAAAGAGCCCTAGAGTGACTGCTATAAAGACTTGAAGGAATTATTGGAACTGGTTAACATCTGTGTTCATGAGTCTATATGGAAAACATTAAACAGGCATGGTGTCGATGGCAGGACACCACTAATGAAGCTGCTGCTTTCCAACAAAAACATTTCTGTGTGCCTGAAGTTTAACAGAGACCGCATTGACACTCCACAACACTAATGGGGAAATGTTTTGTGGACTGATGAAACCAAGGTTCAATTGTTTGGGAAGAACATATAGTGTAAAAAGGGTTTATGTATGCTGTAAAAAGGGCACCGCATACCAACATGAAAACATTGTCCTAACGATGAAGTACAGTGGATGGAGCATCATGATTTGGTGTTGCTTTGCTGCTTCGGGACCTGGACCCCTTGCCATCATCAAAGGGAAAAATGAATTCCCAAATTTATCAAGATATCCTACAGGATAATGTCAGGGTAGCTGTGCACCAGCTGAAGGTCAGTTGAATTTGGGTGATTGGTAAATTTAAATAGACAAGCTTATTAAACTCAAAACAATAAAACAATTCCGGTTACTTAAAAGGTGTCAGTTTTGTGAATTAGTTTTTTTTTTTTTCTACTAAAACAATTATTTTATGCAATAGGGTTTACAGTGTATAAATCCTAAATATATAAAAATGAAACTCTTTATAACCATTTATAACTAGAGTGGTATAACTATATGTAACTACATATTCAGAATTGATATAGTTATTTCCTATTTTGAAAATTCTTGTGTTTGCATGCTTTTTTCTTTCCAGCTGAAGAACCATTTCTTATTCTCGCTGACCATCATGAGATCAGAAAGATCAGTCTAGATGGATCAAATTACACCCTTCTGAAACAGGTACGGCAGAAACAGGACTCCAAGATATATAATTTTCATTTTATATACTGTATACTTATATAAAATGTATATATACTTTATTTTATATATACTTATTTATCTTTGGATCATTGTTGCCATTGATAAAAGTGTGGTCAACATTCAAAATGTTGAGATTGAACTTAAAATAAACTTACTGGGTTCTTGTTCAGCTCCTGCCTGTTGAATTTTCTATATTCCCCTCCAATTTGATACTTCTTTCTTTCATAAAACTAAACATGCTCTGAGCATATGAAGATTAAGATATACATAATTGTCTAAAATAGGAGACACAATATCAAGTGCCACCTGTCATAACTTTAAGTAAAATTCAAGATGTTCTTTGCACTTTTTTCTTAGTGTTATTAAATAGTAATATCATAGTAGTAGCATAGTAATACCATTACATTCAACTTAAGTTCAAAACGTGATAACAAAACAGCAATACGTCCTCGGTTACATAAGTAAAAGTCCAGATGTTTTTTTGCACTCTGTCTGAGTGTAATAACATAGTTTTATCATAGTAGTAACATAGTAATATCATTACATTCAACATAAATTCAAAACATAATAACAAAACAGCAAGATGTCCTCAGTTACATAAGTAAAAGTCCAGATGTTTTTTAGCACTCTGTCTCTGTGTAATAACATAGTAATACCATAATAGTAACATAGTAATACCATTACATTCAACATAAGTTCAAAACGTAATAAAACAGCAAGACGTCCTCAGTTATATAATGTAAAAGGCCACCCTATGGTAAAATGAGAATATCCTGAGACGAGCGTTCTGTATGCTGGAATTATTTTTGTAATTCTGTTAAATAATGCTCGTGACACACAAACTACACTCTTCAGCTTCGAATATCCTTCATCTATTGTAAATATACCAGCTTGTACTGATAGACATCCTTAATGATGATGTAGATGGTCTTTAAATCTGTGCAAAGCCCCCTTCTCAATGCAAAATGGAACCATGACCAATGCGGCTCTGAGGGACTGATGAGTAAGAAACTCTCTCATGCCCTGTGTGTTAAGAGATTGAGCTTCTTGCCATTTAAAGAGCATTTAAAAATGCACGCTTGAGTTGATTCATCAGTCAGGGACTCCATCAGTTTGATTTAAAAGGTCTGGTCCAGCAAATTAGATCCAAACGCAGCAGGCGGTTTTGAGTGAATGAGACGGTGAGAGAGAGACATGAAAATGAGAGGCCCCTACTGAGAAAGTGATTGGCTCAGGTCTCGGCAGTGCATGATGGGATGTTTCTGTCAAACTGAGGGAGTCTCTTATTACTAACAGGAAATAAAACCGAACATAGTAAAAATAAAGAATGAGAAAAGTATTGATTTTGAGTCTACTTGGACTTTAAAGGAGATGTGATATTTTATCCAAATCTGTTTGGATGTTTGGTTTTATTTTCTGAATTCAGATCCAGTTCAAAGACTCATACCCTCTTGAAGGGCTTCGGTTTGTCATTTTGGTTTCTTCAATGCAATTATTTTTTATTGGTAGCTTTTTTTTTCTTTTTTCTTTTTTTGCTCATGCTCTGTCGAGTTAAGCTGTGGTGCTTGATCCCAGTTCCATCTGTTTAGTTTTTAATAAAACTAACAGACAATCTAGCTATTTTAATAGTACTCATCAAACGAAATGACCTAGCTGTTAATGTTTATGCTCTGACACATTGAGGGTGCTTGTGCAGGCAATGCAAGTTCGAGTTTCAGGAATCACAAACTCCATGTATTTCCTCTGTTCTTTATGAAATCTCTTTTCAATGAAATGGCAACAAGGATGCTTTAAAAAGCAATGTTATTATCAAAAACGAAGGCCAAAAGTAAATGTTTTTTTTTTTTTTTAAATAAAATAATTTTAAAAGTAAAAATACAAATAAAATAATTGTAACTAAGCCAAAATACATTTTCATGGTTTCCAAAGCTAGCTCAATTACAATAAAATAAAAATATATATATTTTTTTTTTAGTTTCCATTTTTGATACATAGTGCTTTATTCAATTTTAAAACCTTACAAACTTCAAACCCTTTAGTTTTTTGTTAAAACCAACATACAATGGCCTAGCTGTAAATGAACATGCTTTCACATGTTGAGCTGTTGTGCTTCTGCGGGTGACGCAAGTTTGAGGCTCTCATTGTTGCCTGATCACAAACCCCTATTATTTCTGTATAATTTTTTACATTTTTAATCGCGATTAATTGCATACATTTTCATAGTTAATCACGATTAATCGCAGATTTTGAAAGTGCTGAAATTTGACTCTATATATACTTATTTTCCTGTCAAATGCACTTATTTCCTTCTTAGGAAAGTAAACAAAACAACATGTAACTATAATGCCTTATTAACATTTTCCAAACAAAGCCTTCCACAGTATGAAATGCACTAAAATAGCACCAATACAAGTAGCATTAAACGTTTCCCAAAGTCTAAGTGGGAGTTTGACTAATTGAAAGAATTATTTCCTACATAGGTTGCATATTCATTGCAATGGGCAATAAAACTCTTAAACTCTCATCCTCCACAATATTAATTGGCCGGCAGACTGTCCGCTTTGCTACAGCAATCATGCAGCTGCATTCACGATTTGCATCAGAGCGTCAACACCAGCGTCAAGCGCAGCTTTGTACTCCAAATGAAAAGTGTTTCCAGACAACATCTCGTTCTGTATTTTTTAGAGAGTTAAGACTTGACATGCTTCTGTGGTAATTCAGTTGCGCCTTACAGAGGCTGCAAAGTGCTTAATTCCTATCACAAGTCCCATCTGGGCTTGTTTTGTACAACAAATAGCGTTAAGAGCTCCTTTCTCCACCACTTGATCATTGACAAGTATCCAACCAGCGTTTTTGCTGGTTTATGCTTTATTAATGGTAAATACGTTAACCGCGATCAAGAAAAATTAACGTGTTAAATTATTAATAGCATGCAATAACGCGCTAACTTTGACAGCTCTACTTATCATTTTTCCTTATAATATCTCTCAATCAATAAAAATGACAAAAGGGCTAGTAATAACCAATATACCAAATAAACTGATGTAAAAATAAAAATAAAAAAATTGGAAAAAACAAAAATGTGTCATGACGACTTGGGTTGCACGAAAAGTTATGCCTTTTATTCCCAGTCAACATACAGAATTTGTAAATCGATACAATACAGGCATAACATTTTAGCTAGCCTCCTATCCAAGGCTTTACTTTTTTTTAAGGAAAAGTCTATCAACAAATTTGAATACTCATTCCCAGGGCCATATTAACGCAAGGGCTTACTGGGGCTTAAACCCCGGGGCCCGTGGCTGGAGGGGGCCCCCGAACTCCCAGAAAATAAATAAATAAATAAATAACTTTATTTATTCAAATGTGGTATATTGTACAATTTTAAAACCTTTAAAACTTCAAACCCTAAAATGTGTAGTTAAAACTGATGGGCAATCATGCTATTTCAATTTTATTAATTAGATTATGATTTCCCCAATGTTTTAAGCAATCTTCTTACTAAGCATTTGTTCTTTTTGTCTGGCTTCTCTCTCTCTCTCTCTCTCTCTCTCTCTCTCATAATTTCTGTCTTTCACTCTGTCTCTCTCTCTCTGTCTGTCTGTCTCTCTGCAGGGACTCAGTAATGTCATCTCTCTAGACTTTGACTACAGGAAGGAGTTGATCTATTGGATTGACACTAGCAGGCCCAGCGGACGCAGAATAAACAGAATGCGGCTTAATGGAAGTGACCTCAAGGTACATCTATGTGTGTGTGTGTGTGTGTGTGTGTGTGTGTGTGTTCAATCCCAGATTGACAAATGCAAATACTCTCTGCCCCTGAGTACATTTGATTCACCTCACCTAAATATGAGAGCAATTTTTATTACATAATGGATGGATTCCACAGGGGGAAAACCAGACACATTCACATCAGTCCAAAAAATAAATATAAGGTTTGGTTTATATATTTTTTTAATAACTGGTGTTTCAGAGCTCAAAAATGGCTTGGGGCCACTGTGAAAAAGTTTTGATCTAGTTATTTTTTATTTTTATTTTTTACTTTTTTGTGGTGTGACCAATGAGTTTAAATCTGAACAAACAAACAAGTATCTGAACTAAAATCCTTGTTGTTGAGCCCTGCATTAGTTGTATGAAATGAGCCAGGGTTGTCATGATAAACAGAAATGTGAAGAAAATGTGTATATGTGTGTGCATGGCTATCTATCTACACATTCCCCTCCGTCAATGCCCTTGTGTATATTACTCAGGGGGTAAAATGGACAGAGTGTGCCAGCCTTGCCCCATCGGGCCGCCAGAGCTCGTTATGTTTAATATCGAGCTATAATGGCTCATTAAGCTTGATTGAACTCTGGATCTTAAACTGATTTAAGATGCTGTGCTATAGTAGAGAGACTGAGAGAGCGAGAGAGCTGCTTTAAAGGACAATGAAGTTATGCGATAAAGTCACACTCTAACTGTTGAAGAGTTAAAAGCAAAATGCATCAACACTGAGATAATTTGAGTTTTTATAGGACACTGATGGGAAGAAAAAAAGAAGGTAGAACAAAAGATTTAGACAGTGATTGAATGACATTTGCTAGAGAGTCTTGAATTGTAAGTGCTCTTGGTGGCTACTTCATCTTGGATGTAGATGCTTGTCGTAAACGGTGTAGTTCCTTGTCACAAAGAGTGCAAATGAGCCAGATGCTCGCTGCACATCTAGGAACTTTCAGCATGTTTTGGTTTATTTGTTTTTATCACACTTTCCTAGGCGTTGACGCTGACAGCGGAAACTGGTGGTTTAAATCTGTCGAACAGAAGCTGTCGCAGAATAACTCTGGACACAACTTTTTAACAGACATTTTTGCATCAGTTCACATGCATTTACCTTTTCCTGTGGCACTACTGATAACATGTTGTGCGAGCAGCCTCAGAGATGCGGATTCTAGTACACGGAATTTAGGAAGTAATCCTGTTCACCAAAAAAATGGTGAATGCAATTCGAAGGTCGCATTTTTGCTCTAAGGTTCTCATTCATGAAACTTCTGTAAATATATGAGTAAATTCTGAGTAATTTGCGTGTAAATTGACCTTCCCGAAAACTTTCCGCCGGATACACAAATGCTTCGTACTTCCCAGATTTGTTAGTAAAATGTGTGTATGGTGGTGAATTCCAAACATTCGTAAATAGGGGTCGTGTGCACATTCGTTCACAATTATCATAATCCACACCCATGAAAACGGTATATAAGGAAGTCACCAGATTTTCTAGTAAATGCTGTTAACATCTATGCAGAACAGTAATGAAACAGTTTTTATGAATGAAGTGCATTCACATTGAAAATTTTTTTGATTTAGCAAACACAGCATTGGCCATACATGTACGTTATCAACTGAAAGCAATTTGCCGATGCCCATATTTAATTATGAAACCTAAATTATAGAGCTCATATCAAATAAAAAAACAAACAAACTGTCCAACCAGTCACATTAGAGGGCATTCATTATTTCGAGAAAATCAAACGCAAACTACGTCTTTCCATTAACTTTTTACGCCACGTCAAGCACTTCTGCTGGAAAAACAATAAGCGGAGTTGGGGAAAAAACTACAGTATACTTTGAAAAAATAAATGCAAGCAGCAAATAAACGTTTCTAAATAAGTATAGGCTATGGTTTAAAAAGAAAAAAGTTTTTAAAAAAATAATAATTTATGTTATTTTTAACGTTAATTTCACTCATTTATTTATGTTAATTTTTTCATGACTTATTTCATTTCACTTCTATCAAAGTGTTGTCATGACAGTTTGCCTGAAAGAACACAAAGCCTTCGGATGTCTTGTGCACGATTTACATGTGGTCGGGAGCAGGTGTAAATTTTGTTCGTAACTACTAACGTTTTGAAAATACGAAAACTTTCATTAATATGAGAATTTACGTCATAACGGCTTTACAAACCATTTACACAAAAGTTAGTTCTGCTTGTGTTTCATGAATGAGGCCCTAAAATTAAATTTTTACTCTAGAAAAATATTGCTATGATTAAATTACACATTTTATTATAGCTTTAATTTAGTTAGCTACTATTTGTTAGTAGTTTGCAGTGTAGTAAAATAATTTTTTAAAGCATAGCTTGACAATACTTAAACAACTTCGCATAAAGCTTGGCAAGCTAAAGTTTCTAAGTTGCTTCCCTACCACTGCTCCACAGTAGAGCCTGGTCTAATGAAAATGACGTGGTGTGGTGACATTTTTGCAAAATGATATATCGTGGCTTCTAACGCATGTTCCGGAGTGAAATGTCGACTATATGGCGCTACCTTCCAACCCTAAACCATAAAGCTAACCAATAGATTCACAAAAAGCTAATGTGAGATGAAACGCAATGACTGAAGCAAACACAGTTTTGTGGTTTGGCTCACTTGTCGACTTGCATGCTCTTTAGGACAGGTTGGCATAGTAACTATTAGGTGTTTCATGTCACGTCGCTGTTAAGATATCATGTATTTTAACATGGTTGGAATGCTGTCAATGCTATCCATTGTATTAATAAATATACTCATGAAACATGCTACTAGTCCATATTCAATATAATTAATTTCCCTAGGATTAGTTATTTATCTGTTTGCACAATTCATAATTATGTATAAAACAACCCGTGGCTAATTTCCCAACTGCTGTTTTATTGACATAAGTATGCTAGTGTCCCTGGTGAGCTCCACATCCAAACAACCTGCAGTGACCTTGAAATTTGTCACTGCTAGCCGAGTTTTAATTACCAGTGATGGGACGGCTCAGTCTGAGGGAAAATATATTTAATATTGGTCTCCAGCTAAAGAAAAGAGAGATTGTAGAATGTTACTCATAAATGCGCTAGAAAGGGGGCACCAGCAACCAAGAGCGAAAATGATTAAAAACGACAGTTTAGCCGCCAGCCGGGGAGCATATTGCTGCGATTATGTTAGTCAACTGATAATTAGTAATGGTATTGGAGTCTAGCAGTTAATATAGACATTGCTTTTTCATTTTGTTTGAGAAATATTAAGCCCCTCTACCACATTTTGTTTGACATTTACGAATTCGTTGAATGCTGTTGTTGTTGTTGTTTTGTTTCTCATTTTGCCGTTGAACACTTGCTAATATGCTGGCTAATTGCCATTCTAACTCATTCTAAGCAAGTGAGGGCCAGAATTTGGTCTATATTAACCTGTCTTGTTTTTGGTTTATTTTATTTTTATGCAAATAATTGCATTTGAATTCCTACTGTGAAGGCTGGCCAAAACAATAAAGAAGTTTTATGTGCCTCTAATTTAGCAACATAATGCAATACACAGCTGCATCTGACACTTGTTATTTCGAACTATTTTGCCAGGAAACATTTGTTCCCTGCGGTACTGACTGCGGATAAATCCCTGTGAATAACCATCCAAAAAAGACCATCTGTGCTTGACTGCGTTTGTAAGTTCATTCTTGGCTCTTTTTTCAGGTGGTTCACAGAACGTCGGTCCCAAGTGCTCTTGCTGTCGACTGGATTGGGAAAAACTTGTACTGGTGTGATGCTGAGAGGAAAACCCTGGAGGTGGCGAAAGCTAATGGACTCTACCCGACTGTACTTCTTAAGTCTGGGCTGAGAAATCCAACTGCTTTGGCTCTGGACACATTGACAGGGTAAATTATGCCTATTTGTAATTGTTTTTCCTTCTGTATATTTATATCAATGAATACATGCAACAGATAAGACTGTTATGTATTAGCTTCAAATCCTAGGGAGCTAGCTACCTAGACAGCCTTTTAATTAAATTTTTGGGCCTCCTAACCTTTTTTTGGACAAATTCTTAACCAGAATTTGGATCAATCTCATAATGCACCATACCGAGTAAAAAATAAATAATCCAAGATGGAAAGAAGAAATGTTCATTGTAAACTCGATTGTTTTTTTTGTTGTTTTTTTCATTCAATTCCAAATAGGATTGATAAAAAGTAGTTCATTCGAAATAAAAATGTAGTACTTTGCCCACTGTTTGCTTGTGCAATGTATTTGAATGCTTATTAGAGTATTGTGTTGTTACCTTAGCAACATGCTAACGGGAAATTTACTTGAAATCAATTGTTAGTCAAGTTTCCGTCTTAGAAGGCAGCTACCTATTTAGCAGTTGATTTCAAGGCAACTCACTGGGTTTTGGAACACAGTTAATGTCTATACTATTATAAGACCGTACTTTCAAGATCTTTACAAAGTGTATTTCCAAAATGCACATGAATTATGAAGACATCACATCAACCATATTAAAATGAATCGGCTTTATTCGAGTATTGTATTATTTAAAGTTTTCATGAGCCACATTTTTTCTTATGGTGCTTTAGATATGTGTTTTGGATTGACTGCTGTGAGCAGCCCCATATTGGACGGATCGGGATGGATGGCAGCAAGCCGCGTGTCATCATCGATACAGAAATACATGCCCCCTCCGCACTGACCATTGACCACATCAACAAAAGGATCTACTGGGCCGACGAGAGCCATATCTTATTTTCTAATATGGATGGTACGAAAAGACACAAAGGTACATTTTTTATGTGTTCAAGTGGAATGGGTTTTTCAATGGCGATGAGTGGCTGATGGCTGATATGTTGCCAATATTTACATAAAACCATTTAAAGACCCTGTTTTCATCTTCTCCCTATCTTCCATTGGTTGGATAGTCCAACCCCCAAATCAATGCCACTGGTTGAGCCAGCTAGCCGTAGTTATTGGTCAGTGTTGATAATGTCAAAATGGCCAGATATCAGGCGATCAGATGGTTTTCTTGACATATTGGTCTATCATTCGTCTCATTTCATCTTGTCTTGTCTTTACCTTGCAGTTTTTTTGGTCAAATGCACCAATAAAATTATCTCAATCCCATATTTCCAGTCCCCATCAAGGATATAGGTGGCATGACTGGTCTCACATTGTTTGAAGACTTCATCTACTGGAGCGACCAGAAGTCCAAAACCCTTAGCCGTTCTCACAAAACTTCTGGCGGCCAACAAACGGAGCTCCTCAGCTCCTGGCAAACCATCCGAGACATTAAAGTCTACCATCCTCTCCAACAGCCTGACGGTATTGCAGCAAAAACATCTTCTCTCAACATGGATAAGGCTTCTAGTGACTTTTTTGGCCATTGTCAAGATTCATTGGTTCTTTTCAAGGTTTTTATATTTTTTGTTGTTTGTCTGCAGTGCCAAAGCATCAGTGTCAGGTGACTAATGGAGGGTGTAGTCACCTGTGCCTTCTTTCCCCTGGAGGGGGTTACAAGTGTGCCTGCCCTACCCACTTCTACCTGGCCAATGATAACAAGACCTGCCTGTCTAACTGCACAGCCAGCCAGGTGCGAGTTAGATCACGTTTACGCCTGGTATTAATGTCAATTTTAGGCATGTCAAGTGGTTAGTGTCAAATACATTTCATGATCAGATCAGATTGGATCATCCAAGACAGATGTTAATTCCAGGTGTTAACAAGGGCCTTAAAATGACAAAACACGTGAAACGACTTGAAAATTGTTTTCGACATAGCTCAGTTACTCTTGGCATCACTTTCAACTAATGATTGTATGGTGTGCTAATAGATAAATAGTTGTTCAAGTAGTTTCTGTGTGTGTTTGTAGTTCCGTTGTGGTACAGATGAGTGTATTCCATTCTGGTGGAAATGCGACACTGTGGACGACTGTGGTGATGGATCTGACGAGCCAGCAGATTGCCGTAAGTAGCAGCAAACCTTGTCGCCATTTAACAAATAAAACGTCAAACTTGTAATACTAGTGAAATATTTTACTCTGGTAAATTTACATCATTGACGCACCTCAGAATTAGACCACGTCCACACTATTCCATTTTGGTTTAAAAATGTAGTTTCCTTTTTTAACACTGTCGAAAGTCTACATTTTTGGTGGACGAAATAGCATTCCAGTGTGATTTAGAGGTAATTAAAAATCGATGCACTTTCAGATGAAAATGGATTAATGTGGACATGGCCTAAGACTCTGTTCCAAAATGTAGTTACCTGCCTACCTAGCCAGCATTTTAAGACATCATATGTGCACTTTATATGCAAAGGCTGTTCCAAAATGTAGGCAGCAAATTTACGCTGCCTACTAAGATATTTTCTTTCAGCCAAATATGACCAAACTGTGTTTACCCCAGACTGCATTGTTTCAAAAACAGTGAAGAAATCCGGTGGACAAATCGAGAGAATTAGCTTAGCAACATGCTAATTTCTAACTCTATTGATATTGAGTCTTGTCTCACACATGCTTAGCATGAGTAGCGCTATTTGCATGATACATGTGTCACACAGTGATACTTCCTACATAGAATGTTCCAAATCAGTCACTTACGAGGTTCCATTTGAGTTAGGTGCATGCTGCCTTTGAAGGTAGCTGCCTATGTAGGCAGAAGACAGTAGTTCAACTCACTAGGTTTCACAACAGAGCTAGCATAAGTGATATCAGTATGAGTGACTTCGATTCCAATCACTGTGTATTTTAAGCGAGTAACTGCGGAAATTTGAGTACAATAGCGTAAATGTGAGTCATCACAATCAACAACAATTTCCTTAAAAGATACTGAATGGAAGGAACTGAGTTGCTGTGTCTTTGATAGATACTTGAACCATTTATCACATAAGTAGAGGAAAATCGTTTTGTCACATTTTACTCCTGTAATTTTTCTCCATAGTTCACCGAGCGATTATTTTTTTAATAAAAATGTGTCTGTCATCAAGGTTCTATTGAAGTGATTCTTGGCTTGTACTGAATATGCCACCTCATGGTTCATTTGTAATTTGCTGGCACTTGTTTGATTGAGGGGTGAATTGTCCAATTCACCCCAAAGGATTGCAAAAATGTGCGGGGTTTGCTGAAGTAGTTTTAGCTTAACTAGCAGGTTACCACGTATTGAGAGGCGAGAGAGCTGACAATAAACGAAGACTTTTTCACCTTTCTTTTTCTTTCTTTCTTTCTTTCTTTCTTTCTTTCTTTCTTTCTGTTTATCTTGTTCATTATGTCTGTCTGACTTTCATAAATTTTATCTGTTTGGCTGGTTGCTGCTTTGCATTATTTTGTTTATTTGTTTGTTCATTCATTCTTTTTGTCTGTCTGACTGTCTTTCGTTCTGTCTTTCTGTCCATCTTCATTATTTTTTATTTACCGTCCTTCCTTCCTTTTTCTTTCTTTCTTTCTTTCTTTCTTTCTTTCTTTCTCGTAGCGGAGTTTAAATGCCAGCCAGGAAGGTTTCAGTGTGGAACGGGTCTGTGTGCCCTCCCTCCCTTCATCTGTGATGGAGAGAACGATTGTGGAGATAACTCAGACGAAGCCAACTGTGGTAATTATGGATGGATAGATGGATGTATTAAATTACTGAATTGATTGAAAGCATAGTTCAGTATGATATACAGTACAATGATGACTTTGTTTGTATGTGCTTTTAGACTCGTATATCTGCTTGTCTGGTCAGTTTAAGTGCGCACACAGACAAAAGTGCATCCCTATAAATCTGCGCTGTAATGGACAAGATGACTGTGGAGATGGCGAAGATGAAACAGATTGCCGTAAGAAACTCTAGGTCTCTCTATGAATGTTTCTAGACTCTTTCTATTTTGATTTTATACACTGCTCCCTGTATACTTGCTAAATAGTCACAATGCAAACATTTTCAAGCGATAAATCACATATCTTCCATGTTAATTTGTTTTGATTGTTGGTTTCTGCTTTCCATGTGTCACACTGGGAAGTACCAGGTTTGGCTTCAGTTACAACGAATACCAATGGTTCTCGCTTAGAATAAATATTAAAAAAAATTATATTCCTTTAAAAATGAACTTCTGCAAACTGCTCATTAAACAAGAGTGAAATAGGGAGAAAGAATGAGAAAGTGAAAAGTTGTCGAAATCTCTCTACTGACTATAGTGTTTACTGGCTCATGAAGGTCAAACTCAGACAGATTTAACAAAATATTTTAAAAGTTTGAACCAACTCACGAGAAAACAGCCAAGTGAGGACCCTGGTAAACATTACCGAAAGTTTTTTGTTTCTTTGTTTTCTTATTCCTCGGCTGTGGAATGCTTAAAACAGAATTGCTCCAGGGGAATTTGGGATACCAGCAGTGAGAACAAAGGAAATAAATGCAAAAAGAGAAAGCAAAGGAGGTTCACTTGCTAACCAGGTAGCAAAGAACTGCCTTGTGTTACTTTAAGAAATCAGTCTGGTATAATGATTAAGTTTATTAAATCCAAGGGCAAGTTGTTCACATGTCCTAACCAGTATGACAAATGATAGGACATTTCTATCTATCTGTCTATCTATCTATCTATCTATCTATCTATCTATCTATCTATCTATCTATCTATCTATCCTGTCTCTCTCTCTCTCTCTCTCTCTCTCTCTCTCTCTCTCTCTCTTTCTTTCTTTCTTTCTGTTTTACGCTGTGTAGTCTCACCCTCAGTAAAATCTCTTTGGTCTAAAATCATATAAAAAAAAAAAAAATCCATATTTGTATTTTATATTCCAGAACAATATCTAAACATTCTTCAGACAAGATACATTTATGTGAGAAACAAAATGGCATAAGATATTAAGACATGTTGTCCAAGAATGTATTTTGAATTGAGTTTATTTTTCTTACCTGATTAGCAGTTGTTTTCAGTTCTTGTTATAAGCAAAAAAAATCTTAATCAATTTTGTTAGATTTACAAGAATAAAACAATTAAACAATGGGGTCAGAAAAATAAAACTTAATACAAGATGTATTCTCTGAAAACAATGAATTAGATTTTTCAAGTAAATTTATGTTGTTTTAAGAATGCTTAGGTATTTTTACTGGAAAACAAGACAACAATACTGATCATTTCTCATTTTAAGCATACACCTCACAAAATGTTTTTAGATTTAAGCTTAAAATGAGTGAGAAAAAAAAAAAAAAAAAAAACAAGAAATAAAATTACCAAGTGCATAATTGTTTAAGGGTGTTTAGGTATTTTAATGGAAAACAAGGCAAAACACTTATCATTTCTTATTTTAAGCATAAACCTCACAAAATTTTGTTAGATTTAAGATAAAAACAAAGAAGAAAAAAATTGCCAAGTGAATAATTGTTTAAGGGTGTTTAGGTATGTTTACTAGAAAACAAGACAAAATACTGATCATTTCTCATTTTACGCATAAACCTCACAAAATTTTGTTAGATTTAAGCTTAAAATGAGAGAAAAAAATAATCAATGGGGTAAAAATAATAAGCTTAATTCAAGATACATTCCTTGAAAACAACTTACCTTATGCAGTTTTGCGTCTCAAGTAAATGTATCTTGTTTTAAGTATATTTAGATATTTTTTACTGGAAAACAAGACAAAATACTGATAAATTCTCATTTTAAGCATAAACCTCATCATTATTATATACTGATAATTTCTTATTTTAAGTGTAAAACTTATTAAATTGTGTTAGATTTAAGCTTAAAACAAGAAAAGAAAATAGCTAAGTGGCTTATTTTTACTGGAAGTCAAGACAAAATACTGAGTAAGAAAAGAATTTTGCTCTATGCTTCGCATAACCGTATTTTAAACAGCAATGTTCTGCTTGGATGTGATTTTTTGCGTCATGTAGTATTTTTGCTTTCAGTGTGAACAAACAAATAACTTGTAGCTGGAAACTGTCACAAGTACAAGTTCATACTGGTTAGTTATTGGTATAGAAGTAGGAGACAGACAGGACTTAATACTGTCGCTCACATCAGAATACTCCATTTGAAGCCACAGTAGGGGGCTAAATTCACACTCCTCCCTAGAGTTAAGTAGCTCATTGGACTTTGATAAGACGTGCAGATGTGGTACGCCCTGGTAGGACACAGAAGAGAAGGGTCTCTAACTTCTCTTAGAGAGCGAAAGAGAGAAAATCAAAAAGATATAAGTAAAAATGTGAGAAAATTGTAAATAGCACAGCATGGATCAGAGCCTGGAGGGTCCCCAGGACTCTAAGAGGCTTTTGAGGGGGTTGAACTGTGTTTTGGATCCAGGGGAACTGAGCTCAGCCCGGGGCTCTGATTAGCCACACAGAGGGAGGGTTTTACAGGGCTAATCGCATATGGAGCTCAGCGTTAGAGACTGGCTTTAGACCCCCGAAGGAGGGTGCGCTCTGTGGGTCAGGATTGCTGCTAGGTTTAGGCTTAGCTTAGCTTTGCACACAACAGCCCATAGAAAGAAAGGGGACCAAAATTCTAGTTATAATTTAGACCACTAGGGTTTAAGGGGAGTGGTTTTTTTTATTTTTTAATCATGCTTAGTTATGAATGAAGTGTTATGAAATTAACTATTGGGTGAATCTCACATAAACTGCCGAGAAATGTCTTTGGCCATATTTGACATACATTTTTTTTATTTATTTTTTAATAATAATAAAATAAAATACAAGAAATTATATTTTATATGTAGAAATGAAGATTTATTTTTTTATTTATTTATACTATTAAAAATGATTAGTTGTAATTAATTTTATTTATGCAGATTTTTTATTATATGGTAATTTTTATTTCATATTATAACAATGAGACAATTAAAATGGTCATAAAAATATTGTCACAATGCAAAGAATCTTAATGGTCCTAAAATAACCTTTTTCTTTTGATTTTAGGGTAAAATATGACCCTATGTGAATGTACTTCACATTTGTACTTTACTTTTTAAATAATATACCAATAATATTAATATAACAAAATATAATAATATCATAATTAAGTGCAAAAATGACAATGCAAAAAAATAAAATAAATACAAATAAAAAAACAAATAATGGTCCTAAAAAAGGATTTATTTTCTTAAAGCAAAATACGATTCTTTTTTTTTAAATTTTAATTTATAATAAGACACGGATGTTGCTTTGTGAGAATCTCCCTTTTAACTCTTTCAAATAAACAAAAACAACAAAACAATATGTTTTACACTGTCATTTGTGAAACGGCCTTGTGTGCTTTTACTTTTGTTGATCTAATGTTCCTCTTTCCAGCTGAAAACACTTGCTCGCCATCCCAGTTTCAGTGCAAGACATCCATGCACTGCATCTCCAAGCTGTGGGTGTGTGACGAAGACCCCGACTGCGCCGATGGCTCAGACGAGGCAAACTGCGGTGAGTCCAGTGCCGTCATCTAGCATTACCACACGCACGTCATCACTGCCCATAACATTTCTACGATTCGTAACTCCAAAAACATTCAATTTGCTTAAATTTTTCAGCGGCTATTTACCCAAAACTCTGACTTACATGAATAAAGATTGCTTTTGCCTGGTTTCTTAGGAGACATTTCAGAGCACTTAGTCTAATTTTGGGGTTGAAAGAGTAACTAGCGCGGTAAGAGGAGTTTGACCAAAAACCATTCGCCCAAGTGCTAACATTTTCTCAGGGCGAACGTTGTCAGGTTGCATTGTGTTTGGTTTCTGAGCAGCAAACCAATTAGCCCTCTCCACTGGGTCCAGAATGGATAATTTAGTGTAATAATGTTAATGTCTTTTTTTTTTTTAAATAGCAATGTTCTTCAGACTAAATGGATTGTCCATAAAAGCAGTCACTTTGACTTCCAGTGGCTGTTATATGGATTATTGGTGAAGTGTAACTATTCTAGAGGGAATTTAGAGTGTTCAGACATTACTCTTTCATAGCTCATGTTTCATTTTATTGACTTGAATGTTTCTTCTAAAAATAAAAATAGACACAAACAAGACCATTGTTGGCATAATGTAAAGTCTAGAGCTATGAGCTATATATATATAATCATCACTTCAGGTCAGGAATTTAACATCATGCATAGGTTTAGGCTATAAATGAATACATGGAAATCAAATGGAAATCGTGTGATACATTAACAAAGAAATTTCAAGAAGTGGAAAGTGTACATGATGTCGGATCTTAACGTTACACTTGATAAGCTCCAGACATGCACAATTAACAGAGACCGCAAAAATGTCTGATAGGAAACCCAACCCAAACCCCAAACCTAAACCTAACCAACAGTGGTGTAAAAATGTTATGTTGGAGGGAAAAATACAACCTCCAAATCACCACAGGGGAAGGACAACAAACTGGAGCCGATGCAAAAATGTCTGATAGGAGATGCCGCTTTTCAGTGAGTCGGTATAATGTGGCCGATTTAGGTACGGAACTATTGGAAACAACATGCCGACTTCCCATGTGATCATGTTGAAATAGTGGGCTGTATTTTCATGAGTGCCTAAAGCACAAGGCTATGACTGTGCATAATGTCTTATCCAATTTTTGAGAAAGTGCTAATTCTAAGAGTGAATTTTGTGCCAGCGCAAAGCACAAGTAGGCGTGAGTGGGAGTGTTAGCCCTATCTGTGAGTTTATGCGCACAAACTGGGGGTATATTGTATGTAAATTAAGTGGCGCAAGTATAGTTTGCTATTTTCCTGAGAAATAGGTCATTGCGCTTAGACTTTTCAAAAGCACATCAGTCTAAAATCAGTTCCTGCATTTGCAGTTTGGAGATTCCACCAGCAGGTGGAAATTAAGTTAATGTCCAAACATAGTGTCCATGATGATCACTGTTTTAGCCGTTTTATGAAACAAATGTTTATGAGATTTGTTTTAAACTGTTGTTAAGTTATGGTTTATTTTTCAATTATTATTATTAAGTTTATACTTACAATTGTATTTATGATCTAATTTGTATTGGTATTTTTCCACCTGTTGTCGTAGAGTGATTTTAAAGTCCTTTTAAATCCTGACGAGAACCACATTTTCCATGCGTATTAAAGCAGCGTGTCACTGTTATAAAATATGCCTGACATTCAACAGTGACGCAGTTAATGCTCAAAAGAACGCAAGTCCATATTTCTATTCTACTAATTCATTGCATACAGTCCATTAACACTACCAACTAATTATGAATGTGCTGTCTTTGTTTATATTATGGGTGCTTGACAGGGAACGGACTGACGGTGCCAGAAAAGAACCTCATAATTAAAGAGAGAAGTGAATGCGTTTTTCTGGACAAAAAGGCTATACACTGACCAAGGACTTCCATTATAGGGCTTCACAAGATTTATCTACAGATGTGCTTAAGATATTGTGTAGTGTTCACTCTGAAGCCCACACAACCCCAACAAAAATGTTGTTTCCTGTACATATCCTTTTTCATCAGCATCCTGTCACATTTAAAATAAAGAAAAACTACTTCACATTAAAGCTAATGATGTCTCTCAAAACATTTTGTTATGGCTGTCTAGTACAATAACTGTCTTTCCAGACATCTTTGAGTAACATTCTTAGAAATGTTGTCTTACTATACTTTTAACTTGGTCTAAATCCGTGGTTCTCTACTGGTTTTGCTTTAGGACCCAGATTTTACATCGAAACCCATTTTTTAAGGGTTTATTTGTTTGTTTTCTAACCTTGTGAAGTTAAGTAAATGGTGTTTGAGGATGTCAACCAGCCTGTCAGTGTTGGCATCTGCCATGTTTGTCTAGCTTTTCAATTTGCGACTAAATTACTAATAGTGTTACATATGATAATGCATCATTTTAACATAATAGTGTGTCTTTGGATGCACAGCCTTTACATAAACAAAAGATATGGGGACTGTTTTTCCCCTGCCTTTTAAATGTTTCAAAAGTCTCTATATTTTGCTATCTGTGGTAACTGTGTGTCCCTGCTGTTTGTGACTCCACTAAAAGAGACGTGACCCATTTTTAGGTTATGACCCACGAGTATTAATCATAGTGCAAACATTTCACAATTCATAAGCACTCTTTATTATGCTATTGTCCGACACCGAATCAGAGTTACCACCTGCCTTTCCAAGGGACCAACTAATACACTTGGTTTCGTTACTGTGAAAGTTTTGCCATTTACCTGCCTTAAGGGACCTAATAAGAAAGTTTTACACTCTGTTCTTCAGCGTCTCGCACTTGAGTGTTGCACTTTTTTAGATGCTGTTTCAAGTAAAAAAAAAAACTTCGACTTTTAAAAATGCTTCTCGAGACGCATTCTGTTATATTTGTTGAGATGTGTCTCGCTGTTTTTTCATTGTCTCACGCAGGAGTGACGCGTTTTTTAGACGCATTGTCAAGCTAAAAAGATGATGCATCTTGAGACACTTGTGTTTTGTTATATTCCCTTACATTGCCTTGCTGTTTTTTCAGCATTTCGCAATGGAGCGTTGCGTTTTTTAGGAGCCGAGTCAAGTTAAAGAGAATTTCAATTTTTAAAAATGCGTCTCTCGACACCTGTGTCCTGTTTTATTGGTTGCACTGTGTCTCGCTGTTCTTCAGTGTCTCGCGCAGGAGCACCAATTGTTTTAGACACCATGTCAAGTTAAAAAGAAATTCTACTTTTAAAAATGCATCTCAAAACACCTGCCTTTGTTTATATTTGTTGCGCCGCATCTTGCTGTTTTTTCAGCATCTTGTGCTGAAGTGCTGCTTATTTCAAGAAGGCGTGTAAAGTTCCAAAGGACTTTGATTAAAAAAAAATCGCGTCTCAGGCAATATGCTCTCTGCTAAATTTGTTGTGCTGCATCTACAGACTATTTTAATGTAAAAACGTGTTCAGTCTGAATGGCCCCTTATATTCCTGCAAAGCCTCAAATATAATTATTATTTTCAAACAGTTTATCTGAACTCTTCCCCCATCTTCTAGCACAGCTTGAATTTCACACAAGTCATGGACAGTTTAATTTTTCCGGAAGACATATTAGACTTCCTCAGTTGCAAAACACACTTGTGCTTTTTACATCATTGAGAGGATATAATGGAATATTCACATTTATCCAGCATAATGCTATAATGATTTTTAAAAACAAGAACCTTCTGTAAGTCTATTTGAATGTCCATCAGCACAGTAGAGTTTTATCTCAAGAAATCAATAAATTGTTAATCTGGTTACGTCTCTTTTGAAAAGAAGACATTTCCCAAAGATTAGATGTTATGAAAAGATATTGTCCGCTGGTGGGTGCATAAGATTAGAAGAAGATATCGATAGGACAATATTGATAGGTTGACTGAGATGAAAAGAATGACAAATTGTATCCTTTTCATTGCTTTACGGTTCTCTCATGACAACACTGACTTGATTTCATAAATTATTTGTGATATACTGATATATCGGGCTGGCTGATAAATCAGTCACTAATTGCAGAGTTATATAAGACATTGGCCACCCCAGTCACTAGTTTCTGGTATCCGCACTGGCCATAAAGAAAAACAAAAACATATTGGTCGACTGCTAACATTTAACTAGCTTGATGTTTTTTTCACAGTGATTGGTTCAGGCTCATTACAGCATACTTTCTCATTGGTTTTTGTGGCTTGAAAGGCTAAGTGTTAGTAAGGGACAGACATTGATTTGCTGTCATGACAAAAAAGATCATTCGATTCAGCTGTCATAAAACATTCAGCTTACAGCTCAGACGCATTGGACACTGCTTTTAATTTGCTGAATGTGGCCTCTCACAACACAGTGTGATCCTATTTTTATATGTTGAATTATTCACCAGGATCTGCCTCTCTTTGGCAGCATTTCGACGAAAGCTAATTGGCCAAGAACACTGCCTGAGGCACAATGCAAGCATGCAGACAAAAACAAGCTGTACATGCTCTTATTATGCTAACATAAAAGTAGATTATGAATGTTATTAGATCCAGTAAAGAGATCCCATATATGGCATTTACAGAAAGACCTTTTGGAACATTCAGAATTGAGATTGAGAATAAATAACATATACGTATTTGTAAACAGTTCTATGGTAATGCTTCGTTCAGGTATTGTGAATGGTATCTTTTATCCATTTTTTTTTTTTTTTTTCAACTCAAATGTGACTTGAGCCCTAAAGCTAAATGGAAGGACAAAATGATAAGATCTTAATATTCCTGCCCTGCTCTTTCCGAATTAGAATTCTCTTAATGTCATTTTAAGTCTGTGAATTAGCACTCAAACATATCATTGCTATTGTCAATTAATCATGCATTATGTTCTCATCTCCCCTCTTGATAGTTGGATTAGTCATCTCTGACATTCAGTGGGGAGGAAATTGCATTTCTGATTTCCTGTAGTCAAAAGAGCTCTGATTAGCATTTTGATTATTTTAAAGCAAGGACAGGAAATTGAGATTTACACAAGTGTGCATCTGATGCAGCCTTGTGGGATGCTACACTTAACTTTTTATGTTAACATAAACTTTTTTACAAAACAGTTTTATCAACATTGACAGCTTTTACAGTCTAAGTGTTATGAGTCATCGGGAAAGATGACACTGCTTATAGAAGTGTGTTACGTTCAGGGTATGAAGCCGCCACAAGCCAAATGCAGGTACGTTTTGTGCATTGGCTGGTAAAATTTGGCATTTACCAGCCATTGTGGCTGGTGGGCAAAAAGTTAATTTCATAGCCTGGTAGTTTATCTAAATGCTTATGTTACACAGAAAAATCAACAACAGGAAATTCAAATGCCTAATATGATTGTTTTGAAATCTTTGTTTGTCTGTGTATGCAGATGAAAAAACTTGTGGACCACATGAATTTCGTTGCAAGGACAACAACTGCATACCAGACCACTGGAGGTGTGATGGGCAGAGCGACTGCGGCGACAATTCGGATGAAGGAAACTGCAGTATGTATTTCTGCATCTGCTTCTAACCTTAAAAACATTACATCTGTAGATGATGTTCTGTTTGACTACAAACAAAATAAAATTAAAACCAAAAGATAAGAAATTTTGTTTAACACTTCAAAACAGCTTTATTATTGTATGTTTTTTTTGTTTTGTTTTTCAGTTTTGGTTTGTTTGTTTGTTGTTGTTGTTGTTGTTTTTTTTTTGTTGTTTTTTTGGGGGGGGGGGGGTTGTTTTGTTTGGTCTTAATTTTTGTTTTGTTTTATTTTTTGTTTGTGTTATGTTTTGTCTTATGGTTTTGGTTTGTTTTGTTTTTTGTGTTTTTGCTTTGGTTTGTTTTTTGCTTTTTGCTTTTTGTTTTGTCTTATGGTTTGGTTTTGGGTTGTTTTGTTTTCTGTGTATTTGGATTGATTTGATGTTTTGTTTTTTTACTTTTTGGTTTGTGTTGTTTGGTGTGTGGTGGTTGGGTTCTCTATCTGTCACTCACTCGAAGTTGTGTCGATGTAGTGACACTAGGGGTCACTCTTGGGAGCACGAAACACCTCTGGTCTTTGAAAAAAGGCCAATGGGAATTGACAAGTGGTATTTGCATACCACTCCCCTGAACATACGGGTATAAAAGAAGCTGGTATGCAACCACTCATTCAGATTTTCTCGAGCCAAATGGTCGATGCTCATTGAGCTGAATTCTCACGGCTGTTCATTCACCTCTGCTGGATCTGACAGCGCATTTCAGCGGCTTCTCCCCCTCTGCACTGGTGCACTGCAGAGAATGCCCCTGGGCGCTTCAGCAGAAATAAAAGAGTATATTCTAAAAAAAAAAAGAGTATATTTCTCTAAAAGTGCGGCACACACAGAACGTCTTTGTAAAGATGCCACAATCTCCGTGTTGTGTCGGTAATGTCCTGTGTAGTGGCAGGTACAAGTAGGTAAGTCTCGGGCCTTCTGACCGGGTCATGATCGTCTGTGCTTTCGTGTCTGGGCGCCTACCCGACGCTGGAGACAGCGTGCTGTGGACTCCCAGTAGTGTTCACAAAGTGTACTCATTGCGATGAATTCATCTGAGCCCTATGGCAGACGAGTTTGCGGTCGCGGCTCGCTGCCGGTTCAGTACATGTGCCAAGCTAAGCCCTGTACCCCAGCAGGTGCTCCGCACGCCTTGGTTCCCTATCGGTGATCCTATCTGGCGTACACTGTAGTGCCAAGCGTTCGGCTCATCTGCACTTAGGACGCATTTGGGGACCTCAAGTGGGATCCCACTCTTAATCCGCCGGGTATTAATCCCCACGTTGACCTACCCATTGCAGCCACAGCATGCTTCATCTGCCCCGGATTGGGCTTTCCGGATGAGTCCAGCCAGCTCATGCTCACGGTGAGTTTCTGACCTCTTGTTCCGGAAGCGCACTTGCGAAGTCAGACACTGATGTTAGACGAGTAGGCCTGGCTCGCAGTCTTTGCTCTAATTCGTGCTTTACGCATCTATTTGGATCACACACAGAGCTTTAGGGTCTCTGAGCAGCTCTTTGTCTGCTTTGGTGGACAGCGGAAAGGAAGCATTGTCTCCAAGCAGAGGATCGCCCACTGGGTCATTGACACCATAGCAATGGCATATCACGCTCAGGACGTGCTGCCTCCTGCAGGGCTACGAGCCCACTCTTCCAGGAGTGTGGCGGCCTCCTGGGCCTTGACCAGTGGTGCCTCTCTAACAGACATTTTCAGAGCAGCGGGCTGGGCCGGCCATGGAAACCCATTCCATGAAGCTCTCTACGCACTGTTCTTGAGCTAATCTGAAGGCCACATGAACTTTGGAGGTCTGTAGCAATTGACTCTGCAGAAAGTTGAGCCGGTCTCTGTGCACCGTGTAGCCTCGGCAGGCACTAACCCCGCACGGTCAAGTCACGGGCCTACCACGTCGTGGCCGGGTTGCTATCGTTCGCGCAATCGCTGCCCTTTGTCACCATACCACTGAGCTGAAGACTGTGCGCATGTTTAGTAGCAAGGAAATCCCACGACTAGACTTGTTGCACAAAGTGGCATGCTATCACAGTACTGCGATGGAATTCCTCTGAGCTCCTGTGAGCAGACGAGTCTTGCGGAGAAATGCTTGCTAGCAGCGGTCTGCAGTACCTAGGTGCTACATCTTATAGCACCTGTAGCCATGGGAGTGATTGGTGCTCCTGCATGTCAGTTGGTTCCCCATGGGTGATCCCATACTTTTGGCAATATAGTGTATATCTTCCGCTAATGCATTTCCTTGTTGGTAAACTGCATCTTCCTTGAGCAGAGGCCCCTCTGTCCCAGTCACCATGTTTGTAGTAACACCTCCCCCGTTGGGTAGGACCTACCATGGGACTTCTCCACATGACATACTTCCGACAAGGCTCGGCAAGACCATGTGACGGGGTGTGGTCTCCGCGGTGTCTTCCCCTTGGGAGTGACACCCCCCCCCGATGTAGACACTGGTGGCCCCAGTCAGTTAACAAATTTCACTCTTTTTTTGGGGAGAGAAAAAAAAGAGGATAAGAGGCCACAACTGGGTTAGCCTGTCCCTATCTTTTGGGCAGTCGACTTGTCCCCGAAGGGTTGGGGGAGGTTACATGTTAGCCTGGTGTGTTGACTATGAGGCACACAGTGGTCTGCCCGTCTCACACCGCCAGTTAACGTAACACAGTTCAGCTAGTTGTTGCGTTTCGTATAGGGACCCCTAGTGTCACTACATCGACACAACGTCGAGTGAGTGACAGATAGGGAACGTCCTGGTTACTTTCGTAACCTCCGTTCCCTGATGGAGGGAACGAGACATTGTTTCCCTCCTGTCACAACGCTGGACTACCCGCTGAAATGGCCGGGACCTTGTCTCAGCTCCTCAGCACAAAACCTGAATGAGTGGTTGCGTACCAGCTCCTTTTATACCCGTATGTTCGGGGGAGTGGTATGCAAATGCCACTCGCTAATTCCCATTGGCCTTTTTTCAAAGACCAGAGGTGTTTCGGGCTCCCAAGAGTGACCCCAAGTGTCACTACATCGACACAACGTCTCGTTCCCTCCATCAGGGAACGGAGGTTACGAAAGTACCCAGGACGTTTTGTTTTGTCTCGTGTTTTGTTTTAATGTGTTTTGTATCTGAGACTAAAAAAGGTTGCAAAGTTTGTTGAATCGCTAACATTTACCAACGTTATCTGGCAATTACAAAATCATTTTCTAAATATTAATGAGTATTTTTGTCATTTTTCAGTACAAATATCTAAACATTCTTCAAACAAAATACTGTATATATTTACTTGACAACAAAATAGCTTCAATATTAAGTCTTGTTTTGATAGAAATATAACTAAATTTGGTGAGGTGTATGCCTAAAACAAGAAATAGCTGTTTGCCAATGGAGTAAGAAAAATAAAATTGAATGGTATATACTGTATCTTGTTTTAAGAATGTTTACATATTTTTACTGGAAAATAATTTATTTATTTATTTATTTATTTATTTTGCATTTTAGCAAAAACGAAATGGGAAAATTCAAATGGCAATCTACAGTAACAGACATACATGTTGTAATCTGTTGTTACGCTATCACTTCCTTTGGTCTGGTGGACATCTGACATTTAAATGCATTAAGCTTTCAGATATTATTCCATCCTCACACATCCAAACATACAGGAGCAGCCGGGTATCTCAGGCTAAAAATTTATTCATATCATGTTCCACAGTGTGTCCTGTAGATGTTTGATATTTAGAGAGAGATTTGCAAGCCACGGTGTGTGTGTGTGTGTGTGTGTGTGTGTGTGTGTGTGTGTGTGTGTGTGTGTGTGTGTGTGTATGTGTGTGTGTTTGTATGACTTCACTGTTGTCTCTAATTTTCATGTCTATTCCCTGCTTTTGCCCTAATGGTTGGATCATTATCAAGGCATATAGTCAGAGAGCTGCTAATACCCTGTGGATCTCATCACACTTAAACACAACTTCAACAGCATCTCAAGCCTCATTCATGCTTTAAACCCACAGTCTGTTCTGTCAAGAAAAGTAGCAAGGGAAAAACATGGATTGTTAAATTGTATGATGATTGCTGTGGAACTCTGTATGTGTGGTACAAGTGGTGATTATTTCAATTTTCCTGAAATACAGACAGATATTTTTCATGTCTTCTTGGAATGTTGCATCTACCACCCACTGGAGTGCAGCTGTAATTTTTTTGTCAGCCCTGTGACTTTGATTGACAGTTAGTGCAGGAACTGTCCCTCTGAATGGCAGAATTAATCTCTCAACCTGATCTGCACTTTGGTTTTAATGGCTGCAGTCCTGTTACTCCCAGCTTCCTCTCCGGTGATAAACATTGTTGTGTGTTTGCCATTGCAGGGGTTTGTTTTTCTTCTGCGCTGTGGCATGGGATCATTTATTTAGTAGATTATGGAGCCACTGCGATCATTTATTAGAAAAGTAATAATGATGCAAGTCGCACTTGTGCTTGAAGCAGAAAGTGTGAAAACAGGATTGTTTGAAATTTACCCACCTCAACATGCATCTCTCTTTATTGCTTCCCTTCCCTTCCCTTCCCTTCCCTTCCATTTCCCTTCCATTTCCTTTCCTTTCCTTTCCTCTTTCACTTTTTCCTTTCTATATCCATGTCCTTTCCTGTCCTCTTCCCTTTCCATTTACTTTTCCTTTCACATTCTATCTCCACATCCTTTCCTGTCAATGTCCTGTTCATGCCCTTTCTGTTCTGTTTCCATTTCCTTTTCTTTCCATTTGATTGTCTTTTTACTTTTTTTTTCTTCCTTTCCATGTCCATATCCTTTCCTATGCTGTCAATTTTCTTGCCTTTCATCTTCTTGTACTTTCCTGTTCATGTCCTCTCCTCATCCATGCCTTTTCCTTTCCTTTCCTTTCCTTTCCTTTCCTTTCCTTTCATGTATGTGTCCTTTCCATTCCATTTCTATTCCTTACCATGCCCATGTCCTTTCATGTCCTGTCTATGTCCTTTCTTTTCCTGTCTATATACTTTCCATGTCCATGTCTATTCCTTTCATTTCCCTTTCCTTTCCTTTCCTTTCCTTTCCATGTCCTTTCGTATCCCTCTTCTATTTTGTTTTGTTTCGTTCCATTCCGTTCCGTTTCCTTTCCTTTCCTTTCCTTTCCTTTCCTTTCCTTTCCTTTCCTGTCCTGTCCTTTCCCGTCCTGTCCTTTCCTCTTTCAATTTTTCCTTGCTATATCTATATCCATGTCCTTTCCTGTCCTTTTCCCTTTCCATTTGTCTTTTCCCTTCACTTTCAATATCCACATCCTTTCCTGTCAATGTCCTGTTCATGCCCTTTCTGTTCTGTTTCCATTTCCTTTTCTTTCCTTTCCTTTCCTTTCCATGTCCTTTCCTATCCCTCTTCTATTTTGTTTTGTTTCATTCCATTCCGTTCCGTTCCGTTTCCTTTCCTTTCCTTTCCTTTCCTTTCCTTTCCTTTCCTTTCCTTTCCTGTCCTGTCCTTTCCCGTCCTGTCCTTTCCTCTTTCAATTTTTCCTTTCTATATCCATGTCCTTTCCTGTCCTTTTCCCTTTCCATTTGTCTTTTCCCTTCACTTTCAATATCCACATCCTTTCCTGTCAATGTCCTGTTCATGCCCTTTCTGTTCTGTTTCCATTTCCTTTTCTTTCCATTTGTTTGTCTTTTTACTTTTTTATTTTTCTTCCTTTCCTTTCCATGTCCATATCCTTCCTACGCTGTCAGTTTCCTTGCCTTTCATCTTCTCGTACTTTCCTGTTCATGTCCTCTCCTCATCCATGCCCTTTCAGTTCCTTTCCTTTCAATTCCTTTTTCTTTCCTTTCCTTTCCTTTCCTTTTCTTTTCTTTTCTTTTCTTTCCTTTTCTTTTCTTTTCACCAGTTTCAAGATGGCTGTTGTCTCAGCATTATTTACTGAAGAGCTACAGTGCCTTAAAAGGATCCCAGCCATCACACCAGACTTGCAGATTTTATTAACTCTGTACAGTATGTGTCTGTGCAATTGAATTTCAAACTGAATTAATGCTTCTCTCATTCACTTGTGCTCCCTTTTTCTCTTTCCTCCTTTCCATCAATCTGTCCATCTCTCTCAATTAAAAGAAAACTCACAGATCCCTTATTATTTTTCTTGCAGTAGCTCAGTGGGATATATCCCTAGAGGCCATTTTTAACACTCTTAACGAGCACAGCCTGCTGAGGATCGCTTGTCAGACACAAGTGTAATTTTTAGCTACCTGAAAGCATAAGTCTATCCCAGTATTATATGTAAGGATCCATTTAAATAGTCTGTATTTGAAATTATTCATGATTTCATGCTCAAAAAAGAGGATGTTTACGCTAGATGAAAATGACATGTGTGATCATCAAATAAATATGCTTGGGGTTGAATATTCTTTGTAAATGTAGACATGGAGATGTGGGTGGCTATACAAGTGTAATATATATGTGGCTATATAAGTGTAAGCCCCAGATTTACAGTCCCAGGTGACTGGCAGTAAAACTGGAATGAGGTTTGATTTTTTGTTCTATACTTCTGTTGGAGTCACCTTGGGAACCTAGAAAAGAAACATCAGTGGGAGGGATATAAGGATTCTCATTAGGTCAAAGAGTCCTGATGTCAGGATAGATAATCTATGGAGCACTGGGACCGGATGCAGAGAGAGTGATAATAGAGTTAGAGGTGTGACAGGCAGGGGATCGACACAGTAGCGTTCAATTATTGTCATCTGTGAGCTCAGTGCTCTGTGCTTGACCCATTCTCTTTTCTTTCTTTTGTCTTTCTTTCTTTCTTTCTTTCTTTCTTTCTTTCTTTCTTTCATAATTATTTCCTTCATTCCTTATTTTCCATCCATCCATCATTTCTTTTTTCTTTCTTTCTTAGTTTTTTCCTTCATTCCTTATTTTCCATCCATCCATCCATCCATCCATCATTTCTTTCTTTCTTTTATAATTTTTTCCTTCATTCCTTACTTTCCATCCATCCATCATTTCTCTCTTTCTTTCTTTCTTTCTTTCTTTCTTAGTTTTTCCTTCATTCCTTACTTTCCATCCATCCATCCATCATTTCTTTCTTTCTTTCTTTCTTCTACATTCATAGTTTTTCCTTCATTTTTTACTTTTCATCCTTTCTTTCTTTCTTTCTTTCTTTATTCATCCAAAGTTTATTCCATCATTCCATAATTTTTATCCATCCATCCATTCATCCATCCATTCTTTTTTCTTCATTCATCCATAGTTTCTTCCTTCATTCCTTACTTTTTGTTCATCCAATCATCCATATTTTAGCAACAGCAGAAGAATCCATCCATTCATCCTTCCTTCCTTCCTTCCTTCCAGCATTAAATATCCTTTCTTACTAATCTGCTACCACTGTTGTTTGCCAATTAGGAAATTTTGATGTGTCTTTTTGTTCATACTAATTTGAAAAATGTCAATTAGCAGTTGTTTGTTGACAACCGCTTATTCAGTATTCTCACCACATGCCTCTTTTAGCAACAGCAGAAGAATTCAAAATTCTGGATCCATAACATTGATCTGTCTTTCTCTCTTTTTCTTAGAGCCAGTTACATGTAACTCTAAGAATTTCGTATGTGCAAATGGAGAATGCATTTCCTCACGATTCCGCTGTGATGGTGACTTCGACTGCACTGATAACTCTGATGAGGTGATCTATCTATCTATCTATCTGTCTGTCTGTCTGTCTGTCTGTCTGTCTGTCTCTCTATCTGTCTGTCTGTCTGTCTTCCCTTTTTCAGTAATTTAAAGTACTGATATCCTATATCATTTTTTAGAGAGGCTGTGAGAGCCACTGCTCTGAGGATCAGTTCCAGTGTCTGAATCATCTCTGTATCTCCACCAAATGGCTCTGTGATGGACAGGAAGACTGCAAAACTGGAGAGGATGAGGCCAACTGCAGCCCTGCCAACACAGCCATGACAGGTTAGCTCCTTAAATAGTGCAAACAGATCCTAAACTGATCAAAGCTGCTCCAAGACAGTGTGCCTGGCACTTCTATAATCACTTGTCACTGAGTGGACACCTTTTATCCAAAGCATATTACTGTCCTCCAATAAAAAGAATGGGACACTGAAGAATCTTGGTCTCAAAATGCATTGCAATTTGACTCAATGGTGACAGGACATATGAGAACCTGGAAGTATCAGGGAATTTTTCAACTGTGTATTGTAGTCTTGGAAAAGTCTTGGAATTTTCTATCGTGAATATAGATTTTACTAGTTTTGCTAGATATTCTGCTGCACAAAAGCAACATGCAGTAACTACATCAAAACCAAAACTGAGAAAAAATCCTTCAAAGTGACTTTTTTTGGTTACTGTAACTGGCTTCACACTCAGGTTTAAACCTCCAACCTTTGAAACACTGCTTCTATCCATTATCACTAACCCTTTTAAAAATAACATTAAGATGGCCCCAAATGTGTCATCTGCTGTTGCAAAACTGTATTTAAGTGTCATCCAAGGAGTTTTGTTCCAGGTAATGGCTTGTTCATCCCTCAGCTTGACTCTTCTGAGTGTAAAACTGTAGACGGCTCAATTACCCTTAAGTAAGGTATGTTACTTACAAAAACTGTGTCCCACTTTGAGAAAAAGAAATACAATATGCCATTTTAAAAGGCAGCTGCAGTGTTGGCAAGCATCTACATAACCCTTGATCATCTATCTCTACCATATTATAACATCTCCTTTTACTGCAAAAATAAAAAGATAACAAAATATCATCCTCTTAATTCATCTTCCTTCCTTTCCCCTTTTCATCTCTCGCTGAAAAGCAGATTGCAAATCCTTTTGCATTAAATTTTTTTTTATTTTTTTATTATTATTAACGTATTAATCAATATTATTATTTAATGCTCCTTCCCTGTGTTTTAAAGTCAAGAATTAGGGCGAATTTTTGGGTGTGTGTTTTACATTGTGGTGCTCACTTGGGAGATGAAGGTTCGACTCGCTTTTGCCATAATTTTCTGTCAATTCCAAACCCAGAGTAGTGTAGTTACAGCATCTACCAGCTGGGTAGCCCATGCTAACCAGCCAAACCTTGACCTCTTGCTAAAATTCCAAGTATGGCAGCTCTTTTTTGGATAACATTCAATATTCACGACTCAAGATGGCGCCGAGTATGGCTGCTGCGTTGCGAGCTCCGACACAACATAGTAGTGTTTTGTTTGTTTTGTTCACAATTCTTAATTTTTTTGTCTTGGATGTTGTCTGCCTTATTGCCTACGACAGACAAACACTTTTGGACATTGGTTCAGCAATTTCACACCGTAAACCAGACTTCAAATTTCTCAATGCCGACCCGCTGTTTACAAACACGCAAGCGGAGCCCTTTGTCTGGGCAGCACGGCCGCGGAAATGCAAAAGGAAAAGAGGAAACAGAGCCGGCATTCTCATCAGAGTAAGACGCCGTGCAAATCGACCTCCGCTACCCAGTATTCTACTGGCAAATGTTCAGTCTCTGGATAACAAGCTCTGCGAGCTGAAAGCGCGGATCTCTTTCCAACGAGATACAAGGGACTGCTGCATTATCTGCCTTACGGAAACTTGGATGTCTGCGGAGATTCCAGACTCAGCCATTGAACCTGCGGGGTTCTCTGTGCACCGAGCGGACAGAGCCAAAGACCTCTCAGGTAAAAGCAGAGGATGTGGTGTATGTTTTATGATCAACAAATCCTGGTGTGATCAGAGGAATGTACATTCTGTCAAGTCTTTCTGCTCTCCTGATCTGTAATTTCTTACGCTTCTGTGTCGACCATTCTGGCTACCGAGGGAATTCACAGCGGTCATTATCACAGCTGTGTACATTCCCCCACAAGCCGACACAGACCGGGCACTCAAGGAACTGTATGGGAGTATAAGTGAGCAGGAAACCGTGCACCCTGAGGCTGCGTTCCTTGTGACCTCGGACTTTAATAAAGCCAGTTTAAAATCAGTCGCACCAAAATACCACCAGCACATTAGTTTCAACACACGAGGGGACCGGGTTTTGGACCATTGCTACTCTCCCTTCCGGGATGGCTACAAATCCCTCCCCCGCCCACCATTTGGCAAATCGGACCACTCTTCCATTCTGCTTCTGCCCGCTTACAGGCAGAAACTGAAACAGGAAGCACCCACCCTCAGAACGATCCAGTGCTGGTCGGACTAATCAGGTTCCATGCTACAAGACTGTTTTGATCACACGGACTGGGAGATGTTCCGGTCCGCCTCTGATGACGACATCGAGCTTTACGTTGATAGCGTAATGTGTTTCATCAAAAAGTGTGTGGAGGACGTGGTTCCGACCAGAACAATACGGATCTATCCGAATCAGAAACCATGGATAAATAACGATGTTCGCGCGGCACTTAATGTGCGGACCTCCGCTTTTAATTCCGGGAACGCGGAGGAGCATAACCAAGCCAGTTATGCCCTTCAAAAAACTATCAGAACCGCAAAACGCCAGTACAGTAGCAAGATTGAAGGACAGTTTAACACCACCAACTCTAGAAGCATGTGGCAGGGAATTAACATCATCACGGACTTTAAAGGGAATAAAAACTCCGCCATGAACACCGCTGCCTCTCTCCCAGATGAGCTAAATACTTTTTACGCTCGTTTTGAGGGAAATAACACCGCCCTCGTGGAGAGAGCTCTCGTGGCTGAAGCTACAGAGGTTAGTTCACTCTCCGTCTCTGTAGCGGATGTAACCTGATCCTTCCGACGGGTGAATATCCGCAAAGCCGCGGGCCCAGACGGCATTCTGGGCTGCATAGTGTGCGCGAACCAGCTGGCTGGTGTTTTTACGGACATTTTCAACCTTTCCTTCTCTTTGTCTGTAGTCCCCACATGCTTTAAAACATCCACCATTGTGCCTGTTCCAAAGCAATCAAAAATAACTTGCTTAAATGACTGGCGTCCTGTTGCTCTGACCCCCATCATCAGCAAATGCTTTGAGAGACTAATCAGAGATTACATCTGCTCTGTGCTGCCTCTCTCTCTTGACCCACTGCAGTTTGCTTACTGCAACAACTGCTCCACTGATGATGCCATTGCATCTACAATACACACTGCTCTCTCCCACCTGGAAAAAAAGAACACTTATGTGAGAATGCTGTTTGTAGAAGCTCAGCATTCAACACCATAATGCCCTCCAAGCTAGATGAGAAACTCCGGGCTCTGGGCTTAAACAGCTCGCTGTTCAGCTGGATCCTGGACTTCCTGTCAAGCAGACGCCAGGTGGTTAGAATAGGCAGCAACATCTCCTCATCACTGACCCTCAACACTGGAGCCCCACAGGGCTGTGTTCTCAGCCCACTACTGTATTCCTTGTACACACATGACTGTGTGGCAACACATAGCTCCAACGCCATCATTAAGTTTGCTGATGACACAACGTTGGTAGGTCTGATCACTGACAATGATGAAACAGCCTACAGAGAGGAGGTGCACACTCTGATACACTGGTGTCAGGAGCACAACCTCTCTCTCAACGTCAGTAAGACGAAGGAGCTTGTGGTGGACTTCAGAAGAAAAGACAGAGAACACAGTCCCATCACCATCAATGGAGCACCAGTGGAGAGAGTCAGCAGCTTCAAGTTCCTGGGTGTCCACATCACTGAGGAACTCACATGGTCCATCCACACTGAAGTCATTGTGAAGAAGGCTCATCAGCGCCTCTTCTTCCTGAGACGGCTGAGGAAGTTTGGAATGAACCGCCACATCCTCACACGGTTCTACAGCTGCACTGTAGAGAGCATCCTGACTGGCTGCATCTCTGCCTGGTACGGCAATAGCACCACCCACAACCGCAAAGCACTGCAAAGGGTGGTGCGAACTGCCAGACACATCATCGGAGGTGAGCTTCTCTCCCTCCAGGAAATATATACAAGGCGGTATGTGAAAAAAGCTCAGAGGATCATCAGAGACTCCAGCCACCCGAGCCATGGGCTGTTCTCACTGCTACCATCAGGTAGGCGGTATCGCAGCATCAGGACCCGCACCAGCCGACTCCATGACAGCTTCTTCCCCCAAGCAATCAGACTTCTGAACTCTTGATCTCCCACGATCAAATACATCAGCACTGCACTTTATTACTCTTACTCTTATATCTCACACCGGACTGTCATAAATTATATTATTATTATATTATGTTCTCTCTTAACAACTGACTATCAACCGACAGCCTGAATGTCAATACAGTACAATACTGTACATTCTATATTTACTACTGTATATACTTTTTTATATATTTTTATTTTTTATTTTTTTATTGAATAATGTGTATCTATATAGTGCGTATTGTATACTGTACAGTGTATGTTATTATTTGTATATTGTTGAGTGTAATTATGTGTATATCAGATGTTTAAATTGTGTTGTGTTAATTTGATGTTATTGTAAATTGGTATATGTCTCATCACTGTCACAACTGCTATGTTGATCGGAACTGCACGCAAGAATTTCACACACCATTGCACTTGTGTATATGGCTGTGTGACAATAAAGTGATTTGATTTGATTTACTTTCCTGTTAGAATAGCAAAGGAAAGGAAAGGAAAGGAAAGGAAATTAAATTAAATTAAATTAAATTAAATTAAATTAAATTAAAAGGGAGCAAAAAAGAAAAGGGAAATTAAAGAAAAATACATAGACAGGAAAAGACAGGAAAGGACATGGACAGGACAGGAACATGTACATGGGCATGGAAAGGAAATGGAAAAGTAAATTTAACAGAAAGGGCAGGGACATGGAAAGGGGAAAAAAGGAAATGAAAGGAAAGAATAGAAAGGAAAAGAAAATATAAGGGCAGGAAAAGACAAGGACATGGAAAGAAAAGAAAAGGAAAACGAAAGAAAAATACATCAACATGGAAATGACGTAGGAAAAGAAAGGAAAGGGCATGGACAGGAAAGCACATGGAAAGGAAAGGAAAGGAAAGGAAAGGAAAGGAAAGGAAAGGGAAAGGAAAGAAATAGAATAGGGATAGGAAAGGACATGGACATGAACATGGACATGGAAAGAAAAGGAAGGGAAAGGAAATGAAATGAAATGAAACGAAATAGAAGAGGGATAGGAAAGGACATGGACATGGAAATGTAATGGAATGGAAAGGAAAGGGAAATGAAAGAAATAGACATGGACATGGAAAGAATATAGACAGGAAAAGAAAGGAAAGGACATGGACAGGACATGAAGGGACTTGGGCATGGTAAGGAATAGAAATGGAATGGAAAGGACACAGACATGGAAAGGAAAGGAAATATAATTTGCTATATATTGTAGATTTCAGCCCTTGAAAAAGTTTGCCTACATTAAAAGGCATGTTGGTTGACCACTTCTTAATTGTATCTAATAGTAAAAAGGAAAATAACATTTAAAAAACAAAGAAAAACAAAATAGATTATAGTTGATAAGAAATGGCTCCATTCAGAGTGAAAGAGCCCAAGCAGAATAACGCTGTTTCTGAAATGTAATGGTTACTTTAACCCCAAGAGACTGAGAGCATTTCACTGTGGGCTCCCTCCCCTCTTCCTCGGGCCCCCTGTCTTAAATACTTTAGCTGTGTGTGCCGGACGCGGGGTACCTGAGGACATCCACGCCTGTAACTGCAGAGTGAATTATTGTTATCACGAGGGCCTCTGAAATGCATTCAAAAAGCTCTCACACTGTCATTTCCTTCCTCCCTTTTCTTTCTCTCCCTCTGACTCAAGGCAAGTCAGGGGAATTTTACCCTCAAATTAATATTTATGTGGCTGAAACACTTCAAAAAAGTGGTCTAACACTTCAAAAAAAGTCTGAAGTCTCTATGAACCTTTCAGTGGCCAAATACACTGGTCTGCTGAAGAAAATCACGTGTTCCATTCTGAGACTACCGGGGAGCAGAATATGTCGTTCCGGGACATGTCATTCAAAGAAAATATCATGTCTTAGAGAAGCGATTAGAGAAGTTTTTTGGGTGTTACCTGGAGTAACAGTATGTGTTCTTGTGTTAAGATATGTATTAAAAATGTATTGATGTTTTGGCAAACACTTTGTGTGAATTCCCAATGTGTGTGTAAACAGCTCGTCCTACATCCTGCGGTTTGAACGAGTATGTGTGTGTCGGAGGGGGATGTGTGTTGGCCAGCCAGCGTTGTGATGGGCAGAACGACTGTTCCGATGGTTCTGATGAGGTCAGTTCATTACATACATAAACACATTTTAATGCAGTATTTAGGATCCTATAAGATTCCGTTTTGCTGCAAGGGCAATGACCTCCCCACTTTATGGGATTAGATATGTGTCAAAAATATTAAACACAACTTTGAGCACTTAATCAATATGGAGTGAACTACCAACTTCCTCATGAAGCTGTCGCCCAGTAACTTATTAGCCAATGAGGACCTTTACTTCTAAGTCCAGCCTACATTAGAGGTTTGTTTCAGAATAGAAAACAAAAACTTTTGAAGCCTAAGGTCACATCCACACTAATACATTTTCATTAAAAAGCGCATTGATTTCGCTACGTTTACACCTCTCATCCACATTGGAATAGCGTTTTCCTCTGCTGAAAACGTAGACTTTCGGAAAACGATGACGTACGGAAACTGAAAACGGAGTTTTCAAGCGAAAATGAATTAGTGTGGATGTGGACTAAGACTGCGTCCACACTAACCCATTTTAGTTCAAAAATGCCTTGGTTTTGTTACGTTTTTGCCTCTAGAATGGCGTTCCCTCTGCTCCAAACTGAGACTTTCCATTCTGTGCATTACTTTGGAAAACAATGATGTTAGGAAGCTGAAAATTGAGTTTTGAAATGAAAACAAATTAGTGTGGACAAGGTCTAAATGAAAAAATAAATAAAATGGTAGTGTTTATTCTCTATCAATTTATATTTTTGTTCAATACTTGAAAAGTTATGTTCAATGCTTCGAAGAAATTTAATCCCACCCTCCATAAATGTGTTTCTTTAACAACCAGTCAGAAAGTATTCTGACTTACATCTCACAAACCTCATAACTTAACACAAATACTCATAACACAAATTGATGATTTGTGAAAAGTTTTGACTGATTCATTAAAAGAATGTAAGGTGTGATTTAGTTCAGAAATCAGAAATGAATAGTTTTTTACTATTTACTATTTTGCGACATCCATTCTTTCATCATACTTTTGTCACACTCAATTCAGATGTCTATCTCACAGCTAAGCTAACATATAAAATTGTTTTGCTGTGGAGTTTTTTAAATCTTATTGAAAAACATCTTGTGACGGTATGTAATCATTTTGACAAGAAATCATAAGATAAAAGGTCTTTTTGAAAAAGACTTTTATTCCCTTAGAAACCAATCAAATCGATCCAATACAGGCATTACATTATGAAGTAAAGGGTAAAAATTTGAAAGTAAAAGTCATGCATTTTTGTAAGAGCCAATTTGTATGATTTCTTGCAATTTTGCCATCTCGTACTATTGTTACGACTTGTCATGAGACCAGGTTGGAAATTTGTCATAAAATGTGGGTGAGGAAATTAAATATATATATATATTTCAAATCCTTTTAACTTTCTTCAAAAAGGCAAAATGACAGCTTCCGCCAATTTTGTTTTGCATCTTTTTTTCCAAACTTTGAAAGTGAATTGTGACTGAGGTTGCAAAAATCTCCTTTTGTTGTTCCATGGAAGAAAGAGTTTCATACCAGTGATGAACAGCAAAATGTAGTGAAAAATGGGTGTAGTATCCAAGCATAATAAAGCAATACTTGGCATTGCACTGTTGTCTTTGATGGAACATTACCAGGCTGTTTCCCCAGTGCTAAAGTCTTTTCGCCAGGGACTATGGTTTAATTACATCCTTACTCATAATGTAGTGTCAATAGTTCAACTGAGGTTGCCTGTCCTAACAAGGACTATTAAAACAGACCTCTTTCTCAACGGCCCCCTAGAGAGTCCAGACTCTATTTCTTGCCCATGCTTTATATATAAAAAGCAATTTCAAGTGCCGAAAAAGGCTAAAGGTCATTGCTAAAGGGGACATGCCTCCTAATTCAACCAATCATTTAGCAGCACTGTTGAAAGAAGATTTGAGCCAGTGCTGTTGTGAATTTTGTTTACAAGACAACAAGGCAAAGTTGGATTCCATAGGGATTGCATTTAATTAAGGTTACAGCAAAAAAAAAAAAAAAAAAAAAGGGTTGTTTTTATAAACTTTTTGACTGAATAGGTGTTTTGTTCTGTGTGCGAGCAGGTGGATTGTATCCGGGAGTGTAAGGAGGATGAGTTCCTGTGTCGAAATAGAGCACACTGCATTCCCGCTCGCTGGAGGTGCGACAGAGTCTTTGACTGCCTGGATCAAAGTGATGAAGACAACTGTGATCAAGGTACAGTACTATATCTGTTATACCTGTTATTACATTGTTATTATATGTTATTAAATAGTTAAAACCAATATAAAACTATATCATTATTACATTAGTAACTTTATTAAGCAGTTTTATTATGTATATATTATAGAATTCATTGCACAATTGATATTAGTCTACATGCATTTGCATAAATACATTTGCATTACTAAAATACATTTGCATAAAATAGGTACACATTTAAACAAAAACATAAATTTTCAATACATTTTAAATCACAAATAGTTTGCATATAACCACTCATTTAATTAACTTTTACTAAATTAATAACATTAAATATAACCGTTGAATTAGGCTTTACATTTTTCAGTTATGACATTTCCAGCCTGATCTCATGAAAATTGCATGACAATTCTGAGGTAAAATGTCTACTGTATGGCGCTAAAAGTTAGTTAATTTTTCAGATAAGGTTTTAATTGTTAATGGTCTATCAAGTTTTAACCCTGCCGAGTAAAAAAAAAAATCAAATCAAAATATGAATAACTACAGTCTTGACCAACACAAAATAAGTATCATTTTAAATCTTAGAATCTGTACTTTACAATGCGCGTAGGCATTATGGCCAAAAATGAACAAGTGTTTTGAAATTTGCAGACAAATCAGAAGTGTTCTGTTTTGATCATTTATTAATAATTTTGCACTGTACATATTATTGTAATCAGTAAAAACATCAAACTGATCAAATAGCCATCTGTTTTATGTTGTTGGAAAGAGTCAAATATAACCAGTCTATATGTTTTACTCACAGACAAAAATATAGTGAGTAATAGCTAAGTACATGTTTTAGACATACATGTTACAAGCCGTGTATTCGCTTTTAACTTCATGAAAAATATAAAGAACAAAATGTCACATAACATTACTTTGAGGAGGGGATTCCCGTTAAAATTAGCACACACAGCATAATAGGATGCATAAATCATTAGATAATACACACAAAGCACAATGTGCACATGTGACTAAAAACACATTAGCTTTCCTGAATCAGATGACTTCATCAGGAATGATGTAGTACATTGTCCATTGTCATGGAATGCTAAACCAATCGAATTAGGATTCAGATCACTGCAACCAGATGTGGAAGTCATTCAAATATGGGCAGAGAGGATTGTTCACTTTAATTGCATATGGCCTACAGGAGATTGCGGCAAGTACATGACACAGACTCAATAATGTGTCAAATGACACAGAACGGAACTGAATGAGATATCGTTACTCATGCTTGCATGCTATGGAGAGAGAGCATACCTTTAGTCAGTGTTGTATTTGCATGTGAAATTGGTTCTTATGTACAATTATTATGTTTTATTTGTTTGGAGAGGCTTTTGGACACTTGGAGACATTTTTGGACAGTAGGATAAATGATATTTTAAATGCTATAACTTTTGATTGCTTTGTTGTATCAACACAAAGCAGTTAATCAGTTACATGTGACATGATTGGGAACAAAACAAAAGTAATTTTACAAAGCTACTGTATTTACCCCCTGAGATATATAATGTCAAATTTCAAAAATAAACAAATATATATATTTTTGATAATGTGATTTTTCTGCAGTTTCTTAGGCTGAGAGTCTCACAATTTATCATAATATATATCAGTGGTCACCAATTAGCAGACAAAAGATGTAAATTGTTAGTTTATTGTTATTAAATTCTCACTTTAAGAAAATATAAAAATGGTCCATTCAGACATTTACATTTTACATTTTTTTTCTCTGGGGTTACCCCTGAACCCCCATACATTAACCTATATTTTCTTAGTCAGAAGATCTCCTATGTCCCATACAAAGGTATCTGAATGTAAAAATAATTAAAAATAAATATTCAGAATGTAAAAATATTCGAACACAAAAACTGGACTGCTGTCATCCAGCTAGAAAACAATCTTATCTTGTAATATTAATATTAAGTGCCCTCGACTAGTGAACTCTATGAAATATATTAGCCTAATCTTTTGGTAGAAACAATCCCTCACACTCCACTGCTTTGGCTTAATATCTGAGCCAGTGTCCTCATCTCTGCTTTGAAGACCGTTTCATTTTTTTATTTTTTTATTTTATTTTACACAGTACTATTGCTGCCAACGTGGAAAGTTATAATAACTATTAAAAAAAAAATAATAATCATTTCAAATCCATACTGACTACTGACACTGTGCAAGTTATTATATTCCGGACCTTTGCTGGGAAGGAAATGTAGAAACCGGACTATGGGATCAAAATCCTGCCAAATGTATTGCAGTCACGGATCCAAAAATAATAAGCGTGAATCAAAAAATAATAAGCGCAGATAAAATTATAAGTGCCTGATGTAAATCAGGGGGCGGTTTGCGACCTACAAACAAGGAAGTCTTAAAAAATGCCTAAACTAAACTCTGCTAACTAAATTCAGCTGACTCGATACATGTGTTAACGGACTATGATAATGGCACATTGTTTCCTTGAGCTGGCAGAAAATACTCAAATCAGACAAAAGAAGCATATCTATCAACCACAAATAATATAATATTGAGCAGCAGCCATAGGAGTTGCATTGGAGTGACGTCACCTCCCCTCTTCGAATGATTGGCTAGAGGAGGAGCTATCGATCAAGAACTAATGGACCAATAGGGACGCAAATCGCCCCCTGATTTACATGAAGCTCTACTCACAAGTTTTGGAAAATCAAGGGTAGAGCTTGGAAACAAAAGCAAAGAAAAATACAGCGTAAGCGTACCAAAAAATTTAAATATGAGCAAAATTGTCAGAGAGCACAAAAAACAGTAATATAACCAAGGAAAACATGATTTTGTTTGCAATTCTGATGACTGATTTAATTTTTTTTTCTTTTTTTTTTAGCATATTTTACGTTTATATGTTTTTTATTCATGCTTGTCTTTTTTTAATCTGCGCTTATTATTTTTTGATTCATTCTTATTATTTTTGGATCCGTGACCGCAATACATTTGGCAGGATTTTGATCCCATACCGGACCTCTTGAAACTTCAATTGAATACCCCTGATCTATATCATTAAAAAAACAAAAACAAAAACATTTAAATGATACCAAACAATTGAACTTCTTTGTTTTTTTGTTTTTTAGAGTTAAAAGCCTTTAATTTGGGGCATGCCACTGAAACCTCTCTAAAAGGAGATTAAATCAACAAAACCTACCTCCCTACCCTAAACCTTAAACCTAAACCTAACCAATAGTGTCATAAAAGCAAATGTGAAATGAAAAACGCGAATGCTGAAGCAACCACGTCATTTTGTGGTTCTTCTATGACACTTTCAGGTCACGTGTCGACTTGCATGATCTTTAGGACTCGTACACCAGTTCTTTCCCATGCATGTGTGACTCTCTATCAGTTGAGCTACCGCACAATTTGATGGCATACAAAAAAGCTTGTTAGCGTAGTTGGTTATATAAGTCATGCGCTATAGTAAAAGTGTTTAGATGTTATAAGACAGCATTTTGTAAGGAACATGACAAAAAGTAATTGTTTATGAACTGATATTGTGCTCTTTTACTCTTGAATAGTGTAATAAAAAATAATAATGTTGTTATTGTTGTAGAGCCTCTAGTGTTTTTTTTTTCTTTTTCTTTTTTTACCAGGAAAGTGTCACGATATACAACAAGCCACGATAATTTTGAAAAAATGTGTTATCGTAACATGATTATATGAGACCTGGGCCCGTATTCACAAAAAATCTTAAGGCTAAAAGTAGCTCCTAACTCATAAATTTAGGAGCAACTCTTAAAAATTAGGGGCGAATCACTGAATTTTCATGAATGACACAAGAGTAATTCATGAAGCATTTTAACGCTAAAAGTAGCTCCTATACCCACAACAGCTTAGAAGTCGTCCTGAGGACTTCAAAACCTCTAAGAGTGATCCGAAGCATGGCTGCTGTTGTTATCTATCTATCCATCCATCCATCCACGTTTGGACCCCCACAGTTGTGCATGCCACTGTATGACTGCAATATAATCCGCAAATAATATGTTAATTCAATGTAATTTTTACATCAGCTGTACAACCCAAAATCAGCAATACAAACCAAAGCGACTTGCTGATGTATTTTTGCCAGTTTCTTCAAATTTCAGTTGCAACCCATGACAGACTTTAGGGATTTTAGAACACGATTCCCAGTCCCTCATCACGAGAATAAATTATGGTGGATCAGCGGAGCTGTGTGAGGCATGGTTCCAAAAAAATCCCCAACCTCATGAGAGAAGTCATTTCCTGAATATTTGTGAAAATTGACGAGGATAAAAGGTTCCGTGTTGCCACTTGATATCTGACAACCAAGTACATGAAAGGCCTAATTTCAGTGTTTTGAAAAATTGCTGTTGTTGATATTGTTGTGAGGACGACGTCAGCCACCGCACACCTGCGGCTCTTTGGAAGTGTTTGCATCAAAGATGAAGCCTGCTTTCAAAGGGGCTTATTTAATTTTTTTTTTTTTTTCATTTTTCTACCCTCCTAAATGTCATTGTAGTTATATCAAATTTCATAAGACTTCTAGTCACATTTTCTTGTTCATTTCAGACAGCTCTGAGTCAATAGATGTGTATTGACTTGAATTATTTGGAGAGCTCAATTCTCTGCTGTTTTGGCTTACTCCCTGGTGTATTTGCGAAATCGGACACCCTTTGATCTTTTCTGAGTTACACAGATGCATCCAACACTAAGGAATCATGCAACAGTGCTGTCGTTGTCGTTTTTTTTGTGAGCATAGTTTCAGAAAGTTGCTACATATCTTTCCAATGGAAGCCAGATCCCGCCATAGAATAGAAAAATAACAGAATTAATTCTGATTTTATAACTCACAATTCTGACTTTATAACTCACATTTGCAAGATTTAAAGTCGCAACTGTTATAATATATATAAATTAACAATTGCGAGTTTATATCAGGCATTATTTCTACTTTATATCTCACAATTGTGACTTTAGTACTCGCAAATGTGTGATATAAGCTTGCAATTGCAAGATATAAAGTCGCAATTCAGAGATATAAGGTCGCAATTGTGACTATTTTTCTAAATTATATCACACAATTTTGAGTTTATTTCTCACAATTGTAAATTTATATCACAATTTTGTGATAAACCAGTAATTGCAAGATATAGTCACAATTGCAGAAAAAGTTGCAAGTTACGAGGTTGCAGTTGCGAGATATAAAGTAGCAATTGCCTGATATAAACTCGCAATTGTGAGATATAAACTACCAATTGCGAGTTTAAATCAGGCATTATATCTGCTTTATATCTCGCAATTGTGACTTTAGTACTCGCAAATGTGTGATATAAACTTGCAATTGCAAGATATAAAGTCGCTATTCTGAGATATAAACTCGCAATTGCGGGATATAAACTCACAATTGCGACTATTTTTCAAATTTATATCACACAATTTTGAGATTATTTCTTGCAGTTTCAACCTTATATCACTATTTTATTATATAAACTGTCAATCGCAAGATATAGTCACAACTGCGGAAAAAAGTTTCAAGTTTTGTATCTTGTTATTGCGAGAAATTAGGTTGCAATTGCTAGATATAAACGAACAATTGCGAGTTTATATTAGGCAATTGCTTCTTTATATCTCACAATTGTGGCTTTAGTACTCGCAATTATGTAATATAATCTTGCAATTGCGACTTTTTTTCAAATTTATATCACGCAATTTTGAGATTATGTCTCGCAATTGCCACTTTATATCACAATTTAGTGATATAAACTCGCAATTTCAAGATATAGTAACAATTGCGGAAAAGTTGTAAATTTATAAATTAGGTCGCAGTTGCGAAATATAAGTTCACAATTGTGAGACATAAATTCAGAATTACCTTCTTCATTAATTTATTTTTTATTCCATTGTGGGATCAAGACATCATACTTTTCTACTCCCTGTTGCATTTAAAATATTAAAAAAACATTATTTATTTTTTAAGTGACTTTTAAATTATTATTTTTATTCTATATTAATAGATATTCTTTATTAAAGGAAAATAAAATTATTAAATAGAAAAATAAAAAATTAAATAAACCTGCTTGTATTTGGAGTAGTTCCACACCACAAAAACACAACGGTGAAACTAGTTTTCCGTTCTGTTTTCCATTTATTTGTTCTCTGCTTATTAGATACTAAATTAAATACACCTTGCTGATGCTTAAGTTGCACTTTTTTTTTTTTGTATGTGTGTTTAATTTTAATTGATTGTTTTGCCAGTTTTAACAGACACTGTATTTTAAAGATAATTTTGTAAAAATCCAAATAACTTTACAGATCTTTATTGTTAAGGGTTTAAACAATGTTTTCCATGTTTGTTCAATGAACCATAAACAATTAATGAACATGCACCTGTGGAACGGTTGTTAAGACACTAACATCTTACAGATGGTAGGCAATTAAGGTCACAGTTATAAAAACTTAGGATACTAAAGAGACCTTTCTACTGATTCTGAAAAACACTAAAACAAAGATGCCCAGGGTCTCTGCTCATCTGCGTGAACGTGCCTTAGGCATGCTGCATGGAGACATGAGGACTGCAGATGTGGCCAGGGCAATAAATTGCAATGTCTGTACTGTGATACGCCTAAGACAGCGCTACAGTGAGACAGGAAGGACAGCTGATCTTCCGCGCTGTGGCAGACCACGTGTAACAACACCTGCACAGGATTGATACATCCGAATATCACACCTGCGGGACAGGAACAGGATGGTAACAACAACTGCCCGAGTTATACCAGGAATGCACAATCCCTCCATCAGTGCTCAGACTGTCTGCAATAGGCTGAGAGAGGCTGGACTGAGGGCTTGTAGGCCTGTTGTAAGGCAGGTCCTTACCAGACATCACCGGCAACAACGTCGCCTATGGGCACAAACCCACCTTCGCTGGACCAGACAGGACTAGCAAAAAGTGCTCTTCACTGACGAGTCACGGTTTTGTCTCACCAGGGGTGATGATCGGACTCGCGTTTATCGTCGAAGGAATGAGCATTACACCGAGGCCTGTACTCTGGAGCGGGATCAATTTGGAGGTGTAGGGTCCGTCATCATCTGGGGTGGTGTGTCACAGCATCATCGGACTGAGCTTGTTGTCATTGCAGGCAATCTCAACGCTGTGCATTACAGGGAGGGACCTCCTCCCTCATGTGGTGCCCTTCCTGCAGGCTCATTCTGATATGACCCTCCAGCATAACAATGCCACCAGCCATACTGCTCTTTCTGTGCATGATTTCCTGCAAGACAGGAGTGTCAGTGTTCTGCCATGGCCAACGAAGAGCCCAGATCTCAATCCCATTGAGCACATTTGGGACCTGTTGGATCGGAGGGTGAGGGCTAGGGCCATTCCCCCCAGAAATGTCTGGGAACTTGCAAGTGCCTTGGTGGAAGAGTGGGGTAACATCTCACAGCAAGAACTGGCAAATCTGGTACCATCCATGAGGAGGAGATGCACTGCAGTACTTAATGCAGCTGGTGGCCACACCAGATACTGACTTTTGATTTTGACCCCCCCTTTGTTCAGGGACACATCATTCCATTTCTGTTAGTCACATGTCTGTGAAACTTGTTCACTTTATGTCTTAGTTGTTGAATCTTTTTATGTTCATGCAAATATTTACACATGCTGAAAATAAAAGCAGTTGAAAGTGAGAGGATGTTTCTTTTTTTGCTGAGATTATTTTTAGCATTTTTGTTTTTTCAACTTATAAAAGTTTAGAAAAACTTGATTGTAAGTTTTCAACATGAAAGTAAGTGCAATAGTCTGGTAGACTTGCATTTGCACCTTTATATCCTGTTTTGGTCTGGCAGTGGGTGCCATGTTTTATTCAGGGCAGCTTTGTGATATTAATGTCCATTTTGGTCAGACACCTTATAGAAAACTCTCTCTCTCTCTCTCTCTCTCTCTTCTCTCACTCTCTCTTTCTTTCTCATACCAAATGACAAAGAAAGGATTCAGGGTGAGAAAAGCAGGATATATTTTCGAGAAGCAATGCTCTTAGTTATATCTTAGTGATATAAAGCCAGTTTGCTGAGCAGATCCAAACTTAAGCTTTTAAAAGCATCCAAAAAACTGATCTCGGATCATTTTATAGCATACAATCATTCCTTATTTTCCATTGCCTGTGCTTATGCTTTGACAGTCTGCATAATGCTTTTGCTTTACTGTACCTGAGTTGGGAATTGGAACTCAGTGGGTCCCATAAATTTAATCAAGGTATATTGAATGTGTTTGTCACTTGTAAAGGAATGTTAAAGGTGTTTTTTTAATTTTTTAAATAAAATCTTTAAAATAAATCTTTACAAATAGTATGAATGGATGGATGTTTGATAGAAATCTATATGAATACACATTTCTAAATTGCAGCATGATCTATTAATTTGAATAGATAGTGAAATCATTCATTTAATTTTTTAACCTGAAATTTTATTAATATTTACCGAAAAGCACAGAAATAGCCTCTTAGAATGTTCAAATGCACATAGATTGACCATGTGTGAATCTGTAAAAGGTTACAGATAATAAATTCAGGTGCTTTTAAAAGTCACATAATTATATGTTAAAAAATATATATAATTGAAGCTTTCCATGAATAGGCTAAAAAAAAGGTGCCTAATTCCTTTTTTAAAGCACTGAAGGTACAATCTCATGTTCTTTGGAGTGAGAAATATTAAATAAACTATTATCTAACATAAAATGAATATAAGTTGCTAGTTATAATACAGCAAATGTCCATAAAATTGTGACAAGCAAGTAACATCATTTGAACACTTCCTACAGCATGACAAGTAGGGGTGTGCAGCAAAGCCATTATCTGTATCTGTTCATATGACACAAATATCTGTATCTGTCTCTGTATTCCTATAGAACCGGGTGTGTGAGGGGCTTAAACCAGAAGTGCATCAAAACTAAAAGAAACGCCCATTTTTAAGTGTTACTCTTACATTTATAGTTTCTGTTAATAAAATATGCCTTGGATATGCCTTTTCATAATAATAGCCTAATAATAATAATAATAATAATAATTATTATTATTATTATTATTATTATACAATTATTATTTAAAAAAATATTATTTTATTATTTTTTTCCTTACCAGATGAAGCTGAATTTGTAGGCTACATTAACTGTGGAATATGTTGTTAACTATGGTTTCTCCTGGTATTTCAGATATTAATATCTGTATGAAACTGAATTTTCGTTTGTCTGTGCATGTAGAACAACATTATTCTGAAGGCAGGAGGTGTCAAGCAAAATGTAAAATGTCAAGCACACATTTTGCAGTGAATAATAAATACAAATTCAAACATTAAAATAAATGAATATAAAATCAATATAGCCTACAAACAGGTGAAAGTCCCATAAGTCTATCAGGAATTTTTACGATAGGACACCATTATTTATTTAAATAATAATAATAATAATAATAATAATAATAATGGTACATTTTTAAAGCACCTTACCAGAGTTCAAGAACACTTAACATTTTCAAATTAAGCACAGTTTAAAGAAGAAGAAGAAGAAAAAAAGACGGAGCATGTTTCAGTTTCTTCGTTTTACATAAGGAAGAATATTCCTAATAGATTAATACTCTATGGAGCATTTTAAGTTTTTTCAGAATAAAGTCTTAACCAGTTAATAACCTTAACCGCTGATGTGAATATAAATGTGGTCAACTTAGACGAGCTCCGACGTGAAATCATCTCTTCAGGTCAGGAATTTCACATTGCGCTCAGGTTTAGGCTATAAATGAATACATGGGAAACACATGTGAATTGTGTGATACATTAACACAGACATTTCAAGAAGAGGAAAGTGTACATAACATCATATCTTAGTTAATATTACAATTGACAAGCTCCAGACGCACACAATTTACAGAGACCACAGAGTTAGACCGCACCCATCCGATCTGAAATCACACCGTGCACACTTTCATTCATAAGGTTTACACTTTAGAAATATTGGCTGCACAGATTCATAAATTCATTGTAATTTTGGATATGTTTATTTAAAATGTCCCTTTATCCTTGTGCTTTTTGGATAATCAGTCGTACAAATATATTTTATATTATTCGGATGAATCCATTATTCGTTTTTAAGTCATTATTCGTGCCTTTCCGAATAAGGTATTCAGCTTCGGGCACATCCCTAATGAGTTAAAAATTTTAAAAAAATATAATAAAAATGTCTCACTTTTTAGACAGTGTAAACAACCCTGTTACATGCATGTCACCAAATCTGGCATAACTGTTTTTATTTATTTTAAATTTAAATTTGTTTCTTTAATGTGTATTTCTCGAAAAGATATGAAATCATGCAAATCCGGGATTTAAGCTATTTAATGTCGCAAGTTTTGGTAACACTGACCCCAAATATTTAATAGATTCAATCCCAATTTTGTACTTTCATCAGCTACTGCAAGAATCAAGTAAAAACATACACATCCATACTTTAACAACATAATTCAGATGCATAAATGACATTTTTGACATGTGTTGGACTATCCTGCCCCGACTTGTGTTTGTAGGTTCGCTGGTGTGCCGAGCAGATGAGTTCATTTGCAACAACACGTTGTGTAAGCTGTTGGTTTGGGTGTGTGATGGTGAAGATGACTGCGGGGACAATTCAGATGAAGATTCAAACATGTGTGGTATGTTTTTTGGACATTTGCTTGGTAGTTTTAAATGTTTGATGCTTAAAACAGGCAACCATGACTCTCAGGCTACTTGCATACTGCAATCGAATGTGGCCGAAATTGGATTTTGTGTTTGGATGGCTGGAAAAAATCACATTGAATCTGACATTTTCAATTCGGATATTTGCCACTTTCTTACAGTATGTGGTGCATGTGAAATCGAAAAAGTGACTTCAGTCTTAACAGTCAGATTGTCATTCAAGCAATTTTTAGGTGCATTAGGTGTCAAAGGTTGTAACACAACATTGCTTTAAACAGCGACACATTTTTTATAATAACAAAATATAATTAAAGTTTTGGATATTATGATGAACATACTAGGAAAGGGAGATGTGGTTGGGTCAGTATAGAAGCATCACTTGTTCAGACCATGTCACAGTCTGATTTATAAAAAAAGGTCTTTCGAACAACCTTACAAAAACAGAAAACAAGCAGATTTGAGCAGAAAATTAGAATTGGGCACATTGGCTTGCAGTTTGAACAAAGCTCACCGAGTCTGAACTCCGATTAAACCTGACACTACACCTAAACTGTAGTAAATGTTGATTTTTCACTGAAAATGTTTTATGTGTGTGTGTGTGTGTGTGTCTGTGTCTGAAAAATTGCTTCTCTGGTCAGTCACACAAACTCACTTCACCTACATTTGACACAGTAAAGGCCACTAAAAGGAAAAGATTACAATTCAACCAATTGTGGTTTCTGTGTGTCCTCCAGGAAAGTTGCCATGTCCCCCGAACAGACCTTTCCGCTGTAGAAATGACCGAGTGTGTTTGCGATCCGAACAAATTTGCAACGCAGTGAATGAATGTGGCGACAATTCTGACGAAGAAAACTGCGGTGAGTTGGAAATGTTTATTCTTTCTCTTTTTTTACTTGTCTTTTCTCTTTTCCTCTCCAAACGATCTGACTTTTTATCATTTTTATAGTGGATGTAGTCAAGAGGACAAGACCATGTGGAAAGACCGAATTCTCCTGTTCCAACCAGCGTTGTATCCCAGCCGAACTGCAGTGCGATAACTTCGATGATTGTGAAGACGGCGGATCAGATGAGCGCGACTGCAAGGCATGTAAGTGTGTGCTTCAGAGGTATTCTGTCTAGTTTCATAATTATTTTGCTATGTATGTACATTAACAATTTCAGTGAAGTTAGTTTTTTCGATCATATCTTTAGAAAATGACTAGTTTTAATTGTATTTTTTATCCACAAATTATTCCGTTCACCTATAACAACACTCTTGTTTATCAGAAATGGCAAAAATCTAACTGTTCGTGGCTTGATTTCAAGGCAGGGTTCAGGGTTATTGTAGTTTTTTTTACATTTCTATCTAGTTTTTATATTTATTTCATTATGGATTTTGATTTCAAATGATTTCGTTTTAAGATTTTAATTGGTTACACTTTATTTTGCAGTGTCCTTGTTACAGTGTAATTACACACGTACGTACTGAGTAATATTAATTAACAACATGTACTCACTATAGCAGGGGTCGGAAACCTTTTTAACACGGAGTGCCATTTTTTATTTTCCTGGTCAAAGGATTACATCAAGATGTAGATTGGAATGCAGGTGCGGAATTTCATATAAATAAAATAGTCTACTCCTCTCTCACCGTTGCTGGCGTGCCAGTGATTACCCCTCCATGTGCCAGTGCTGGCACGCATGCCATAGGTTGCCGACCCCTGTACTATAGGTTTAGGATTGGGGTTATGGTTTGGTTTAGGATTAGTTGTTTATAATTATACATAATTTGCTGTTATTACTATAGTCATTACATGTAATATGTATAACAAGAACACTGTGAAATATATTATTTTATTAATAGTTTTTATTTAATTTATATTTTAGTAAAATTACTAGTTTTATTTATGTTATTTTTTTTTAGTATAAATTATACTTTTTTATTAATTTAAGTTGTGGGGGCCTGGGTAGCTCAGTGAGTAAAGACACTGACTACCACACCTGGATTCGTGAGTTCGAATCCAGGGCGTGCTGAGTGACTCCAGCCAGGTCTCCTAAGCAACCAATTTGGCCCGGTTGCTAGGGAGGGTAGAGTCACATGGGGTAACCTCCTCGTGGTCGCTATAATGTGGTTCGCTCTCGGTGGGGTGCGTGGTGAGTTGTGCGTGGATGCCATGGTGGATGGCGTGAAGCCTCCACACACGCTATGTCTCCGCGGTAATGCGCTCAACAAGCCATGTGATAAGATGTGCGGGTTGACGGTCTCAGACACTGAGGCAACTGAGATTCATCCTCCGCCACCCGGATTGAGGCGAGTCACTACGCCACCATGAGGACTTAGAGCGCATTGGGAATTGGGCATTCCCCAAATTGGGGAGAAAAAGGGGAGAAAATCAAAAAAAAAAAAATTTTAAAAAAAATTATAATAATAATTTAAGTTGTAATTATTATTATTATTATTATTATTATTATTATTATTATTATTATTATTATTATTATTAATTGGGCATCTCTTTTTCACAGACTATTCCAATTATCCCCTAAAGCAGGCTGGGAGATAAATCAAATCAGATCATCCAGATTATTTGCTGTTGTTTTAATTTAGTTAACGAAAATATTTTTTTCTTTGTTTAGTGTTCATCTTTTTTTCCCCGACTTTGTTCGTCTTTTAGTTTCATTAGTTTTCAATTATAACCTTGGTGCACTTTCAAAAATGCAAACCCATCTCAGCTCTGTCCATCGTCTTTGTACCTCTAAATCTTCACATAATCCCTCATTTCCTTCAACATGTACAAGCGATGCCATATTGTACTTCAATGTCTGCAAATGCTTTCACTTTAAGTCCACAGCTGTGTGCTTAATAAAACAAGTTTAAGTATTTCTCATTCTGTGGAGAAGGAATCTTTAGTGTGTGCATTTAGATATGCTTATCATCTTTTGTGTCCGCCTTCGATCACAGATTTTATAGAAGGTGCATGCCAAGGACGGGCGGACTTGTGTGGCGATGACTCATTTTGCAACCATACGAAAACACTTTCCATATGTCAGTGCAAAGAAGGCTTTCAGAGGAACTGGAAGAGCAAGCAATGTGAAGGTAGAAAAAATGTTCAAAGAATATAAAACAAAGATGATAAAATCTATTTATTATGAAATAATAAATCTTAAAATATCAAATTCTGTTTTGCTCAATTAACTAGTATTTACTTAGATTTTGCCCATATTGCATTACTGCTGCTTATCTTTCAAACAAAAGTCTCTTTGTATTCAGCTCCAGCTCTGAAGTCATTAGAGGTATGTTAACGGTCGCTTCAGGGTCATCTCCCTGTAAACCAAATAAAAAATTAACAAAATCAGCAGATGCAGAGCACAGATAAAGAAAAATCTTCTGCAATGCCAAACAGCCTAAACAAAGTGACATCCCCGCAGCAGTGGTGAAAATGTCACTCGTGAGTGTGTGGGAGTTGTTGATGAATATGTTTCTCACTCCTCAGAGGTGAACGAGTGTCTGCAATTCGGGACATGCTCGCAGTACTGCACCAACACGAAGGGGTCGTTCAAGTGCACTTGTGACCGCAACTTTAAGGAGATAGATGGGGAATGTATCACAAAAGGTGATAGAAATTATTGTTGTTGTTTTTTAAATAATTGTAATTGTTGTTTACTGTGATTATCAAATTTGCGTTCTGTTCCATATGTCTATAAATAAATATGATTTTTAGTTGTTTAATTCAAAACAGTTCAGATTTCAACTTCTGATTTGTTAGATACATTGCATGAAATTTGTGCACAAACATGCTAAAACAAATACATTGTTCTTACATTTCTGTTTTATGATGGCGTTTTAGTGCCACGTTGAAATAAAAAAAAATCTATGATTTTAAGAATTAAGTCAGAACATTATGAAATTGAAGACAAAATAAAAATGTATAAATCAAAATTATGAGAATAAAGTATCACAAAAAGAATAAAGCTGTAATACGATGAGAGTAAAGTCATATCATTGTGAGATTAAAGTTGTAATGTTATGAAAATAATGTCATAGAATTACGAGATTAAAATTGTAATGTTACAAAAAAATTCAAGTTGCAGAAGTATGAAATCTAAATTATAATATTACGACCATGAAGTTGTAGCATTGCAAAATTACAATTGTAATATTAAGAGAATAAAGTCGTTGCATTATGAAATTAAAATTTTAATGTTATGAGAATAATGTTGTTGCATTAAGAAATTAAAATTGTAATGTTAAGAGAATAAAGGCATTGCATTATGAAATTAAAGTTGTAATATTATGAGAATAAAGGTGTAGCATTATGAGATAAACATTTTAATACTACGAGAATAAATTTGTAGAATTACTTGATTAAAATCGTAATGTTACAAGAATAAAGTTGGAACATTATGAGATTAAAATCATAATATTATGAGAATAAAAGGCATAGCATTATGAGTTTAAAATCGTAATATTGCTAGAATAAAGTCGTAGCATTATGAGATTAAATTCATAATATTTCGGGAATAGAGTCATAGAATTACAAGACTGAAAATGTAATGTTACGAAAATAAAGTTGCAGCACTATGAGATTTAAATGATAATATTATGACAATAAAAGTCGTAGCATTACAAAATTTAATCTGTAATATTATGAGAATAAAGTTGTATCATCATGAAATTGAAATTGTAATATGATGAGAATAAAGTCATAGCATTAAAAAATAAATACAAATTATATTATGAAAATAAAATCGTAGCAATATAAGATTAAAGTTGTAGCATTACTTAACTAAAATCATAATATTTTGAGAATAAAGTCATGGCATTATGAGATTAAAGCAGTAGTCATAATTTTTGGTTTTTGGTTTTGTTTTGTTTCAGGGCCAGACGATCAGGTCCTCTATGTGGCCAATGACACTGAAATCCGGAGTTTTGTATATCCGTACAACCAGACTCATGGGCACACACAGCTTGCCCGTATTTCAGAAAATGCCCGCATTATCGGCATGGCCGCCCTTTTTCACCATCACAAGTTTGTATGGGCCACGCAGTTTAACCCTGGGGGAATTTTTTACAAAGATCTCCAGGACAGGAGTCCAATCACATCAAACAGTGGAGTCATTGTGAGTCAATATTTCTTGAAGAGTCCCTCATTTTGGCGATAGTTTTCTCTGCTTCTGTTGCATAAAAACCCTTAACTTATTTAATTAGATTTTTTCTTTTGCTTGTATGCCTTACAAAAATTTGCAACAGTGACCATATTTTCCGCCACAATAACAGTTACTACAGTATTTTACTGTTTCTAAGACTGCAGTAACTTGGTGTCATCAAAAATTAAATTAAACAAAAAGACAGAATGTCACATTAACTTAAGTGACTATAGCAATTCGCCAAAAACTACCATGGTAAAAGTTCTTTCTAGGGGTGTTTTGAAACAACATTCTACATTTGCAGTGTCCAGACTTTAGGAGACCCAGGGATATCTCGGCAGACTGGGTAACAGGGAACCTGTACTGGACAGATCATTCGCGAATGCACTGGTTCAGCTACTACACGGCACATTGGCGACGACTTCGATATTCCATCAATGTGGGACAGCTGGGGGGTCCCAACTGTACCCGGCTCATCACAGACATTGACGGGGAACCTTTCGCCATTACTGTTAACCCCATACGAGGGTAAGTGGCATCACTCACCTTTCTAGACATTGAAGTTCCATACAATCCATTTATGGACCAAAAATGACACATTTTGACCATGTAGAAACTATGTAAAACTAGCTACTATCTTGGTCATGATATAATGTAACATGATATAATATAATTTTCTCTATTATTTTATAGGATGGTGTACTGGACCGTAACTGGTGACCACTCTCACATAGAGGAGGCCGCCATGGACGGATCGCTGCGTCGTATCCTACTGGAGCGTAATTTACGGAGGCCGACAGGTGAGTTTCTTACACACCAATCAGCTTTACACTGTTTTCTAAACAGTCTCTAGTTTAAATTGTGTGACAGAGAAATTATCACAAGGAGTGTGTGCCATATGTACAGGTGCATCTCAATAAATTAGAATGTCGTGGAAAAGTTCATTTATTTCAGTAATTCAACTCAAATTGTGAAACTCGTGTATTAAATAAATTCAGTGCACACAGACTGAAGTAGTTTAAGTCTTTGGTTCTTTTAATTGTGATGATTTTGGCTCACATTTAACAAAAACCCACCAATTCACTATCTCAAAAAATTAGAATATGGTGACATGCCAATCAGCTAATCAACTCAAAACACCTGCAAAGGTTTCCTGAGCCTTCAAAATGGTCTCTCAGTTTGGTTCACTAGGCTACACAATCATGGGGAAGACTGCTGATCTGACAGTTGTCCAGAAGACAATCATTGACACCCTTCACAAGGAGGGTAAGCCACAAACATTCATTGCCAAAGAAGCTGGCTGTCCACAGAGTGCTGTATCCAAGCATGTTAACAGAAAGTTGAGTGGAAGGAAAAAGTGTGGAAGAAAAAGATGCACAACCAACCGAGAGAACCGCAGCCTTATGAGGATTGTCAAGCAAAATCGATTCAAGAATTTGGGTGAACTTCACAAGGAATGGACTGAGGCTGGGGTCAAGGCATCAAGAGCCACCACACACAGATGTGTCAAGGAATTTGGCTACAGTTGTCGTATTCCTCTTGTTAAGCCACTCCTGAACCACAGACAATGTCAGAGGTGACTTACCTGGGCTAAGGAGAAGAAGAACTGGACTGTTGCCCAGTGTTCCAAAGTCCTCTTTTCAGATGAGAGCAAGTTTTGTATTTCATTTGGAAACCAAGGTCCTAGAGTCTGGAGGAAGGGTGGAGAAGCTCATAGCCCAAGTTGCTTGAAGTCCAGTGTTAAGTTTCCACAGTCTGTGATGATTTGGGGTGCAATGTCATCTGCTGGTGTTGGTCCATTGTGTTTTTTGAAAACCAAAGTCACTGCACTCGTTTACCAAGAAATTTTGAAGCACTTCATGCTTCCTTCTGCTGACCAGCTTTTTAAAGATGCTGATTTCATTTTCCAGCAGGATTTGGCACCTGCCCACACTGCCAAAAGCACCAAAAGTTGGTTAAATGACCATGGTGTTGGTGTGCTTGACTGGCCAGCAAACTCACTAGACCTGAACCCCATAGAGAATCTATGGGGTATTGTCAAGAGGAAAATGAGAAACAAGAGACCAAAAAATGCAGATGAGCTGAAGGCCACTGTCAAAGAAACCTGGGCTTCCATACCACCTCAGCAGTGCCACAAACTGATCACCTCCATGCCACGCCGAATTGAGGCAGTAATTAAAGCAAAAGGAGCCCCTACCAAGTATTGAGTACATATACAGTAAATGAACATACTTTCCAGAAGGCCAACAATTCACTAATTTTTTTTTTTTATTGGTCTTATGATGTATTCTAATTTTTTGAGATAGTGAATTGGTGGGTTTTTGTTAAATGTGAGCCAAAATCATCATAATTAAAAGACCAAAGACTTAAACTACTTCAGTCTGTGTGCATTGAATTATTTAATACACGAGTTTCACAATTTGAGTTGAATTACTGAAATAAATGAACTTTTCCACGACATTCTAATTTATTGAGATGCACCTGTAATGCTAGAAATAGGAGGATTTCCAAAATGTATCTCACTTTAACTTAAAATGCAAAGCACCAGAAACATCTCACAAAGAAGTCCCAAGTTCATTCCAGTTGAATATTTTGTCCATAATAAGAATATTTCAATTTAAAGCTGAAAATTCCACTTTTTTTTTCTTGCAGGACTTGCAATTGACTATTACAACCAGCGGCTGTACTGGGCAGATTCCGAATTGTCCCAGATCGGCAGTGTGCGTTTCGATGGCTCTGATTCACTGGTGGCTGCCAGCATTCAAAACGGTAATTTTGGATTTGTTTATGTGATGTTCAGAATCTGTCTCCAGCTCCTCAAACCAGTAAACCATAACAAGACTTTGTCAGGATTATTCCAAGCACATTTTTGTACACGTCCAGTGTGTTCCAAACATCAAGAGCTCAGGCCAACACTGGGTTCCACGATTTGAAGAGCTGCAGAGGCTAGACTGAAGATATTCTTTCTCTGTGAGACAAAAATTACACCTAACCACATTTCCTTTCAGATTCCTTCTTAATAAAGATTCCATGAAATCACTTGATAAGCCCATTTTTCTTATCTCTGTTGAAACTGGAAATTTGGGCGGGACATACTATATGGAAGTGCTTTCCCCTGTTTTTAAATAGCCAATAGGCTTTAGTTATGTCACAACATGAACCATGAGTTGCTACTTGCCAATTGGTTGCAGATGGTATTAGGGGGAGGGACATTCTCATACAAGTGAGCAATTGATTGGACAAAAATCTGTGTAGTACAGGATGTCATCAATATTTTTTGTCGGTTTTCCCAGAAGAGAAAGACTGTACATTTTACAAGAACAGTTCAAACAAAAAATAAAAATTCTGCCATCATTTACTCACCCTCATGTTGTTCCAAACCTATATGACTTTAGGAAACATTTTTTAAAGAATATCCCGGTCCATCTTTTCATTACAATGGCAGTTGATAGTGACTCACTTTAACCCTCAGAGACCCAAGCAGTGTTGGGTGTAATTAGATTACAAAGTAATTATTGTAATCTAATTACTTTTAGGTACAAAAGTAGTGTAATGCATTAGATTGTATTTTAAATTATTGTATTCAGATTACAGTTAATGACTTCCAATGAAAGTAATTACTTATTACTAATTACTATAAAAAATATAATGACAGCTAAAGATTGTACGACAATGAACAAGGAGAAAATAGACATTACTCTGAATATGTTGAGAGGGAAAAAAACAAGTTTGTGACAAGTGTTTTAGCAAGTAACTTAAAAGTAAAGTAATTAGTAATTTAATTACTTTTCCAATAAAATAATCAGTAAAGTAATCTGATTAATATTTTTATAGAAGTAGTTAGTAATTTGTAGTGGATTGCTTTTTTAAGTAACTTACCCAACACTGGGCCCAAGCGTAGATACTGATGATATATTTTATATTTTCCTCCTTTATCGTGTTTTTTTAGAAAGCCATTGATTATAAAAATCTTGTTTTTTAAGAGCATTTTGCTTTGAGGTGACTATTGTTTAAGTTTAGCAAGTTGTGGCATTCAATATGCAATTTTTTTTCCAACCAAAATGTTGTTGTGATGCAGCTCAGAGTGTCAGCTACTGTTATGTGTATTTTTAAAATATTTTTTTATAAAAAATAGTATTGTTTATTTGCCGTGACCTATTCAGTTCAGCTACGCTGGGTCTCTTGGGGTTTAAGCCCACTTTTTCACTTTTATGATAAAAGTATCATAAAAGTATTACATGTGACATAAGTGTACTGAAGGCATAAGAATGCAAGACTCTGTTTGTTCCTTTTTTAAGGAGTTTATCAGCTTAATCAATGTAATGCAATTGTTACTTGTCAAGTAGTTTTCATTCTGCATCTCTTATGCAAAAGTTCTGCCTTTTTTGGTTTTTCACTTGGTTTTGGGCTTTAGAAGCTTAAATATTCTTTATGCTGAGTTAGACAGAGAATGCTTTTTTTTTTTTTTTGCTTTATGGCATTTTATTAATTACATTCCTCCTTTGATTTGCACTTTTGAATCTGGATCCCTCTTCACAGTTTCAGCCTTGAGTATTTATTGTCACAATCTATTTGGATTTCATTCCAGGAATTTCTCAGCCATTCCGAATTGACCTGTTTGAGGACTACATCTACGGTGTCGGCATGAGGCACGAGATCTTCAGGGTTCACAAATACGGAAAGTTGCCCGCCGAGAGGCTCAGTCTGGGTGTGGAGAGAGCGTCCAGCATCCTGGTCTTCCATCGGTACAAACAGCAGGAGAGTGAGTTTTTACCTTCCTTCCTCATCTTAAACGTGACTACTCACGATTCAGCAAGCATCGACGTATGATCACACACAACTTTTCCAGGATTGAATTTGGTGTCTTAAGTCTAGGGTATACACTGATGAGCCAAAACATCATGACCACTCCACAGGTGAAGCGATAATGTTAATCATCTCCTAACAAGGCCACATGTCAAGGTCTGGGTAGATTAGATGGTAAGCAAACAATCAGTTCTCGTAGTCAACGTGTTGAATGCAGGAGAAATGATCAGGAATAAAGACCTGAGCGACTTTGACAAGGGCCAAATTTTTATGGCCAGACGAGTGGGTCAGAGCATCTCTAAAACAGTAAGGGATGCTTGTGGGTCTCCAGTCAGCAGTGGTGAGTACCTACTGACAGTGGTCCGAGGAGGGACAAACCACAAACCGGAGTTTTGGGCACCCAAGGCTCATCGATGTGCAAGGACAACGAAGGCTATCCCATCTGGTCCGAACTGACAGAAGGTCTACTGTGGCACAAGTCACAGAAAATTGTATTGATGGTTACAGGAGGAATGTGTCACAACGCACAGTGCATGGCACCCTGCTGCGTATGGGGCAGTGTAGCCGCAGACCAGTCAGAGTGCCTATGATGACCCCTGTCCACTGTCGAAAGCTTCTACAATGGGCATGCGAGCATCAGAACTGGACCTTGGAGCAGTGGAAGAAGGTCGCCTGGTCCGATGAGTCACGTTTTCTTTTAACTTACATGGACAGCCGTGTACATGTGCACCGTTTACCTGGGGAAGTGATGTTACCAGGATGCACTATGGGAAGTTGACAAGCCGGTGGAGGGAGTGTGATGTTGCGGGGAAACCCTGGGTCCGGCCATTCATGTGGATGTCAGTTTGACATGTGCCACCTACCTAAACATTGTTGCAGACCAGGTTCACCCCTTCATGGCAATGGTATTCCATGATGGCAGTGGCCTCTTTCAACAGGATAATGTGCCCTGCCACACTGCACACATTGTTCAGGAATGGTTGAGGAACATGATGAAGAGTTCAAGGTGTTGCCCTGGCCTCCAAATTCCCCAGATCTCAATCCAATCGAGCACCTGTGGGATGTGCTGGACCAACAAGTCAGATCCACGGCGGCTCCACCTCACAACTTACAGGACCTGAAGGATCCACTGCTGTCTTGGTGCCAGATTCCCATGTACACCTTCAGGGGTCTTGTAGAGTCCATGTCTCGGTTGGTCATAATGTTTTGGCTCAACCATTTATACAGTATAATTTTTCCATGTGCCATTCCGTCTCATGCACAGTCGAGCGCTCAGCTTTTCAAAGTACATGCTTTTGTCCACGACCCCGTACGGACGCATTCAACATGTTCGCACTACGACTTTTTTTAATATACTTTTAAGTACAGTCAACAGCAGTCACATGTGCAGACCACGTGCACAAATGCAGACTCTCCACGTGTCTAGAAATATTGGGTTCTGCGCGGACCATGCGTGTAACGAAATTAAGTATGCGGACTGTGCGTGAGACGTAGCGCCATGTGGACAACCGAAGTATACTTTGGCCTTAAAACCATGGTGAATTTGTATCTTGTGGACATTAACTAGTGGACAGTTTTAAGGGGCCATTCACACTGAATGCATATTTGCACCCGTATGCACTGTTTTAATTGTTTTTATATGTAAACATGGGCTAGACCGAAGTCCTATTTCGTTGCTTTTTGCTTTGATTTCAGCATCTCACACAGGAGCGCCATGGTGTTTTTAGATGCAAAACACAATACTTAGTAGTTTTTAAAGACGAAATGTAATCAAAATTTACACCATTTACTTTCTTTATAAATGCCCTTGGATTTATTGTGCATAATCAAATCCCAGTCAATTAAGAAAAACAGTCCCAGCAACATTATTCCTGACTTAATATTCACTTTAACTGTCCTGAAAATGCTTGCTGAAGTCCGTCAAATGTATTTTGCTCTTACTCTGTCCCTTTCTCCAATTTTGTGACCCTTCACCCATTTATCTTTTAGTCTCTTTACATGTGTTGTCTTTCCTCTCTCTTCCATTAAATTTTCACTTTACTCTCTGTCTCTTATCCTCTGCTGATCTCTCTCTCTCTGTAATAAAGAAGGAGGGATGGATCTTTGCCTCTGTTGTTTGTCCTGGTGCTGGTATAATGGGAAGTGTCATCGCACCCTAATGTGCTTTTACAGCGGAAAGCTTTATTGAAGATGGCCTCCAATACAACCTGCAACAGCTAAAAAAAGCAAAATCCCAAACAAACAAATAATACATCTCAGACACAGACTACACCACCGACCAAAAGGTTTTAAAAAGAAAGTTTGCTATATATGAGGAGAATTTCATCTTTAAAGTGACTTAGATAAAGCTGAGGTTGTGAAAGGTGTCATATCCTACAGTTTTGTAGCATTATTTTTTTCCCTTAAATTAATTTAAAATGTTAGTCAAGGTTCCTTGCAACAAAAATAATGATAATTTTATTTAATATGATAATTTTTCACCTTTTCTCTGACATTTTGGGACATTTTGGGTGGTTCGTTTTAGGTATGTTGCCTAGAGGCAACACTGTACAACAAAGGATAAAAAAAATTATAATTAAAAAATTTACTGATGTTAGCATACTAAAATCAAAATGCTACATGACTTAAATGTCATTTTACATTTTATATTTTACTTACATGTGAAGTAAATGATGGAAAATGCAAAAAAAAAACAAAAACAAAAAAACAACGTACATAAAAAACATATGTTAACTACATATCCTCTATAGTGGCTGCATCCATTGCTTTCATATCCACTACATGCACATCCATAGGCACAATGTTGCTTCTAGGCAACAAACACCTTTAAGCAATTCTTCATAACATAACTGTTTTAAAATTAAGTTAACTCACTGACATCTCGTTTGATGTGTGACAAATAACAAAACAATGCTTTTCTAAGGGCAGTTCGCCAGGCCAAATATGTATGTTGCCTACACATTGTACCATGCCAGAGAAATATTTCAAAAGTACTGTAGTATAAGGTTTTTATTGCATTTTATTTATTTAAACCATTTTATTACACTTTTTAAACCATTGTATAGTTTATTTTATCTTATCTGCGCTTATCTTTATTTTTTTGCTACTGTACCTTTAAAAATTCTATATGTAAATTACCTCTTTTATGATTGGCTAGCATCCACATACTGATGTAATTCAAAATGCTGTCCCCTCTCTCTCTCTCTCTCTCTCTCTCTCTCTCTCTCTCTCTCTCTCTCTCTCTCTCTCTCTCTCTCTCTCTCTCTCTCTCTCTCTCTCTTAGTCTCCAACCCATGTGCAAACATGAACTGCCCCTTTCTTTGTCTACTAAACCCCAATGGAGCTAGTTGTGTGTGTCCTGAGGGAAAGACTCTGGTCAACCGGTCCTGCATGGACACCAACATCTCAGGTACTTCCATCAAAACATGCTTGGCAGGATGCTCTTACAACACTAACAGAGTGCTTGCACGACCCTGAGAGGCCCAGAGTGCTCGCTGTGTCAAACTCGAATGTTTCACTTGATTGATTTTGACTGAAGTGTTTACTATTCTGGGCTCTTTGCCCACACACACAATACACCTGAAGCCAGTGTGCTAGGAAAGACTGGGCTTGTGTTGTTAGCATTGATTAAAGACCTTAGTCATATGGATTTAAACAAACCCTGAAATCTAAGCATTAAACTTTGATGTGTAACCTGTCTCACTGTTTCTACTAAACTTGGCTTGTGCTGGTATTCTAAATATATTTGATGAACATTAAAAGAGGTGAAAAAATTCCCAAAGACATGGGGTCTCCATGACGTTCTGATCGAATATATACCTCTGATCTTTTTTCAATGTAAATCTATGGGGTTTGGTTGCTAGGGTTCTCTGGATGGTTGCTAGGGCATGGAGAGGTAGTTGCCAGGGTGATACTTAAAGTATGATTTCTAGCCTGAGTCAAAAGAGCAAACCACGAAGTCTCTATGACATTCTGATGCCAAGATATCCATCAGATCCATTTTCAATGTAAGTCTATGGGGTTTGGTTGCTAGAGTGCTCTGGATTGTTATTAGGGAATGGCTAGATTGTTGCTAGGGTGATACTTAAAGTCTGCTTGGTAGCCCAGGGCAAAAGAGCCAATCCTGAAGTATCCATGATATTTTTATGCAAAGACACCCCTCTGATCCATTTTCAATGTACTGTAAGTCTATGGGGTTTGGTGTCTAGGGTCATCTGGATGATTGGTAGGGCATGGCTAGGCAGTTGCCACAGTAATACTTAAAGGCTGCTTGCTAGCCAGAGTCAAAGGAGCCCATCCCCATGGCTCTATGAAATTCTGATCCAGAGACACGATGAATATATACTGATCCCTGTTTAGTCTTTGGGATATTTTGCCTGATTTTTGGCCCACCAGGTGAACACTGTACACCCGATTGCTTACAAAAGTCAAGTCATTTTTATTTGTATAGCGCTTTTCACAACACACATCATTTCTAAGCAGCTTTACAGAAAATCATGCATTAACAGAAAATGAAACTGTAATATCTATTAAGTCTTAGATTCGTCATTGTGTAGTTTGATAAAATACGATTGTAAATTGTGTATAAAAATAAATAATTAAATAATAATTGTATGTAGAACCCCAGTGAGCTCCATAAGATGTTGGTTAATGGAGAAAAATAACCTTGGGAGAAACCAGGCTCACTGTGGGGGCCAGGTCCCCTCTGGCTAACATCATGAATATAAGTCATAGCCAAACTCTGCTTAATAAGTTGGATGAATTGACACCTTATTCATTGGTGTACGACAAGCAGTCCGGGACAAGTTAGATGCCAAAATTTGTACAGAAGAAGAAGAATTGGTTTAGGGATTTTGGAAAATCCCTAAACGAAGGTCAGAGCAACAGCAATAGTGACACCTTGCAAAAGCAAGCACCTCTAAAAATTAACAAACTATTTAATTCGATTGCTATTTATTCAACAGATATAATATTCAACACAACCAAACCTGAAGTAAACTTTAAAGTAAAAGCAAAAAAACAATTTTGGGATTTTAAGAATCGATATTGGGATCGTTCAAATGAAAATCACGATTATCGGGAAATCTGTATTTTTACCCAACGTAAATTTATTGGAACATACACACATAACGATGCCATTGTGCACATAGTCTACAAATATTCCACAAGCAAAACCTCTTCATTAACTTAATAAATAATGTCTTATTTTACATGTAAAATGTCGAAAGGTTTAGATTACTGTATACTAATTATAAGTAGCTAAATTTAAGAACAATGAACGTCAATGGTATGTCCCGATTAAGTTAAGCCAACTAAACGTGGGCATATGTGTTTTAGGAGAGCTCTGTCGTCCGGCTTGTGAGAACGGAGGTCGCTGTGTGACCAATGAACGAGGTGAATCGCGTTGTTTTTGCTGGCCTAACTACTCTGGAGAACGCTGTGAGATCAGCCACTGTAAGGACTACTGCCACAATGGAGGCACTTGCACGGGATCTCCATTGGGTAGGCGCTATTTCCCTCCAACCTCACTTATGCAAAGTGAATGAAAAAATGCTTATTTGTTTGTTTAGTTGTTATTGTGGTGTCTTAACTAAGGTACACAGACTCAAAAATGTATAAAGACAATGCAAATATTTAGTAACATTAGTTGTTTTCTTCTTGGTTATCTCGCATGTTGTCAGTCAAACAGTCCTGATCAAGTTGAAGTTGAGCCCTGGTGCTCATGTGAGCGATGAAGGTTTGAATCCTGCCTGTATCATATCCCGATCCATTTCCGCTGTCTTCCAAATAAGTTCTTGTCTCTTTTTTTTTTTTACTCTCTTTCAATGAAAAAGTGGCAAGATAATTTAAAGAAAAAAAAGAAAAAATAAATAAATACAAATCTGAAATGGACTATATCAGGGGCTGTTCAGACTGTACGCGTTTTTTTCTGTTTTAGAAACACTATGGAAAAACAGTGCAGATGGACACAAAAACATGTTCAGTATGAACAGCCCCAAAGACTGCATGTGGACATATTGATGAATAGACTCAGAGGAACAGATTGTTATAAATTCATGATATCAGTGTGTTTGTTTGAGAGAGAAAGATTTAGAAAGTCTTGTACGAGCTTCTGTGACATCCCTCATCTGCTCACAGAATTCAAAGTAGGGCACAGCCACACACTTTTTCATTTTCTTTGGGCTACAGTGTGTCTGTTCAGAGAAAACATGCAGGGGAAACATACAGGTATCTGTGTTGCCCCAGGTTCCTTTAGGTCAGTTTTAGTTCTGCGAACAGTGAGACTAAAAAACAAGCAAGAATATCTTTATATGAAATATTACAAACCCAATTTTTCCCATATTTGCTGAAGTCGAGGCAATTTGTTAGACTCAGATCTGAATTATTAGCTTTTGAAAGAGTGATGATCATTAATTTACAGGGAAAGACTGAGTACACATGGACATCAAGGTTTTGGACAGGTAATTAGGTAGTCCTGTAATTATTCCAGCTAACAAATTATATTAAAATTCCCCTGACACATTCTTGTGTGCCTTCTCCTGACAGCCTGTTTTCCTACAGTGAGAAGCAGATCACGTTGACATCAAAATTTCTTTTCAAATGCATTGAAGCAAATTTTACATTAGACATCAAGTTTTGACCCAACACAATACCAAAATTATCATCCAAAAGTAAACAATACTAAAATGTATTAAAGATGAAGTGTGTAATTTCAGCACCACTAGCGTCACCAAGTGGAATTGTGAAAATAATTACTGTTCTTTTACCCAAAGTATATTTTGGCAGGGACAAAGAAAAGCTGGATGAAAATCAGCTTGAACATGTTAAAGTCTGAGAAACCAGCAGGAATTGTTTCTGTTGGCTTTCTCACATCAAAACCTGTCGTTTGCAGAAGCTGGCAGAACGACCACCAACAGAAGGCCTGAATATCCATCAGCTTTTAGCGTGTACCAAACATAAACACATAAAAAATCAATGCCCAACAGATGTACCGTCTTGCAAATCCCTGCTTGAATGGCATGCCTACGTCACAGTAACTCAAATAATCAAATTCCAGCACCGTACTGTTGACCAAGCAAGCAAAGTCTCTTTGTGGATTGTATTTTATTAGATTAGGCTCCAAATTATGCTGTCTTTAGATTAGGAAGGATGCTATAACTTTATTATAATTTTTTTCTTCATTTTTTATATGTCTGCTAATGACTTGAAAAGTTTGGGTTCAGTCTTAGTGCATCATGTACTTGGGGTCAAAAGCGTTCTGGTCAAATTGCAGTTGTTCAACAAACTATAATTTGGTGACTATCCCTTCCTATCCCCTTTTCTGAACCATCTCTTGTATGTCTCTATTACTGAAGGAAAACCCACATGTCGCTGTGCTCTGGGTTTCACTGGCCCTCTCTGTGAGAAACGTGTCTGCGATGGGTACTGCATGAACGGTGGGACATGCGACATGACACTGGGAAACCAACCCGTGTGCCACTGTTTGGCAGAGTATACTGGTGAACGCTGCCTGCACCGTGAGTTACAATTTACGCTAAAACCAGGCTAAGGCTTAAGGTACGGTCACACATAGCTTTGCACAGCGAAATTATGCGGGCGAAGATGACATGGGTTTATGCTGAACGTGTGTGAAATCAGCAAACAAATAACTGCCAAGCAGCTTCTTTTTAATGCTACACTTCATTCTCTGGCAGGGTAAAGTTGAAAACTCACCGCTAAAATGATCTCCTTGTCCATTGTGTATATTCATTGTAGCTGTGTACGAAGCACCGCCCACTGCCAAACCAAGCAACTTCCTATTGGTCATTGTGGCGAAAGGTCACCGCAAAGTTCACCACTTGAACACCATGCCAAATCCGTGAGGGGAAATTCTTCACCACCAGAAGTCCATCCCGCGAAATTCACGATTGCATTTGATTCCCATTGAGATGACTGTATTTCGCCAATGAAATTTTGCCATGCACATGTATGTGTGACTGTGCCTTCAGGTTAAAAAAAAATGTAAGGGTTAGCTTTGAATAGCTCTATTTCCAAAACTTGTGAGCTACCTATCTAGGCAGGATTTATAAGGATCATAATCACACCCCTAACATGAAGTCAGTTCCAAAACGTAGGCGACGCTGAGAATAGCATACTACCATACTACTTTTATCAATAAAAAGTTCAATCTTATTAAAAAATGACTATTACCCATTTTAGTATGTATTTCTATGCATTTTAGTGTATTGTGTTATTACCTTAGCAATATGCTAACCCCAAATGCCACGTCCACACTAATCTGTTTAAGTTTGCAAACTTTCCTTTGTGATCTTTTTCCAAAGTGTGCAGTTTTGGAGAGTGTTTTCAAAATGTGTTCTAGTGTGGATGAGAGGCATAAATGTAGTGAAATTAATTAGTTTTTAAATGAAAACATATAAGTGTAGACGTGGCCAGTGTCTATAGGAATCAATACAAAAATATCAATGAAAAACAGTTCAGTCCAATTAAAATGAACTAGTTTGCCCAGTATTTTTGTGTTATGTATTTTTATGCATATTAAGCGTATCACGTTATTAGCTTTTCAACATGCTAACATCATCGTTTTATTGGAATTAACACTGAAAATTTCGATTAAATAGTTCAGTCTTAGTAAAATGAACTATTTTACCCACTAATTGTGTAATGTTTTTATTTTATTTTATTTTTTTTTTTTTTTTTTTTTACTTATTAGATAATCATGTTGTTACCTTAGCAACATGCTAATGTCAAAACCTATTGGAATAAATAGGCCAAAGCCTATAGTAATCAATGCAAGTATAGTTAAAAGTATAGTGAAAGGTAGTTCAGTCTAATTAAAACGAACCATTTTACCCAATATTTTTGTGTTATGCACTTTTATGCCTTTAAGCATATCATGTTGTTAGCTTAGCAACATGCTAACATCAATGCCTATAGGAATCAAAACTGAAAGTATAGATGAAAAATAGTTTATTCTAATTAAAATTATCTATTTTACCCAAGATGTGTGCATGTTATGTTTTTTGTTTTTTTGTTTTTTTGCCTATTAAGCATATCAGGTTGTTAGCTTAGCTGCATGCTAATGTCAAAGTCTATTGGAATAAATACTGAAAAGTATCAATGAAAAATAGATCAGTCAAATTAAAATGGTCTGTTTTACCCAATATTTGTGTGTGTATTTGATTTTTTTTTAATGTATTAGAAAATCACGTCGTTAGCTTAGCAACACAACAAACTGTATTGAGGGTTCAGTTTCTTTTACGCTATTTGTGTAGCATACAGTGTTGTTGCTACATAGAGCGTATGAAATCAGTAACTTATAAGGATGCTTCCTTAAAAGACAACTGCCTATGTAGGCAGTAGACAGCAAGATAGCTCACTAGGTATTAGAACAGAGCTAATAAATTAACTGCATTCAGTTGTTACACTTTTAGATTTTTGTGACTTGGATAAACCGATATAAGTCAGACAAATGTCTGCCATGAATATTTTCTTTGGTATTGACAGGAAATGGAAGCGTAAGTGGTAGTTCCAGCAGGAAGACTCTGGGTCCTTATGCTTTCATTCAATCAGGCATCTCGTCCAATCACAATACAGCCTCCGCTTTATAAGCCCATACACCCGTCTCTATTGTTCGCATTCCATCTCCACCAGTTTACGTCTCATCCTGGGTGGGGGTAAGCTCCGCCTCCAGCAGGATCTGATGGTTTAAGCAAGTGTCTGTGCACTGAACCGTAGGATAGGGCTTAAGCCAAATATTATACGTTTCTCTACATTCATAATAATTCCAATCATCCAGAGTCTTTTCTGATAGAAGTTTAGTTTCCTGTGAAGAAATCCATTAGTACTTCCTGTAGTGTTAGTACATTAATCCATAAGATGACAGGAAGTCAACATAAGTAAATTCGCAAAGTGCTTCAGATTGCTCACAATGATGGTTCTGACTGCTCTCTTTTGCTCCATCTCAGACATTTGTCATCATTACTGTGTAAACTCCAAGGCATGCACGCTGTCCAGCTCCGGACATGTGGAGTGTGTATGCACAACCCGTTACGAGGGGCAAAAATGTGAGACGGATCGTTGTCTTCGTTGCCAAGGGACCCCGTGTATTGTTGACGATGAGACTGGAGATGTCGCTTGCAAGTGTGTATTTATATATATATATATATATATGTCATGCTTATAAAAAAATCAGATCAAATAAATACACTATGTAACACAATTTATGTTCCAGGGTAGTAAGTGTTATTTCCTAATTGCTTATGCCTCAAAAGTATAGAAAATGGCTATTATTCCCCACAGACTTTGCTTTGTTGACCAGGACAGTGATATTTTGAAATGTACCTATTTCCAATGAGAAAACGGGTGAATTTGCGTCTTTTCGTTCACATAAAGTCAGAAAAAACAACAACATATGAATCCAAATTAACATACTATAGTAATACAAAAATGACTACAAAAGATTTAGAAGTGAGTAGTTTTTCGAGATTTATGATTATACTGTAAATCACTTTCACGAATCAGCCCCCAAATATAGTCTCCCATCATGTTCTCGTTATACTGTCCTTCGTAGCAGCGTTCAAAGTCCAGTGTATCCTGATGGAAGCGCTCGCCTTGCTCCTCCGAGTACGCTCCCATGTTCTCCTTGAATTTATCAAGATGAGCATCAAGGATATGGACTTTGAGGGACATCCTATAGCCCATTGTGCTGTAGTTCTTCACCAGAGTCTCAACCAGCTCCACATAGTTTTCGGCCTTGTGATTGCCCAGGAAGCCCCGAACCACTGCGACAAAGCTGTTCCAAGCTGCTTTCTCCTTACCAGTGAGCTTCTTGGGAAATTCATTGCGCTCCAGGATCTTCTTTATCTGTGGTTCGACGAAGATTCCGGCTTTGACCTTTGCCTCAGACAGCTTAGGGAAGAATTCTTGAAGGTACTTGAAGGCCGCCTTATCTAGAGCTCTGACAAATTGTTTCATAAGGCCCAATTTGATGTGCAATGGTGGCATCAGCACCTTCCTGGGGTCCACCAGTGGCTCCCACTTGACGTTGTTCCTCCCCACAGAGAACTCGGTCCGCTGTGGCCAGTCCCACCTGTGGTAGTGCGCCTTGGTCTCCCTGCTGTCCCAAAGGCGTCCCAAAAAACATTTTAAAATTAAAAACCTTTACAATTTTAAAAATTAACACATTTTATAACATAAAATTTCGAGCAACAATTGTCCATCTTACCTTCCAGAGTTTTTTTGCAGTGCTCGCATGTGAAATGAGGTGACCAGGGTTTGTCTTGATCCCCGGCAGGCATGCTGAAATATGCCTTGTAGGCCTCACACATCTTAGCAGATGCTTCCACAGACTAATTTTTCGCTCTTGTCTTGATAAATTGGCCGCAGACATAGCAAAATGCATCTGCCGGATGCTTGCAGCCTCTTGATGCCATCTCAGAAAAATGCAGATATGTATCCACTTAGGCAGCTGGAACTAAACTGAACTGGTGGGCTTAAGGCCCCTGTATTTATTCTACTATTTATATTACTGGAAAGTTCTAAAAAGTTCTAGAAGTTACTCCAAGTTTAGCACTGAATCTATCTGGAATGTTCTGGAAAATAGGTACATTTCAAATATCACTGTCCTGGTCACAAAAGCAAAGTTTGTGGGCAATAATAGCCATTTTCTATACTTTTGAGGCATAAGCAATTAAGAAATAACACTTACTACCAAGGAACCAAAAAAAAAAAAAAAATTAAACATTTGTTACACGGTGATATAATTCATATTGTTTGTGTTTGTGTGTTTGCAGCTGTACTAACGGCAGAATCGCAGCCAGCTGTCAGTTGTGCGATGGATACTGTTATAATGGCGGAACCTGCCACCTCGACTCGGAGACGGGCCTGCCATTCTGTCAGTGAGTAATTTCTTAATAGCTTTCTATGGCAACAAATTGCCTGTCGTTATTTAGATTCATTCATTTTAAATTGCTCCCTCCGGCATCGAGAGCGCCCACTTTTATAGGATTTTTTTCTGCTCATATGAGTCAGGAGGATGAATATATTTTAAAGAAGAACAGGAGAGAGGGAGTATTATACAGTAGCAAAGGAGTGAATTATCACAGCGGGGGGTCCATAATCTACCAGTTATATCGACCTCTATATTTTTATAGTAGACAGAGAAATGGATGATAGAAGTCAGCAGACGATAGCACAGGATTCAAATAGAAAGAAAAACAGAGAAAAAGATGGTGTAAATAATTTAAAAACCAAATCAAAAAGAGGTTATGGGTGCTTTGCCATGGCACAGCAATTGCGCACATATTTGCAACATATTACAGCTGTGGCGCTCCAAGTGGCAGTTCTAGGTTCGAGTCCAGCCCACGTCATATGCTAATGCAATTCCACCCTTCCCATTGATTTCCCATTAATGTACGGCATATATTCTTAAATAATCTTTGATAGAAGTTGGAAGCATGGATTGGTTGGTTATGCACATGTTCCAAGACATTGCGCAGTGGTACTTATTTTCAATTCAATGTACTATGTAAATATAAAAGCATCTCTTGTGACAATTATTGATACATTTTCGATGGGAGGGTCTGTGATATCATCACTACTTAGTCTACAGAGTGTTATTTCTGGATTATAGACCTATTAATGTTGATTAAGTGCAAAAAATGTGCAAAAAAAAAAAAAAGAAAGAAAACAAATGAAAACTGATTCCAAATATATTTCCAGTTTTTTATATTACCACAAATGTGAGGTTGCGAGCAAAATGCTCATTGTTATTTTTGTTAAGCTCCTATATTAACTTCTGTTCTATCTTAACCTCCTGAGATGTGAGCATGACTGCTGTGTGCATTTTCCATCCCCTTTTTGATTTGTAATTCATAGCCGCTAAGAAACATGCAAAAAAAAAAAATAAATAGTTCTCCTAAAAATGTATGTCCACATATGTGGACAGCGGGACTAAGTTGTGAAATTGTAAATAATACCAAGCTATAAAAAGTCAGATTTTTTTTTTTTTATTATTGTTTATTATGTTTCCAAGAGTGTTGGTTATTTATGGTTTTGAGACGGTACAGACATTACATCAGAAATTAGCATTAAATATAATAGGATAAGTCAGGGGTGTCCGAACTTTTTCGGTCAGGGGCCAAATGCAGAAAAAGGTGCCGCAGGCCGCATCCCTGTAATAATTTTTTTTAAAAAGGGCTAGAAGCTACTAGATTGCCAATATGCATCATCTTTATATTGTACACTTAATATTATGCAAGTTTTAATCATAATTTGTGATCTATGGTATGCTTGTGTAGGCCCTACATGTAAATAAAGGATAGGGTATTTCACTCACTTAGAACACTTATAATGGAACAGTGATGTGTCCTATAGAACGTATTATAATCACTTATTCACATTTTTATCTTTTTTGATGTCCATTCAGTGGCACTATTAAGCACATATAGAGCTGCTATAAGTGTCTGCTGTAAGTAAATCACAATAGTCAGAATCAGATTACATTTTCCTGTTATAAAGTGATGCAACAAATTACTCTTTACTTTTCAAGGAATTGCTCTTTATAGCTATCCAATTATAGCATCTGTTCTGTTGTACTTGCGTTACAAATGCGATTTTAATTTGATCAAAAGGATTTTGCGCATCGGGCACAGATGTGCAAGTGTGTTAAGCGCTCTCTCTTTCAGTGTGTTCTCTCTCAAATGGCGCTGGGAAGCCCTTGAATTATTTTTTTGTTTCAGTGAAATATTAGAACAAACCAATTGATTATACTTCCCAGTGCTACAGAGGACGTCCTGGAAGAGTATGCTCAGTTTGCGCATCTCTGTGCGTGCTCAATAAACTCTATAGCCTCTACAGACATTTTAACAAGAACAAGTACATGAGTAAAGTATCTAACCTGATGCCAGTCCTTTAATAAATGCATCATTCATTCTGCGTGGCACTTCATCCTTGGAAATAAGGGGCATTCAAAACTCCCGTTGAACTCTGCCAGTGGATGATACTGATGGCGGCAGCACAGAATGCACTAGTGGAGATGATGCACTATGAATAGTGGCTGTATGTGATAGCGGCACCAGTGCCCAGAATATGAGTTTCATATAATTTCTCCATAGTGGGCATAGTTCTGTTCTACTTCTAAAATCTCTCACGGGCCGCATCAGAGCAGTTGGAGGGCCGCAAATTGCCCACGGGCCGGACTTTGGACACCCCTGGCATATGTAATGGCCAGCATCATCCAGTCACTGCCAACCATATTAAAATAAAAATTTGCATGAAAAATTCTGAATCTATGTACTGTTTACCATTGTCTCATGTCTGCCAAACATGTTGAGTGGTCCAAACATCATCTGCAGCCTGAAACTGAACTTTTGACTGTATGTTAGGATTGAATGCAACTGACTGCATAGGAAAGCTATAGGATTCTCTCTTGCTCCCTTTCTCCCTAAGTAGGGAATGACAACCTCCAATGTGCTGTCTGTCTGCACTGGTCTCATAACAGTTTAAAATGCACCTTATTTTCATTCTAACTCCTTATAAAAAGCCTCTGAAAGCAAAAGTTTTCCAGTTTTTGGATGCATCTATTGATTCCCATTGTGATAATGCACAGTGAATATAGGATATTTTAAGGAAAATGAGCATATAGTCCACGTACGTGGTCATTGTGTTTAACAGCGTGCCGTTTCGCAATAAATCACTGAAATTTTTAAAAGAGCATATCGGATGAAACTAGACACTACTCTTTTTACTCAAACAGGTTTCAATGTAAAAACGTAATGAGGTTTTGTTGCTATTTCTCCCAAAGACAAACTCAGCTGAGATTGGCGCCATGTTGTTTTGTCACATGACTTGGTGCGTTGAAAGTTTAACCCTTTAATGACAGCCTAGAGTCTCCTGAACTGAGAGCAGTCAGTTTAAATGAAATTAAATTATGCTAAGCCTATAGCGAAGCCAAAACGTAATGTCCACGCATGGACATGGGGTCTCAGAAGGTTAAGTTCCATAAAGTATTGACTTTTCCAAAATGTTCGATTGGATGATTGTTTTCTTAGTAGGCAAGTTTAAAACACTCGTTTTAGCAGAGAGAATTATTGACAGGTGAGTATGCAGTCCGTGACATATTGGGGCGGATTAGTGTTTTCACATGTGATCACATGCGTTTCAGACTACCTCCAAATGTGGTTTTAGTGAAACAAAACTTTATGGACGTGTACACCGTATTTAGCATTTTTCACTTGTGATACCATTGCCCAAAATGGATGTTAATACCAGGTGTAAAACAGGGTCTAAATTATGACTATTTTATATATGTAGAATTCAGGAGGGCAAAAACCGCAAAAGTGGAGAATATAGCCTCTTTAAGGGGGCTGAAAGAGAAATATGAACCCATTTGAAGCTGAATCTTTTTCCACTGATAGCGGTATACTCTGAATCCATTTTACCTACAATGACAGAAATAGATTTGTCTTTTGAACAAACACCACCATTGCTTGAAATATCTGTAAGGGAATAGAGAAACTGAGAGGTGAACAGCAAAAGAGAGAGAGACAAAGTAGTAGAGTCATTGTTCACAGTGTGTGTTTGATGACAGATATTATGGGACTGAATATGGCAGTGGATGCGCTCTTTCTTTCTGCCTGAAGAGTTTGTCTAGCTTTCACCGTCCACTTCCACATACAATAAACTCTACTAGACTATATTTTCACCTGTCTGTCACCTTAATGCTTACACTTTCAAGAAGAATAAGGCAATTTTTGGAAAGGAATAGTAGCTTACATCTTACTGAATACTGAACAGTATACTGCCAACTGTTGTTGTATTTTTTTTTAATAGAAAGTGAAACAAACGCCCCAGTTGCTTTCCTTCCTTTGCGTATTATTGAAGAAGATTTTGTTGAAGATGGACTCAAATCTCTGAAAGGGTTTTACTGTGACCCTAAAGTCTTCATATCGAGTTCCTCTTCATCTTTAGTCACCATTGACAGTCTGACAATGGCATTGTGCCCTTCAGGAACTAATCAATTTGCATGCAGATGACTCAGTCTTGTATGTTTCCTTTGTCGTCAGAGGTGAATGGTTGGTAATGATGACGGGCAGGTGGTGACCAGACGTTCAGAGATTACCTGTAAAAATAAGGGTATGAACAACAAGACAATGTGCGTCCTGTTCATATAGGCCTACTTGACTTCACATCACTCCATCAAAAACTTCTTTGTCCTTTGTTTTTCCTTCACTTTTTCATTTGCTTTCTCAAGCAGCATTTCATAAGAGCTTTTTCAATGGATGAGATGCGCTTGCAATTTCAGTCTCCAGAGATGCTCTTTATTGTGTATTAAATGAGTGTGTCCATGTATGCGTGTGGTTTGCATCACTTGAAAAGTAGACTTTGATTTGAATAATTCCTGCAAGACATGCTATAAACAGAGTTAAAAATAAAGATCTGCCTTTGTCTTGCATGCAGATGACCTTGTGCAGACCACAGAAGTGAGTTTGTCTTGTATAGCAGGAGGGCTTGGCAATATCTTGAATATTTACTGTAGATTCACAATGATTTTGTTTGCGAAACAATATTAAGCATTATAATTATTGTTATATTTGTGTGTCAAATTGACAGGTTCGTTTTACGCCTTATTTTCTTGCGAAGCTACATTTAAGTAACATTAAGCTATATGTTAAACATACAGTTATTTTAGTAGGGTCTCTGGAAACCCCAGTTGTAAAAAAAATAGCAATAAAGTTGAAATCTGAAAAAAATAAAATAATAATTGTGAAATACCTCTTTTGAACAAGCAGTTTCAGTGAATTAGTTCAAAACACAGATGCACAGGCTTTATAACTATGTATTGTTAAGTTGGTCCATACACTTAAATTATTATTATTATTATTTTAATTTTTTTTATCAATACACCAATGAGCCAAAACATTATGACCACCTGTCTAATATGCTGTTGGTCCTCCGTGTGCCGCCAAAACAGTGCCGACCTGCCAAGGCATGGACTCTGCAAGACCCCTGAAGGTGTCCTGTGGTATCTGGCACCAAGATATTAGCAGCAGATCCTTCCAAGTCCTGTAAGTTGCGAGGTGGAGCCGCCGTGGATCGGAATTGTTAGTCCAGCACATCCCACAGATGCTCAATCGGATTGTGATCTGGGCAATTTGGAGGCCAGGGCAACACCTTGAACTCTTCATTATGTTCCTCAAACCATTCCTAAACAATGTGTGTAGTGTGGCAGGGTGCATTATCCTGCTGAAAGAGGCCACAGCCATCAGGGAATACCATTGCCATGAAGGAGTGTACCTGGGCTGCAACAGTGTTTAGGTAGGTAGCGTGTGTCAAATTGATTTCCACATGAACTGCCGGACACATTAGTCTTCCACTGCTCCAAGGTCCAGTTCCGACACTTGCATGCCCATTGTAGGCGCTTTCAAAGACAGGGGTCATCATGGGCACTCTGACCGGTCTGCAGCTACTCAGCCCCATACGCAGTTTGGTGTAAAACATTCCTCCCGTAACCGTCATTAAAATATTTGTGACTTGTGCCAAAGTAGACCTTCTGTCGGTTCGAACCAGTTTCGTTGCCCTCTCGTGCTGATGAGCCTTGGGCGCCCAACACCCTGTCGCCAGTTTGTGGTTTGTCCCTCCTCGGACCACTGTTGGTAGGTACTCACCAAGGCTGACCGGGAGCACACCACAAGCCTTGATGTTTCAGAGATGCTTTGACCCAGTCATCTGGCCATAGGTATTTGGCCTTTGTCAAAGTCGCTCAAGTCTTTAATCCTGCCCATTTCTCCTGCTATCAAGATGTTGACTACAAGAACAGATTGTTTGCTTAACATCTAATCTACTCAGACCTTGAAGTGTGGCCTTGTTGGGAGATGATCAACTTTATTCGCTTCACAGTGGTCATAATGTTTTTGCTCATCAGTGTATATCATATATAGGTTATTTGAAATGTTAACTTGATGGGTATCATAACATACTGCTTGCACAGTTGCATATGGCCAATGAACTGTATACAACAATGCCGTTATCTTCATTTAAGTCTTTGCTGTTATCACATTTAGCAGTATGTATGTGTGTTTCAGACCTCTTTTTCTTTCTATGTTCTTCACGTCTTTCTTTTCGTCTCGTTGCGTTCTCCTCAGTTGCCCATCCGAGTTTAAAAGCCAGAGGTGTGACGAGAGAGCTAACCCTTGTGATCACTACTGTCAGAACCAGGGCATTTGTTCCCTCACCGCCTATAACAAACCCCACTGCAAGTAGGTCCTCATGCTTTATTCAACTTCCAGAACATTCCTGAACATTCCCATGATTCCATCCACTGCGTTCCCGCATGGCCGTAAATGCCGCCAACGCACAAACATCGCTAACTGTCGCGCACTCCAAGAGTACGTTTCACGAGCACTGCATTCCGCTTTTTTGGACACGCTCCCATTTCTCCGCACCATGCCGTAGGTATGCGTTTCTCAGTGTGTGTTTCATTTGTATGTTTGACATGATTGGAATTGTTTAATATGCATAGGTAATTACAACCTTGCACATGTGGAGGACAACTTCTCTTTGATTTGTTCTTTTATTATCCATTATTTATCTTCTTCTGCTTTGACGTTCATAAATTCCATTATTCGTTATTTTTCAATCTTGCTTCTCTCTTTGTTGTTTTATTCTGCTTTTTCTCATTGGACATTAATTTAAAGTGCTATCTCTCATTCTTTTGTCCATCAGCACCCTCTGTGCGACAGATTGGTTGTTATAAAGGAATAACTTACCCAAAATGAAAATTCTGTCATTATTTACTCAACCTGTATGATGTTATTTTTTTCTGTAGAAGGCATAAGGAATATTTGAAGGATCATTATGCTGCTCTTTTTCATAAAATTACTCTTCAAAATGATCATGGCTTTCAAGCTACAAAAAGGGAAATAAATGAATAAATAAATAAAGCATAAATAAAATAAATAAATAATAAAAATAAAAAAACACAAATGACAGAATTTCATTTTTGGGTGAACTATACCTTTAAAGCTTTGTTTATGTTTAAGTGGTCAATTCAATTAACTTTATCTATAGCACGATGTTTCCACCACAGTATATTCTGAATGCTCTCTGTCACCTCTTTCAGACAGCTATACATTCACATGCACTCTCCTGCAGGAAATAGAATCCTTGTCCACAGAAAATTTGATTAAATGTTGTACGCACAGTTTCATTCCCACCACCTTCTTTCATAAGCGCATAATCTCTCATGTCCGGGGATTTCTGTTCTGGATGCATGCTGTTTGGATTCAGGAAGTCACATGTCACACAGACACACATTGTATGTGTCTTAAGTAAAAAATTATTTATCCTTTCAGCTAGACTGTTTTCCTCTCCTTATGATGCATTCTGTGTTTATCATATAATAATGGAAAAGTAGAGTGATAAACCTATGTGCCAAATGTGGTCATTTAAAACTTCTATTTGTATACATTTAATCCAAAACTGTAAAAAAATGTTACTGCATATACCTGCTATTTCTCACTTATATTTGTTGTTTCTCTATTCACAGGTGCTCTGGGAACTGGTCAGGTACACAGTGCGAGAGACCGGCTACCAAGACCGGTCGTTCAGAAAACGTCAGTGGGAGTGAGTGTCTTAATCTTGTTAACAAATAGTAAATCTTAAAATTGACTCATGCAATGGATATGACAAAGAAAACAATTAGAGAATCATTGTAATGATACAATATTTATTTTTGACAAGTTTGCTGCCTGAAGATTGTCACTAACCTTAAATTCAACATGAAACAGGATGCATAACCCATTGTGGGAGCCTGACATTTTTGATACATGATATTACGTGGTTCCTTACACATATCATGTCAGTTCCGAGGTTAAATGGCCACTGTGTGGCGTTAAAAGTGAGTTTAATTTTCTCCCAAATAAATTAGGTTTTTAACTCTTTAAGCTCGGATAGGCCTGTTGGTGGGCCTGCCAAGAAAAAAATAATAATTATGAAAATATGAATAACTACAGTCTTGTCCAACACAAAATAGGAATTGTTTTAAAGCTTAGATGCTCTACTTTACAATGCACCTAGGCATTATTAACAAAAGTGAACAAGTGCTTTAAAATTTGCAGACAAATCAAAAGTGTTCAGTTTTGATCATCATTTATTAATAATTTAGCACTGCACATGTTATTGCAATCAGTAAATCATCAAACTGATCAAATAGCCATGTGTCATAATATGCTATCTGGCTAAAACACATTAGCTTTCGTGGATCAGATGACTTCATCGGAAATGATGTAATACATTGTCCAGTATCATGGAACGCTAAACCAATCTTATTAGGATTGAGATCGCTGCAACCAGAGGTGGAAATCATCCAAATATGGGCAGAGAAGATCGATCACTGTAATGTGGCCACCACTAGATGATGCCAAGTACATGACACAGACTCAATGATGAGTCAAATGACACAGAATGGAACTGAATGAGATCTCGTTACCCATGCCTGCATGCTTTGGAGAGAAAGTATACCTTTAGTCATTGTTGTATTTGCATGTATAAGTAGTTCCTATGTACAATTATTGTTTAAATAGTTTGGAGATGCTTTAGCACATTTGGAGACTTGGAGACTCCAGCCTCTCCTGCAGGAAGGAAAGCACTGACCCGACTGCGCATCTCTGAGTTTCTTCAGCTCGGGAAGAACACCAATTTGCAAACCGACGCCACTTCAGGGTATAAAGCTGCCTCTATAAAGAAGGTCCTTCCTCAGGGGAATTCGCCAGGGAGGGGCTGTCATGAGGAGTGTGAGGTCTGAGAACCAAGTCTGGGTGGGCCAATACGGGGCCACGAGGGTGACCTGCTCCTCATCCTCCCTGACCTTGCACAGGGTCTGTGTAAGTAGGCTCACTGGGGGGAACGCATACTTGCGCAGCCCCCGGGGCCAGCTGTGTGCCAGCGCATCTGGGCTGAGGGGGGCCCCCGTCGGAGAATACCAGATGGGGCAGTGGGAGGTTTCTCGGGAGGCAAATAGGTCTACTTGTGCTTTGCTGAACCGACTCCAAATCAGCTGGACCACGTGGGGGTGGAGTCTCCACTCTCCCCTGAGCGTCATCTGCCACAACAGTGCGTCTGCTGTGGCGTTGAGGTTGCCCGGGATGTGAGTGGTCCGCAGTGACCTCAGTCACCGCTGACTCCATAGGAGGAGACGGTGGGCGAGTTGTGACATGCGACGTGAGCGTAAGTCGCCTTGGTGATTTATATACGCTACTGTCACTGTGTTGTCCGTCCGGACCAACACATGCTTGTCCCGGATCAATGGAAAAAGCCTCCGCAGTGCGAGCAATACTGCCAGCAACTCGAGGCAGTTGATGTGCCAACACAGTCGCGGTCCTGTCTAGAAGCCAGCGGCTGCATGCCCATTGCACACAGGTCCATTTCTCCAAAGGCGACCCCTAGTGTCACTACATTGACACAACGTCGAGTGAGTGACAGAAGGGGAAACTGTGGCATACAAATCTTTTTTCAAAATGTACGTTTAACAAAGTGTTTCTATGAGGCCTCAGTTTTATGCTTAGACGATTTGTATTCTGTATTGTCGTTCAGTAGAGAACAGACAGCTTTACTTGCCCTTATGTCTGATTCCCTCCAAAGCCTTTTTTTCTTGTTGTCAACTATGAGACGGTTCTGTCATTTCATTTGTGCAGTGTGAGAGCTGATATTTGAGGACGTATCTCACCATGGCATTTTAGCTACTGCAAATGTCTAGCTGTGTTTGCTATGAGAGGTTAGCAGTTAGCGGCATCACAGAACAACTCACAAGAGTCCTTGATGTCATCTATGATTGCAAAGATCTATGATTTTTTTTGAGTTTTCTGATTCCACTTGTGGAAACATCAGTATCGGAATAATATTCCTCTTTAATTGACCTTCTTTGTAAAAATATATGCTAACCATAAAAATCATAGATCTTTGCAATCATAGATGACATCAAGGACTCTTGTGAGTTGTTCTCAAATCAAATCAAATCAAATCACTTTATTGTCACACAGCCATATACACAAGTGCAATGGTGTGTGAAATTCTTGGGTGCAGTTCCGATCAACACACAGTCTCAGTCGTGACAGTGATGAGACATATACCAATTTACAATAACATCAAATTAACACAGCACAATTTAAACATCTGATATACACATAATTACACTCAACAATATACAAATAATTACATACACTGTACAGTATACAATACGGACTATATAGATACACATTATTCAATAAAAATAAAAAATAAAAATATATAAAAAAGTATATATAGAATGTACAGTATTGTACTGTATTGACATTCAGGCTGTCGGTTGATAGTCAGTTGTTAAGAGAGAATATAATATAATAATAATATAATTTATGACAGTCCGTTGTGAGATATAAGAGTAAGGGTAATAAAGTGCAGTGCTGATGTATTTTGATCGTGGGAGATCAAGAGTTCAGAAGTCTGATTGCTTGGGGGAAGAAGCTATCATGGAGTCGGCTGGTGTGGGTCCTGGTGCTGTGATACCACCTACCTGATGGTAGCAGTGAGAACAGCCCATGGCTCGGGTGGCTGGAGTCTCTGATGATCCTCCGAGCTTTTTTCACACACGCCTTGTATATATTTCCTGGAGGGAGGGAAGCTCACCTCCGATGATGTGTCTGGCAGTTCGCACCACCCTTTGCAGTGCTTTGTGGTTGTGGGCTGTGCTATTGCCGTACCAGGCGGAGATGCAGCCAGTCAGGATGCTCTCTACCGTGCAGGTGTAGAACCGTGTGAGGATGTGGCAGTGCATTCCAAACTTCCTCAGCCGTCTCAGGAAGAAGAGGCGCTGATGAACCTTCTTCACAATGACTTCAGTGTGGATGGACCATGTGAGTTCCTCAGTGATGTGGACACCCAGGAACTTGAAGCTGCTGACTCTCTCCACTGGTGCTCCATTGATGGTGATGGGACTGTGTTCTCTGTCTTTTCTTCTGAAGTCCACCACAAGCTCCTTTGTCTTACTGACGCTGAGGGAGAGGTTGTGCTCCTGACACCAGTGTGTCAGAGTGTGCGCCTCCTCTCTGTAGGCTGTTTCATCATTGTCAGTGATCAGACCTACCACCGTCGTGTCATCAGCAAACTTAATAATGGCATTGGAGCTATGTGTTGCCACACAGTCATGTGCGTACAAGGAATACAGTAGTGGGCTGAGAACACAGCCCTGCGGGGCTCCAGTGTTGAGGGTCAGTGATGAGGAGATGTTGCTGCCTATTCTAACCACCTGGCATCTGCTTGACAGGAAGTCCAGGATCCAGCTGCACAGCGAGCTGTTTAAGCCCAGAGCCCGTAGTTTCTCATCTAGCTTGGAGGGCACTATGGTGTTGAATGCTGAGCTGTAGTCTACAAACAGCATTCTCACATAAGTGTTCTTTTTTTCCAGGTGGGAGAGAGCAGTGTGTATTGTAGATGCAATGGCATCATCAGTGGAGCAGTTGTTGCAGTAAGCAAACTGCAGTGGGTCAAGAGAGAGAGGCAGCACAGAGCAGATGTAATCTCTGATTAGTCTCTCAAAGCATTTGCTGATGATGGGGGTCAGAGCAACAGGACGCCAGTCATTTAAGCAAGTTATTTTTGATTGTTTTGGAACAGGCACAATTGTAGATGTTTTAAAGCATGTGGGGACTACAGACAAAGAGAGGGAAAGGTTGAAAATGTCCATAAAAACACCAGCCAGCTGGTTCGCGCACGCTCTGATGATGCGGCCCGGAATGCCGTCTGGGCCCGCGGCTTTGCGGATATTCACCCGTCGGAAGGATCAGGTTACATCTGCTCAGAGACACTCTCAGAGACAGAGAGTGAACTAACCTCTGTAGCTTCAGCCGCGAGAGCTCTCTCCGCGAGGGTGGTATTATTTCCCTCGAAACGAGCATAAAAAGTATTTAGCTCATCCGGGAAAGAGGCAGCGGTGTTCGTGGCGGAGTTTTTATTCCCTTTAAAGTCCGTGTTGATGTTAATTCCCTGCCACATGCTTCTAGAGTTGGTGGTGTTAAACTGTCCTTCAGTCTTGCTCCTGTACTGGCGTTTTGCGGTTCTGATAGTTTTTCGGAGGGCATAACTGGCTTGTTTATGCTCCTCTGCATTCCCGGAATTAAAAGCGGAGGTCCGCACATTAAGTGCCGCACGAACATCATTATTTATCCATGGTTTCTGATTCGGATAGATCTGTATTGTTCTGGTCGGCACCACCTCCTCTACGCACATTCTGATGAAACACATTACGCTATCAGCATAAAGCTCGATGTCGTCATCAGAGGCGGACCGGAACATCTCCCAGAACACTGATCAAAACAGTCTTGTAGCGTAGAATCTGATTGGTCCGACCAGCACTGGATCGTTCTGAGGTTGGGTGCTTCCTGTTTCAGTTTCTGCCTGTAAGCGGGCAGAAGCAGAATGGAAGAGTGGACCGATTTGCCAAATGGTGGGCGGGGGAGGGATTTGTAGCCATCCCGGAAGATAGAATTGCAATGGTCCAAAACCCGGTCCCCTCGTGTGTTGAAACTAATGTGCTGGTGGTATTTTGGTGCGACTGATTTTAAACTGGCTTTATTAAAGTCCCCGGTTACAATGAACACAGCCTCAGGGTGCGCAGTTTCCTGCTTGCTTATAATCCCGTACAGTTCCTTGAGTGCCCGGTCTGTGTCGGCTTGTGGGTGAATGTACACAGCTGTGATAATGACCGCTGTGAATTCCCTCGGTAGCCAGAATGGTCGACACAGAAGCATAAGAAATTCCAGATCAGGAGAGCAGAAAGACTTGATAGAATGTACGTTCCTCTGATCACACCAGGATTTGTTGATCATAAAACATACACCACCTCCTCTGCTTTTACCTGAGAGGTCTTTCGCTCTGTCCGCTCGGTGCATGGAGAACCCCGCAGGTTCAATGGCTGAGTCTGGAATCTACGCAGACATCCAAGTTTCCGTAAGGCAGATAATGCAGCAGTCCCTTGTATCTCGTTGGAAAGAGATCTGCGCTTTCAGCTCGCAGAGCTTGTTATCCAGAGACTGAACATTTGCTAGTAGAATACTGGGTAGCGGGGGTCGATTTGCGCGGCGTCTTACTCTGATGAGAACGCCGGCTCTGTTTCCCCTTTTCCTTTTGCGTTTCCGCGGCCGTGCTGCCCAGACAAGGGGCTCCGCTTGCGTGTTTGTAAACAGCGGGTCGGCATTGAGAAATTTGAAGTCCGGTTTACGGTGTGAAATTGCTGAACCAATGTCCAGAAGTGTTTGTCTGTCGTAGACAATAAGGCAGACAACATCCAAGACAAAAAACATAAAAATTGTGAACAAAACAAACAAAACACTACTATGTTGTGTCGGAGTTCACAACGCAGCAGCCATACTCGGCGCCATCTTGAGTCCATACCGATTTTTACAAAGAAGGTCAATTAAAGAGGAATATTATTCCGATACTGATGTTTCCACAAGTGGAATCGGTAAACAAATATTGTAAAGATTATGGTAATAAAACTTACAGATTTTAGATAAAAGTTTGAAAATCTTCCATTGACATTCAAAATATTTCCAACAGCGATGATGTCATTGTAATATTTGCTTACTGAATTACAGTTGGTCTTCTTTCTTGTGTGTATTTGCATTATGTTTTTCTTTTTTTTTTAACCATCTAAAGCAGTCTTTATGAGCCGCTCAGACTGAACGCATTCTTGCTTTGAAAAAAGCTAGATGCAACACAATGAACAAAACACAAAAAACAGTCTCGAGACACATTTTTAAAAATTAAAGTTCTTTTAATTTGACACAGCTTCATAAAAATGCAGTGCTTGTGCGTCCAGAGACTATACAAACAGTGAGATTCGGCGCAAAAGTAAAAAAAAAACATCTAGCGCATGTTTGCATAGAAATACAATTGAAAAACAAAACAGACGGACGCAAAAACACGTTTGGTGTGTTGCGTTGATTCTTGCACAGAGATGACAGCAAACAAGGCTTTCGTTCATTGTCATGGCAGTATTACTAAAACCTAAACATATGTAAAACTAACACTGTTCTTTAGCTGCCTGTCAAGCACTGATATTTCCTTCAGGAAAATGCAAAACGAGTTACATAAGTACATGTGGTTCATTCATAATACTCAATACTTATGTTAATGCACTCTTACATAAACACTGTAATACAAAGTAAATATTAATGCTTTGTTTGTGTTTTTTTTTTTTTTTTTTCAGGAAGTATTGCCATAATAGTGCCTCTAGTTCTTCTTGTGAGCATCATTACCGCTGTTACGGTGGGGCTCCTTATTTGCAAAAGATGTCAAAGGTAAACTTATAAACTGATCTGTTATAGACCGTGCAATTGCACATGTAATTTGTTGATATTACCTCAGAGAATCTCTGAGACTAGCTCTGCTTCATCAGATATTCTTAGACGTATTGTGCAAAAGTTTTAGGCACTTGTGAAAATTTGCATAGTGAGGATTTCTTCAAAAATAATGCAATAAATAGTTTTCATTGATCAATTAATGTCATACAAAGTCCGGTAAACATAAAAAAATAGCTAAATCAATATTTGGTTTGACCACCTTTGCATTCAAAATAGCACCAATTCTCCTACGTACACCTGGACACAGTTTTTCTTGTTTTTTGGCAGATAGGATGTTCCAAGCTTCTTGGACAATATGCCACAGTTCTTCTATCTATTTAGGTTGTCTCAATTGCTTCTGTCTCTTCATGTAATCCCCGACTGACTCGAAGTTCAGTGATGGGCACTGTGGGGGCCATGCCATCTGTTGCAGGGCTCCCTGTTCTTCTATTTTATTCTAATCTATTTGCAAAAGAAATGTTTGTCTAAAATTTATATTTCCCATTGACACACTAAAACTGAAGATATAAATAACCATCTTAAGACAAATGTTTTGTGAAACATATGTGCCTAAGACTTTTGCTCAGTACTGTATCTACAAACATAATTTACATGATTATACGTAATCTCGTTCCAGAGGTAAACAGGTTCAACGGCAGCCCATGCTGAATGGTGGCTTGAATGTAGAGATCAGAAATCCGTCCTATAACATGTACGAAGTTGACCACGACAATCACATAGACGTTGGAAGCTTTCTGCACCCCAGCTTTACCCTTGACCCTCATAAGGTACAAAAAGAGTATGAATTCTATCTCTGGTATCACCTTCTGGACTTAAATGACATCAGTGGCATGATGGTTAATGTCTAATTTGATTAAGTATTTCTTTATCGTTGGAATTTAGCATAAACGTCTATAGTACATGAAACTAGTTTAGCCAGTTTAATTGGTTGTTGACAAGGACCAATTGTTATCAAAATCCATGATGGTTTTGTCGAATGAGCGGCCGGTGTATTCTCATTCTCATAAATCGTTGTAAAACAATTCTTGCGTAAATTGTCGCATTCAAGTTGTCAATTCAATGCAACAATTAAAGTAAGATTGTTTTTACAAGCGATTTGCACGGAAATTTGTTCACCATTTCATTAATGAGGGCCAATAAGAGTAAGAGTAAAGACCTGTTGAGACCAAGTCCAATCATACTAAACAACACAAAAGTATTACATTTTCACAAACGTTTTTTGAACAAAAACATTCGCAACTGATGCTGCTATTTCGTAATTCTCTTAAAATACGCTTGGATGCCAGAATGAACTGGACAATTAGTAGGATCTTTCTGGTCTTATAAGGATATTTCTTGGCATTGAGCCAAAATCCCACAAGGATATTTATTCTTTATAGCACTTAGAGATTTGCACCGATTTCTTTGCCTCAGCAGATTGACTGTGATAAAATCAAAAAAGATTAGCCATTTTAGTTTTAGACTCTTGCATTACAATAATATAATATCATTACCTTTGCCCTCTATGTTTTGCTAACCCTTTATATGCAATTTGAGTTGCAACCATAAATCCCCAAATTATGTTGGCAAGGGATATGCATGAAGCCGAATACCTTATTCGGAAAGGCACGAATAATGACTTCAAAACGAATAACGAATTCATCCAATACAAAAATATCTGATCATCCAGTGAGCACAGGTATTAAGCAATATTTTAAATAAACAAATCCAAAATTACAAAGCAATGATGAGTCTGGGAAGTCAATATTACTATAGTGTAAACCTTATGAATGAAAATGCACATGGTGTGATTTCAAGTTCTTTGGATGGCCACATTCTTGACTCTGTTTTAGTCTCTGTTAATCGTCTCAGAAATCGAATCTTGTCAAGAGTTACATTAACTAAGATACTATATCATACACATTTTCCACTTCTTAAAATGTCTGTTAACACATTAACACCAACTGTTGCACACAATTTACACGTAAGGATCCATAAACCAACCTGATCGTGATGTTGAATTCCTTACCAGAGAAGTGATGATTTTATAGCAGAGCTCGTCTGTCCGTCTCTTTAAGCTGACCACATTTATATCCACATCACCAATTAAGGTAAAAGCCTTTATTCCCAAACAGTTTAAATTTTCCATAGAGGTTTAAATACCTGTAAATCTATTCAGAATATTCCTGCACATGCACGGAGGATTGCAGAGAAATCAAAACATGTGAATTTTTCCCACTTTTTTCTTCTAGAAATGTATAGAGGCTCGCTCTTGCTATTTATTCCACTGTATTTCGCTAATTCAACACATGCAATTTAACTAAATATTTATGTCCTCCACATTATGTTAAAATATATGCACACAAAATAAGCCTCAAGTGTAGCCTAACATAAAACTGTCTGATATAAATTTACGGTGATTTCACCTGTTTGTAGGCTTAATAAATTTTTTAGATTAATTTTTAACACATTATAGACATAAACCAAAATTATTTTTCAGCAGATATTAATGTAAAAAATACTAGGAGAAACCAAAGCTAAAAACACATTCCACAGTAAATGTAGCCTACATATCCAGCTTCATTTGGTGAGAAAAAATAAAGAATATATTAATAATATAATTCAATAGTAATAATAATAATTATTATTATAATCAGTAATAATAATAATAATTAAATATACCTATCCGAGGCATATTTTATATACAGACACTATAAATGTAAGAGAGTTACATTTTGAAATGAGTTTTGAGACTCTTCCGGTTTAAGCCACGCCCACATCCAGATTTGTACAGATAATTTTGTCATAGTAATGGATACAAATACAGATAATTTTGTCATAGTAACGGATACAAATACAGATACAGATAATGGCTACGCTGCACACCCCTAATGTTGGCTAATTTATTATTTTATTTGCTTTTTGTTTATACTGTACTGCATTGGTGCTTAACAGCTAAATCTTGTGTTGCAATGTTTCATTTTGTTTTTCAGGGCTGGTGTGTAAAGTCGAGTGACTCTCGCAATTTACCCAGACAACCTTTATCAGCACACACTCTACCTATCCAGAATGTTCCAATGGAACTCATTCCAGGACAGGTGAATTTGGACCTCTGGCTTTCCTTTTTCCACTAAGGAATTCCACCAAGGAATTCCAATAAAGAATTCTTCTGCCAAGTAAAATACAGTAGTTCATTACCATAACTGTAGAAGTTTGCAGCTACCAAGTAATGGAGCAACTTGTCACATTAATATAGAATGTGCGGTCACAGGTGTTTGTTTATTAATTTATTTGTTTGCAAAGGTTTCTAGTGCAGGTCATCCAATCAGAATTATCTGTTTTTGTCATTTTGTTTTTCCAGGCCATGAACTATTCAAACCCTATCTACTCAAAGATGTACCATCACGGACAGCACTGTCGAAAGCCAGTCATCAACCTTGACATGAGGCGTGAACTACACCCAAAGAGACTGGAAACGGCAATTCAAGAAACGGCGGCGTGACCTAGCTTTTTCACAATCTGCTTCTTTTTTATAAAGATCTGTATAAAATGTACAAAGAGACGAAAATAAACTTTTTATGTCCAGCCAGGTTAAGTCATCTGTTTTTGCTTGTCACCTCATTTTCTGTCCCACATAAATGTGCCATTAGGATATTGTTTAAATAACATTTTGTTTTGTTTTGTTTCGTTTTACAATTGTTTTTGCAAAAACAAAAAATGAAATGAAAAACAAACATTCAAAGCTGCTCTTTATATACATTTAAAGACATTAAATACAGTTTTATATAGGTTTATTTGCATACACAATATATATATATATATATATATATATATATATATATATATATATATATATATATATATATATATATATATATATATGTTTTTCCTTTTGGTGTCCGCCAATGCCTAGATATTCCCAAGTTGCCTCTTACATTTAGCAGTGTTAGAAAAAGAGAGACACCTATTTAATAAATGCACAAATGCGCACATTGCACAGAATTTAATTTTTATATATGTTGTATTGATTCTGCATATATGTTTCCCATATTTTGATGTTTAAGTTGACCAGTGTTGCTAAATGATTTAAATATGCAGAGTCAAAACCGAAAGTGAAACCAACCCACTATGGTTTCATGTGAATATATCTTTTTGATATTACATTAAGATATCTTTCAGCACTTACAGGGACAATAAAATGCATTTTATTTCACAGAGATTCACTTTTACTGTGTATGTTATGCCATGTTTTAAAAAAGAATTCTCTGTGCAAATGTACACAACTACAGGAAGACAAGAAAGTTTTATAATTTTATAGTTGATTTGTACATTCAGTTTGCTTGTACTTTCTGGGAATGTATTAAATGTAGAACTTTTATACTAAAAAAAAAAAGAAAAAGTATACAGTATATTGGCCCGTCTTCACTTTGGGTTGCAACTAAAGTGTTTTTTTAATTATAAATCCTGTAATAATTCAAAAGCTTGATATTGATCTGAGCAATCGCAAAGTTTGCTACTGTGTTAAGGGTGTTTAGAGGAAACGGTTTAAATATGTTATTTAAATACACACATATAGATACGCCTAATGTGATTTTGGACCAAGAACTATGAAATAAAATGTTTTTTCTTGTGATTTAAAATGTGCAACAGTTGTTACTTAGAAATGCACAACGTTTACACAGCTAGTTTCATAATACAGCTTATTTGCAAGTATAAACATACAAACAAAAGTCTTTCATTGTTACGTGTAATAATTATGTATTCTTTCTTGTTCCCTATCTGTCACTCACTCGACGTTGTGTCGATGTAGTGACACTAGGGGTCACTCTTGAGAGCCCGAGACACCTCTGGTCTTTGATAAAAGGCCATTGAAAATTGGCGAGTGGTATTATAAACCGGACATACGGGTATAGAAGGAGCTGGTATGCAACCACTCATTTAGATTTTCTCTTCAGAGCCGAACGGTCATGCTCACTGAGCTGAATTCCCACACCTGTTCATTCACCTCTGCTGGATCTGACGGCGCATTTCAGCGGCTTCTCCCTCCTCTGCACTGGTGCACTGCAGAGAATGCCCCTGGGCACTTCAGCAGAAATAAAAGAGTATATTTCTCTAAAAGAGTATATTTCTCTAAAAGAGCGGCACACACGGAACATCTTTTTAAAGACGTGTCTTTTTAAAGATGCCTTTCCGATTGTGTGTTATTCCTGGTTGCGCTCATTATCTCTCGCCTTCTGACGGTCACGATCGCTGTCTTTCGTGTCTGGGCACTGCTCATGTGGAGACAGCATTCATGGATGGTCATCTACTCATTGCGAGGACATTTCCATGGCAACGATGCGGTCGCGGCTCACCTTCGTAAGAAAGCAAGCCACCCCAGAGGCTCCCCGCCTCTGTCCTTTTACCCACGGGTATGAGGCCAGTGCGGCTAGCACTGGGGGCGATTTGGGGACCCCAATGGGACCACCTCTGCCGAGTATCCCCCCGCGGACTTCCCATTCCCCAGCACGCTCGTCTGCCCCGATCGGGCTTCCGGATGAGTCCGCCGGCTCGTCTCATGGCGAGTTCGACCTCTTATTCGGAGCCCGCGAAAGTGATGAGCTCTCGAGCGCAGTATCGGAGAGCGGGCTTGTCCAGTCGGACGTGGAAGCCTCAGCTGGGCTCCTCCCTTCGGGGACGATTGCCCAGTCACAGGCTGACACAGAGATGATGACATACTTTCCCGGGCAGACACGAGCATCGGCTAGAGTGGAACCCTCCACTCTTCCCTGAACCCTTGCAGCTCAATGATTGGTTCCTGGGCTCGTTTCTTTCTTCCCGGAAGTGCATGAAGAGCTGACAAGGTCGTGGGAGGCACTTTTTTACTGCCTGGTCCCGATCTTTTCAGCCTCCCCGCCCTCACTACCCTCGGTGGTGGGGCGGCCAAGGGCTATTCGGCAATTCCCCGGTGGATAAAGGTGCTCGCTGTGCACCTATGCCCGCAGAGTGCCGCCACCTGGCACGGGTGCCCAAAGCCCCCGTCCAAGGCCTGTAGGTTTACGTCATCTCTGACGGCCATGGCCTATGGTGCCGCTGGACAAGCCACTTCCGCCCTGCACGCCATTGCTCCTGCAAGTCCGCCAAGGCACTAAAGAAACTGCACGAGGGTAGTTCCGCCCCGGGATTGATGCAGGAACTGCGCTCGGCGACCGACCTCGCTCTCTGAGCAACGGAGGTCACGGCGCGGTCTCTCGGGCGGACGATGTCCACATTAGTGGTCCAGGAGCGCCACCTTTGGCTCAACCTGGTCGAGATGGGTGAGGCCGACAGGACACGGTTCTATTCGACATGGCCTATTCGGCAACAACATCAAGGACTTTGCCCAGCAGTTCTCGACGGTGGAGCAGTAGACGGAGGCTATCCGGTATATCCTGCCCCGGTGCAGCTCAAGATCCTGCACCCCGTCTACTCATTACCAAGGGCGTCCCCCTGCGGTGACTGCACCCTTTGACCCAGCCCCGGTGTAGAGCCCACCACAGGAAGCAGACGCCACCCATCTCGCGGCCGCCAAGAACCCATGAAAGGCTTCAAGTGCCCTTGAGACGGGCGACCCAGGGACGACGAAACCCGCTGCTCTGGAACTGGTAAGCAGATCTCTCCATCCCCCGGTCGAAGGCCGGGAGAAGAATCTTTTTGTTACCTTTTGCATTTGATTGCGCTGCATGCCCAAGTGACTGCAGTACCCAAGAGTTCAGCAACAGCGGTTTCCATGTTCCCTGGGTCATGTATCCAGTGTGCATGGCCGTCATCACGACCACCGTCCACCACTCTATTTGGCAGGTTTGGCGCCTCAGCGGCGGTCTCCCGCCCCTGAGCACCCAGCTGTGGCACAAATCTGCCCCCGATGTGACAGTCTCCACGGGTCACAAGGACAGGCCTCTTCCTCCCCCATCCCAGGCTGTTCCGTGGGTGGTCACAAGGAGCCAGGTAAGTGCTTTGATGTCCCTAGACTCAGCACGGACACGACATGGTGTGGCACCTCGAGCTCCACCCTGCTGCGAGGCCCAACCTGCCGATACGTCCAACGATGTTGTTCTTTTGGTCCCCCTTGCGTGGGACTTGGACATGTGGCTAGCATTTTCCAGTCCATCACAATGGCTGGTCCGGACCGTCCGACTCGGCTACGCAATTCAGTTCGCCAGGTGTCTGCCCAGGTTCAGCGGTATCCACTTCACCTTGATGAAGGACGAAAACGCTGCTACCTTGCGCATGGAGATCGCTACCCTCCTACGGAAGGGTGCGATAGAACCTGTTCCTCCGGCCAAGATGAAGAAGGGGTTTTTCAGCCCCTACTTCATCATACCGAAAAAAGGGAGTGGGTTGCGGCCAATCTTGGACCTGCGAGTACTGAACCGGGCTTTACACAGACTCCCGTTCAAGATGCTGACGCAAAAATGCATTCTGGCGAGCGTCCGGCATCAAGATTGCTTCACGGCTGTAGACCTGAAGGATGCGTACTCCCACGTCTCGATCCTTCCTCGACACAGACCCTTCCTGCGGTTTGCATTCGAGGGTCAGGCGTATCAGTACAAGGTCCTTCCTTTCGGCCTGTCCCTATCTCCTCGCATCTTCACGAAGGTCGCAGAGGCAGCCCTTGCCCCGATAAGGGAGGTGGGCATTCGCTTTCTCGATGACTGGCTAATCTTAGCTCACTCTCAGGACGTGTTGTGTGCACACAGGGACTTGGTGCTCTCACACCTCAGCCGACTAGGGCTTTGGGTCAACTGGGAAAAGAGCAAGCTCCTCCCGATTCAGAGCATATCTTTTCTCGGTTTGGAGTTGGACTCTTTAACAGCGCGCCTCACGAATGAGTGTGCCCAGTCGGTGTTGGCCTGTTTGAAGGTGTTCAAACTGAAACTTTCTGAGGCTCATGGGGCATATGGCATCCTCAGTGGTGGCCACCCCGCTCGGCTTGATGCATATGAGACGGCTTCAGCACTGGCTTCAGACTTGAGTTCCGAGATGGGCATGGCGCCACGGGACACATCGCGTGGTCATCACACCGGTCTGTCACCATATTTTCAGCCCTTGGACCAACCTCTCATTTCTACGGGCAGGTGTTCCCCTAGAACTGGTCTACAGGTGTGTCGTGGTTATGACAGACACCTCCAAAACGGGCTGGGGCACTGTTTGCAATGGGCACGCAGCCGTCGGCTTGTGGATGGGCCCGTGACTGTATTGGCACATCAAATGCCTCGAGATGTTGGCAATTCTGCTCGCCCTGTGGAGGTTTCGGCCGTTGATCCAGGGCAAGCACGTGTTAGTTCAGACAGACAACACGGCAATGGTAGCATATGTCAACCGCCAAGGCGGTCTACGCTCTCGTTGTATGTCACAACTCGCCTGCCGTCTCCTCCTCTGGAGTCAGCAGCACTTTAACCTGCTGCGAGCCACTCACATCCCGGGCAACCTCAACACTACAGCGGATGCGCTGTCACGACAGGTTACCCTTGGGGGAGAGTGGGGACTCCATCCACAGGTGGTCCAGCTGATTTGGAGTCGATTCAGACAGGCACAGGTGCACCGGTTTGCCTCCCAAGAATCCTCCCAATGCCCGCTCTGGTACCCTGACTGAGGCCCCCCTCGGCATAAATGTGCTGGCACACAGCTGGCCCCCTGACTTGAGCAAATATGCGTTTTCCCAGAGTGAGCCTACTTGCACAGACCCTGTGCAAGGTCAGGGAGGACGAGGAGCAGGTCGTCCTGGTAGCACCCTACTGGCCCACCTAGACGTGGTTCTCGGACCTCACGCTCATTGTGACAGCCCCCCTGGCGAATTCCCCTGAGGAAGGACCACCCGCGGTGGTAGACACGATCACTCAGGCTAGGGCCCCCTCTATGAGGTGCCTATATGCCTTTTAAGTGGCGTCTGTTTGCTAAGTGGTGTTCTTCCCGACGGGAAGAACCCCAGAGATGCGCAGACGGATCAGTGCTTTCCTTCCTGCAGGAGAGGTTGGAAGGGTGGCTGTCCCCTTCCACCTTGAAGGTGTACGTTGCCACCATAGCAGCACACCACGACGCAGTCGACGGTAAGTCCTTAGGGAAGCACGACCTGATCATCAGGTTCCTGAGAGGCACCAGGTGGTTGAATCCCTCCAGACCGCATCTCGTTCCCTCATGGGACCTCTCTGTAGTTCTTCAGGGTCTACAGAGAGCCCCCTTTGAGCCTTTGCAGTCAGCTGAGCTTAAGGCACTCTCCTTGAAGACTGCCCTCCTGACTGCACTCACTTCCATCAAGAGGGTAGGAGACCTGCAAACTTTCTCTGTCAGCGAAACGTGCCTGGAGTTCGGTCCGGGCTACACTTATGCGATCCTGAGACCCCGACCGGGCTATGTGCCCAAGGTTCCCACGACCCCTTTTAGGGATCAGGTGATAAACCTGCGAGCACTGCCCCAGGAGGAGGCAGATCCAGCCCTATCGTTGCTGTGTCTGGTGCGCGCTTTACGCATCTATTTGGATTGCACGCAGAGCTTTAGAATATCTGAGCAGCTCTTTGTCTGCTTTGGTGCACAGCGGAAAGGAAGCACTGTCTCCAAGCAGAGGATCGCCTACTAGCTCATTGACGCCATAGCTATGGCATATCACGCCCAGGACATGCCGCCCCGGTAAGGCTATGAGCCCATTCTACCAGGGGTGTAGCGGCCTCCTGGGCCCTGGCCAGGGGTGCCTCTCCAACAGACATTTGCAGAGCAGCAGGCTGGGCAACACCTTTTCAAGGTTCTACAACCTCCGGGTGGAACCGGTTTCGTCCCAGGTAGTGGCACGCAATACAATATGGGCATATCGCTTGCACATAGCACCTTCCACCTCCTTTTGAGCTGAAGACGTGTGCCATTAATTCCCAGTAGTGTTCACAAGCTTTGTTCCCTGGTTGACTTCCTCCGAGCCCTGTGGCAGTCGAGTTTTCGGAGAGACTCGCTGCCGGCCCAGTACACGTGCTAACTAAGAGTCCTGTTCTGGGGTAGGTGCTCCACATGTGGTGGTTCCTTGTAAGGCTAACCCCATGCGATATATATCTTCTGCTAAATTCGTTTCCCTGTTGGCAAACTGCCCCAGTCTCCATGTTTGTAGTAACTCCTCCCCCATTGGTCAGGATCTACCTTGAAGACTCTCCACATGGTCAGAAAGACCATGTGACGTATCTTTCCACTTAAATACCCCCCCCCCCTTGGGTGAGCTGTGTCTTCCCCTTGGGAGGGACACCCCCTGACTAGACCTGGCGGCCCAGTCAGATAATCCCCTTCTTTTTTAGGGAGTGGAAAAAGAGAAGGGGAAAAGAGGCCACGACTGGGTCAGCCTGTCTTTATCTTTTGGGTAGTCGACTTGTCCCCAGAGGGCTGCTCGACACTCATAACTATGTTGGGGGAGGTTACGTGTCGACCTGGTGTGCTGGCTATGAGGCACACAGTAGTCTGCCCACCACACACCACCAGTTCACGTAATACAGTTCAGCCAGTTGTGGCGTTTCGTATAGGGACCCCTAGTGTCAATACATCGACACAACATCAAGTGAGTGACAGATAGGGAACGTCATGTTTACTTGTGTAACCTCCGTTCCCTGATGGAGGGAACGAGACGTTGTGTCCCTCCTGCCACAATGCTGAACTACCTGCTGAAATGGCCTGACCTTATATCGGCTCCTCTGCATAAAACCTGAATGAGTGGTTGCATACCAGCTCCTTTTATACCCGTATGTCCGGGGGAGTGGCATGCAAATACCACTCACCAATTTTCATTGGCCTTTTATCAAAGACCAGAGGTGTCTTGGGCTCCCAAGAGTGACCCCTAGTGTCACTACATCGACACAACGTCTCGTTCCCTCCATCAGGAAACGGAGGTTACACAAGTAACCATGACGTTTTATAGGTTTGTAGGGGGTGAGTTCACCACTAAAATTTCCATTTCATGAGCAACTGGGAGCATTTCCATAGATCGCAAGATAACAGCCACCAATAGTTCATTAATGCCAGAGTTTTACATTGTTTATCCAAGATGTCATTACTAGAGGAGTTTACGAACAATCTGGATAAACAGCAAAGAAAACTCGGCACATTGCCATTTACCATGATACTAATTGGACTGGAGATGTTGATGGATCGAGAATTTTCGTGCCCATGTGATCCTGGGTTTAACATAATCTTGATGAGCTTCATATTTGTTGGACCTGCTCTTCTGGCTCTTACTGTAATGGTTTTCTTTCACAGGTCTTGCAAACACAAATCGCCAGAATCGCAAAATTGTGCTGAGTTCTTTCTGCTCTGTCTGATTCCACCTTTAGTGTGGATGTTTCTGTTGTTATTTGAGAGCGAGTATATTGCTTGTGCAGTGACACACTGGGAAGGTGATTACATCTTGGATGAAGAGCTCCAGATAAAGTGGTGTAAATCAACTGGACTGAATGGAACAGACCTTCGAGAACAGACTGAAAAGGTTACTTTTTACGCAAGAGTAAGTGTTACATTACAGCTGTATAATTATATTTTATAAAAATACAAATTTGATTGGCTCTAAAGTCTGATTGGACAAGCCACTTTGAAGTCATTTTCAAATATCTGATGAGCCTTTTAAGACATTACAGTAATTTTACCATGGTTCTAAGTGATATTTTTAGACACAATGCAAATAGTTCCAAAACCTCATTAAATGTGTTTTAAAAAATAAAACACAATTGTAAAGTGTGACATCAAATGGCACATTGCTATGACAATTGCAGCATTGAAGAGTCGAATAAACAAACCAATAAACTGTTTATTTGTCCATGGTCCATGGCAACAAACTAATGCTACTTTCATGCCTTTCTTTTCACAATGTGAATTAGAATAGCTAATTGGCACCCTCTTGCTACTCAAAACAGTATGCTGACTGTAGTAATAATGGCTTTGGAGGACTTTGGTATCATGTGGAAGCAGTGCAATGCATAAAATCATGCAGATATGGGTCAGGAGCTCTGGTTAATGTTCACATCAACCATCAGAATGGGGAAAAAAATGTGATCTCAGTGATTTTGACCGTGGCATGGTGCCAGATGGGTTCATTTGAGTATTTCTGTAACTGCTGATCGCCTGGGATTTTCATGCTCAAAAGTGTCTAGTGTTTACACAAAATGGTGCCAAAAACAAAACAAACAACCAAAAAAAAAAAAAACATCCAGTGAGTGCAGGTCAGCAGACGGAAATGCCTTGTTGATTAGAGAAGTCAACGGAGAATGATGAGACTGGTTTGAGCTGACAGAAAGGCTACGGTAACTTAGATAACCACTCTGTACAATTGTAGTGAGCAAGATAGCATTTCAAAATGCACAACATGTCGAACCTTGAGGCGGATGGACTACAACAGCAGAAGACCATGTCGGGAACTTTATTAGGACCATAGTGTTCCTAATAAAGTGCTCAGTGAGTGAATAAAATGAGGATAAAACATTTGATAGATGACTAGAAGCTCAATAGTCCCCAGTTAAAGCTAGGAAAAGACATTTGCCAGGAACAACAAGGAACTGTAAGTAAATTTGTTCGCATGTAAAGGAGGCTATTTATACACTGTATAAAAATTATGTTAAGTTTACAATAACGCACTAGCAGCTGCGGTTGCCAGACATTTACCATAAGAAAATACAGCGACCACAATTCAGTCTTGACGGGATGTCATTTTGATGCCCGTATATTTTACGGTTCACTACCTTTATATTATTAAATGATAAAAACTTAATATACTAAACTTATGGAACTATAAATGTCTGCTTTTCACTTTAAAATGTATTGTAAATCACTGTAGTAATTACAAATGGCCACATGATGACTTGAAGTTCATCAAGAGTGGCCCTTCCAGAACCAATAATTAATACACATGTAGAAACAGTGCATGTTACTCACACAAACACAAAACACCATCAGGGTAACACATTTGACACAATAATAGTAATAATAATAATAATAATAATAATAATAATAATAATAAATACATTTACATTACATTTATTCATTTGGCAGACGCTTTTATCCAAAGCAACTTACAAATGAGGAATACAACAGAAGTGATTCATCCTAAGGAGACAGTAATACGAGAATTGCTCAGAGAAGCACAAGTAGAGAGGAAGGTGAGAGACAGTTGTGAATTTTTTTTTTTTTTTTTTTTTCATTTTTTAAGAAGAAGAAGAACACCGTTATTGCATTAGTAGGATTGGCAGCTCACCCGCTGATCATAAGCTTCTGGAGGGCACACAGACATTAGCGAATGAAGATAGGGGAGTGCGGAGCCAGTGGGTGTTCTGTAAATAAGCATCAATGCCTTGAACTTGATGCGAGCAACCACTGGCAAACAGTGCAGTTTGATAAAGAGAGGCATGAGGCCTCCAGTCTTGGGCTCGTTCAAGACTAATATCTGTACATTATTCCAAACTTTTGGATGCCAGTGTATATATATATATACACACTACCGGTCAAATATTTTGAAACACTTGACTGAAATGTTTCTCATGATCTTAAAAATCTTTTGATCTGAAAGCATATGCTTAAATGTTTGAAATTAGTTTTGTGGTCAAAAATATAATTGTGCCAACATGTTAATTTATATAATTACAAAACTAAAATTTAATTTGAAAAAAAAAAAAGTTTTTGAAATTGATGACTTGGACCAAATAATAAAGAAAAGCAGCCAATAAGTGCCCAACATAGATGGGAACTCCTTCAATACTGTTCAAAAAGCATCCCAGGGTGATACCTCAAGAAGTTGGTTGAGAAAATGTCAAGAGTACATGTCTGCAAATTCTAGGCAAAGGGTGACTACTTTGAAGATGCTAAAATATAACACAGTTTTGATTTATTTTGGATTTTTAGTCACAATATAATTCCCATAGTTCCACTGATGTTATTCCATAGTTTTAATGACTTTACTATTATTCTAAAATGTGAAGAAAAAAATATATATAATAAAGAATGAGTGTTTCAAAACTTTTGACTGGTAGTGTGTATATATATATATAATATCTAACCGAAACCTGTGCCAAGTCAAATATGGGATCACGGATGTTCCACTGTGGTGACACCTAACAGAAGCAACTGAAAGAAGAAGAAGAATATATATAATGTTTAACCGTAAAATTACATGTATTTTATTGTTCAAAATATTTTTTATTTTTTTTTATTTTTTTTTTTTTACCATATAAGCCGAAAAGACTTTCAAATTTAGGAGGCTAATCTTATTATATAAAAACAGTGTTGTCATCCAACCCTTATAATAATCTTTTATTATTTTTTATTAGCTTTCAGCTTTAGTTCTACTCCCAGTCCTATGCATTTCCATCATGACTGCTGTGATTTACAGAGACTGCAAAAACAAACATTTGGCGCGAATGGATAAACATGATGAACCAACACTTCAGACAAAGTCATCTCTCTGCATCTCAGAAGTGGAACTACAGCACCAGTCTACATGAATACATTTATGGAAAAATCAAAGGGTCATAGACTTATAGGTTCAGACAGGTACATGAAACATATTTTTTTATTTCTGGTGTGATGTCTTATAGTTTATTTTTTCTATATGTGTGAACAAAGGTTGTCAGTATGCAACAACAAGATGTGTGGTCTACCACACCATAGTGCTTATCATAACAGTCTGGTGCAGACTTTCAGCAAGATGCTGAAAAGCAATAGGTGTCACTTTTGTAAAATGTTGAAAACATAATTGACATCAATAACGTGATTTGATCAGGAATGTGTCTAAATGTGTCAGAGGCATGTTGCAAAACCTGGCACTCAAGATCTCCCCCCTACAATAGTGTACTTTGAATATGAACCATTGAAATGTACAGCTTTTTACTGTCACTGACACGAATCAACCAACCAACACACTTTCTCACATCATATGCACCTGTTCATAGTCCAGTAATCCATTTTTGTACCCCCTAATACTAACCTGGATTTTAATTTTGGATCTGTCAAGATTTTCCATAGATTTACAAAGCTTGGGAAATGCAAGGAGGGAGCAACGCTTAATATTTCCCAGCAACATTTATGGTTGGATTGTTGAAGTCCTGTAATCACTTAATGTAAATTAAAAATCTGCATAATTAAGTGATGTTCCTCTCTATTTGAATTCCATATAATATTTGGTTCCTTTCTGTGTATACATTTGTAGGTTCACTTAAAGGGGTCATGTCATGAGGAATCAAATTTTCCTTGATATTTTGACATATAAGAGGTCATTCTATTATAAAAACATACTGTCAATTTCAGAACCAAATGGCAAAAATGCCTCGTTCTCTGCTTCCATGACTTCCTTTCGTCACTAGGAGGCCCATTAATTCATGACCATCTCTACAGCAACAACGCCTACTTCGCATCATTGCACACTTGGGTGTGGTTTACTAACTATTGCTGAACACCAAAGGGAACCAATCAGGACTATTTTGAATTATTTTGTATATAACATGCACTAGACAGACTTTGTTTATCGTGCTTTGGACTATGTATGTTCGTTTTGTTTTGTTGGGTTTTTTTTTTTTGTTGTTTTTTTGTTTTTTGTGTGATAACAGTTGTGCTTGAGATTTGATGCTCAAATGGCTGCATTTTACGACAGTTTTTATTTGTAGCGCCCCTTAGGGGCAGAATTGTACGAAACTTTGCTGAAATCTTCTACACGTCCTGTTGACTATGTATACCTGGTTTGGAGATTGTGTTATGTAGATATTACTTATTGATTGATTACTCAAATTGCGTTAAACTGAAGGAATTGTATCGTTAATATCTTAGGAACAATTTTACATATTGAAATTCTTTTGATAACTCTTTGTCAGGGGGATCTGCAGATGATGTATACAAAATGTGGGGCCAATCGGACTAACGGTCTAGGAGGGGTTTGAAAAAGTAGGTTTTTCAAAAAATATCCAAATGGCGGAAAACATTTATAGACAAAAATGAAGTCGGAGATATACGTTTTGTACAGCTTGACTCAAGGATTCAGAGGATTTTATTTCTTATTTATTTATTTATTTTATTCTAGCCCTTACAGTTCAGGAGTTATGGGCCAAAACACATTTGCATTTGATATAGTGCCACCTATTGGCTGATCAGGGTAAGTACATGTGCATGTCTAAGTTTTGTGACTACTACCATTCCCCAAAATTTCATGTCTCTAGCCTTATGGTTTGGTCTGCATGATCAGTTTTAGGAGAGAATAATAATAATAATAATAATAATAATAATAATAAATATAGCCACAAGTTTCAATCATCGGGTCCATGCACATGTGCAGAATGACCAAAATAATCAGAATTGACAGAAATTATCCAGTGGATGCCAAATAATACAAACTGACAGAATAGATCATGCCTAAACTACATTTGTTGAAAAGTGAATTGGGTACTAAAATTTTGAATATGCAAAAAGCACAAAAGCAGTATAAAATTAATCCACATGACTCCAGTGGTTAAATCCATATCTTTTGAAGCAAAATGACGAGAAACAGATCTATGTTTAAGTCTTTTTTTTTTTTTTTTACTATATATTCTCTGGTGATATGCACATTGAATGTGAATCGTGGAGAGGATCTCTGATTTTATTACTGTATACACAGGTGCGGCAAGTAGGGCAGAGCCCCACCTAAAAATCCATCCATTTGAAAACATAGATCCACACTATAAATTTCCAATAATGTAATTTTTTAACCCCGAATATGTTCAAAATGCTGAAATAGACATTTGAAATCAGGCCTAGAATCTTTTTAAGTCATAAATAATTTATCTGAAAACTCTGTTGCATTTTGTATGATAGAGAAACATGCATGTGGAGCAGAGAAACTGCTGCCCTCCCGAACACCACAGCACCAATAATTTTTCAAATGGAAATCTGTGGTCAAATACGGTACTGCAATGAGCCCTAACTGAGATGCAATGGGGCAGAAATGAGTCTGCCCAAAATGAAGTTTCAAACCAAAGGTAACTTTAGTATTAGTGTGTGCCAGCAATCTTACAGATTGCGAACATGGCAACTGCTATTGATTAACGTGTGTAAGAGTGTCATTTCTATTGCAAATTCAGACAAATTGGCCATTAAACAACTTGGTCCTGATCCCACCTATATGAATGTAAGATCTGCTTTTAGCTCAACAAAAGAACCCAGAAAGCAACTGAGGCAAACTAACTTATGCAAATATACATGGAGTTTAATTACTGTTGTGTTTTATTTATGTTGTCATGCATATGTTATCTCTTTTATAGATTTATTATATCTCTTTTAATGTTTGTTATAGCCATGTGAAACATGAAGTTCAACATATTTTTAATAATTATTGATGTAGGGATCTTTCTAAACTGGTTTCATTTTGATCGGATTAAAAAACCTATGACTAGTTCGCAAAAGTAGGTTTTTCAAATGATTGATGATGCTAAAACAACGATTTGATTGACAGCAATAGTTCTTGAGGCAAAGATGTTCAGGGTGAGGAGATCTACAGTATCTAGCTACATTAATTACTTGTGTATTTGTTAAACACTAAGAGACATACAGCCATTTCTGTGCTCAAAAAATGTGATAGTGCCTCCCTTTTTTTTTTTTTTTTTTTACAATTTCATACAGATGTCTGTGACTCAGAGCCAAATAAGTCCATGATGTTTTGTTTCAATCGGCCATTGCTAACCTTGTCTAAAAACATCTGATTCTTAATTGGCTGATGGCGGCCATATTTTTTAGATATGCAATGTCCTTTTAGGTATTGATGGGGTGTGGGACAAAGAGGCTACATACAAAATTTCAAGTCAGTCGGGGCAATGGTCTTATTGAAGATCCATTTTCATGTTTGTTCAAATAATAGCACCACCAAGTCACCACTCGCCACCAATTTTTTTGTGTGTCCTCAGAATGATCCCCTACATAAGTGTCAAGTTTGGTGAAGCTATTTCCGTTCAAAAGTTAAAGCCATTTAAGTAAAATTGGCCCTGCCTACTACGAACATTTTGAATGGGCGTGGCCATCCTGAATTGAAAGTTCAAAATATTTTTGATAATTATTGATATTGGGACTCCAACGAATATGCACTGGTTTTGTTCTGATTGGTCAAATGGCCTAGGACTAGTTCGCAAAAGTAGGTTTTACAAAAAATCGCAAATTGCGAAAAGATTTTCATGACGGAAATGAAATCAGAGATATCCATTTTGTTTGTCTTGAGGAATCCAGTGAAATAAGGCACTTGAGTATGTGACATATGGTTCAAAAGTTAAGGCCATTTTTGAAAATATGTTTGTTTTTATCACCGTGTGGCTGATCGGGCCGAAACTTTGCATCCACCGTTTCAGCTGGTGTGCTGGTGTAAGTTTCAGGTCTCTAGGAATTATGGTTTGGTCTGCATGATGACTTTTGCAGCAGAATTATAATAATAATAATGATAAATATAGCTACAAGCAGCAATTATCGGGGTTCAAGCACAGCAGGGCCTTTAAGCCCATGTTCTGCATTATATTATGCATTTCTTAAACAATATGCAACAAAGACAATGCACAAATTGAATACAGAATGCCAACTTGTTGGGAATAGAGGTCCCCTGTTAAAGTCATTTTACATGTAGTTATTTTTTATAGTGCCACCAAGTGGCAAAGACCCATTTCTTTGTATGTGTGTCCATAGAATGAGCCTTCACATAAGTTTGTCAAATTTCGTGACAATTTCTCACTCCGTTTAAAAGTTTTTTAAGTAAAAGTGGCTGAGTCAACTAGTTATATTTTGCATGCTGTCGACACGCAAAATCAAAAGTTAAATATTTTTTTGATATTATTGATAAATAGACTCCAGAGAATCTTATGGCACTGGTTTAGTTCGAATTTATGTTTTTAACGTAATCTCAAATATTTAACAAATGGTTTGACTGACACCAATGGTTCTTGTTCAGAATGAGAAGAGCTATCATATGATATTAATTACTTGTGTTTTTTGAAACACATTCCCCAAAATTCTACAAACAATACCCCATAATGACAACATGAAAGAAGTTTGTTTGAAATCTTTGCAAATTTATAAAAAAAAATCACATGTACATAAGTATTCACAGCCTTTGCCATGACACTCAAAATTGAGCTCAGGTGTTTCCACTGATCATCCTTGAGATGTTTCTACAACTTGATTGGAGTCCACCTGTGGTAAATTCAGTTGATTGGACATGATTTGGAAAGGCACACACCTGTCTATATAAGGTCCCACAGTTAACAGTGCATGTCAGAGCACAAACCAAGCCATGAAGTCCAAGGAATTGTCTGTAGATCTCCGAGACAGGATTGTATCGAGGCACAGATCTGGGGAAGGGTACAGAAAAATGTCTGCAGCCTTGAAGGTCCCAGTGAGCACAGTGGCCTCCATCATCCATAAATGGAAGAAGTTTGGAACCACCAGGACTCTTCTTAGAGCTGGCCGCCTGGCCAAACTGAGCGATCGGGGGAGAAGGGCCTTAGTCAGGGAGGTGACCAAGAACCTGATGGTCACTCTGACAGAGCTCTAGCATTTCTCTGTGGAGAGAGGAGAATCTTCCAGAAGAACAACCATCTCTGCAGCACTCCACCAATCAAGCCTGTATGGTAGAGTGGCCAGACGGATGCCACTCCTCGGTAAAAGGCACATGACAGCCCACCTGGAGGACTCTCAGACCATGAGAAACAAAATTCTCTGGTCTGATGAAACAAAGATTGAACTCTTTGGCCTGAATGGCAAGCGTCATGTCTGGAGGAAACCAGGCACAGCTCATCACCTGGCCAATACCATCCCTACAGTGAAGCATGGTGGTGGCAGCATCATGCTGTGGGGATGTTTTTCAGCGGCAGGAACTGGGAGACTAGTCAGGATCGAGGGAAAGATGAATGAAGCAATGTACAGAGACATCCTTGATGAAAACCTGATCCAGAGCGCTCTGGACCTCAGACTGGGGTGAAGATTCATCTTCCAACAGGACAACGACCCTAAGCACACAGCCAAGATAACAAAGGAGTGGCTCTGGGACAATTCTGTGAATGTCTTTGAGTGGCCCAGCCAGAGCCCAGACTTGAACCCGATTGAACATCTCTGGAGAGATCTGAAAATGGCTGTGCACCGACACTCCCCATCCAACCTGATGGAGCTTGAGAGGTCCTGCAAAGAAGAATGGGAGAAACTGCCCAAAAATAGGTGTGCCAAACTTGTAGCATCATACTCAAAAAGACTTGAGGCTGTAATTGGTGCCAAAGGTGCTTCAACAAAGTATTGAGCAAAGGCTGTGAATACTTATGTACATGTGATTTTTTTATTTTTAATACATTTGCAACGATTTCAAACAAACTTCTTTCACGTTGTCATTATGGGGTATTGTTTGTAGAATTTTTAGGAAAATAATGAATTTAATCCATTTTGGAATAAGACTGTAACATAACATAATGTAGAAAAAGTGAAGCGCTGTGAATACTTTCCGGATGCACTGTAAAACCGTTAACACGCACAAAAATCGTGATACCACCTCCCAGTGGTGATTTATTTAAACTTTGCACAGACCTCTTAGGCCAAGATTCAAATAGGTCCACCGAGTTTCGTTCCAATCGTCCTTTGTTAACCTTGTCTAAGAGCTGCTGAAAGCTGATTGGCCGATGGCCTGAAACAGCCGACCATGTTTCTCAATATACGCAAATGTCCTCATAGAAACCATACCAGGAGAAACCAAAGTTAACAACATATTCCACAGTTAATGTGGCAAACAATTAAGCTTCATCTGTTAAGAAAATAAATTATAATTTAAATCAATAATAACTGTAAAATAATAATAATAATTATTAATTTTATTATAAGGCTATTATTATGAAAAGGCATACACAAGGCATATTTTAACAGAAACTATAAACGTAAGAGTAACATAAAAACAATGGGTGTTTCCTTTAGTTTTAATGCACTTCCGGTTTAAGCCCCGCCCACACCAGGTTCTATCCGAATACAGAGACAGATATAGATAATTTTGTCATATGAACAAATACAAATACATATACAGAAAATGGCTTCGCTGCACACCTCTATAGACCTTTTTCACAGACTGTGATGACGCTTTTCCGCCTTATTTAGCGGTGTAAATCTCGCAATGTTTTTTTTTATATTATACATTTTTTAAATATTGAGTGTAAATTTATAACATAATTCTTTTGTTATTTTACCCTGGAATTATTATTATTATTATTATTATTATTATATTTTTTTTTTATTACCATTGCTGCAAGGGGGTTTCTATTACAGCTGCTGCGATAGTGACAGTAAATTTAGCATCTTCTCCCATTTTACTGTCTTAATCCACCACTCTCTATGATTTTTCCTCTTCTGGAAAGTCATTCAAATGTAATAGTGATTTTTTTTTCTTTTGGTCTTGGAGCAAATGGGTAAGTGAAAATAATATTTGCTGTGATCTCCTATTCACCACTGTCGAAGTTTACCCTGCAAACTTTTACTTCCGCCTTCCAAAACCCAGAGATTGAAAAAGGTCTATTGTCAGTATTTACAGTATATTTGTTTCAGGAATAAATCTATAGATCTCTGGTGATATAATTTAAAGCCACAGTCCTCAAAAGCTGATACAGCACAAGGAATTGTTTTTAGAGACTAAAATAATTATTTGTAACTGAAAACACAGTCAAATGAGTGCTGCTACTATTTGATGACATTTGGTTTAGCTCTTGTTCGCTGAGGCCACAACATTTTTGCTGATGCACTGTGAGAAGATCACTTCCTGCCTTGCTGTTGTTGCAGAAGCAGGCAACACCCAGACAACTCATCACAACAGAGAAGAAGAGTAAAAACATTGCAGAACTTAAAAATGTATTTTAATATTCAAAGATGAGGAACAATGCATTATTAATTTAATAAAAGTTCTTGTTTACTAGCTGAATTTAGCAATTTAATTTAAGCATATTTAATGTAAATATGAATTGTAGTTCCCTATATGTCACTCACTCGATGTTGTGTCGATGTAGTGACACTAGGGGTCACTCTTGTGAGCCCGAAACACCTCTGGTCTTCGAAAAAATGGCAATGAAAATTGGGGAGTGGTATTTGCATACCACTCCTCCAAACATACGGGTATAAAAGGAGCTGATATGCAGCTATTCATTCAGACTTTCTCTTTGGAGACGAACGGTCGATGCTCACTGAGCTGAATTCTCACGGCTGTTCATTCACCTCTGCTGGATCTGATGGCGCATTTCAGCAGCTTCTCCCCCCTCTGCACTGGTGCACTGCAGGGAACGCCCCTGGGCGCTTCGGCAGAAATAAAAGAGTATATTCTAAAAAAGAGTATATTTCTCTAAAAGAGCGGCACACATGGAACGTCTTTTTTAAGATGCCTTTCCATTTGTGTGTTATTCCTGGTTGCGGTCGTTATCTCTCGCCTCCTGACGGTCACAATCGCTGTCTTTCGTGTCTGGGTGCTGCCCACATGGAGACAGCGTTCGTGGATGGGTCATGTACTCATTGCGAGAACATGTCCATGGCAACGATGCGGTCACGGCTTGCCTTTGTAAGAAAGCAAGCCATCCCAGCGGCTCCCCGCCTCGGTCCTTCTACCAACAGGTATGAGGCCAGCGCGGCTAGCACTGGGGGCGGTTTGGGGACCCCAATGGGAGCACCTCCGCCGGGTATCCCCCCACGGACCTTCCATTCCCCAGCACGCTCGTCTGCCCTGATCGGGCTTCCGGATGAGTCCGCAGGCTCGTCTCACGGCGAGTTCGACCTCTTGTTCGGAGCCCACGAAAGTGATGAGCTATCGAGCGCAGCATTGGAGAGCGGGCTCATCCAGTCGGATTCGGAAGCCTCAGCTGGGCTCCCCCCCTCGGGTACGGTCACCCAGTCACAGGCTGATGTGGAGATGACGGACATGCTTTCCCGGAGAGCCGTGAGCATCGGGCTAGAGTGGAACCCTCCGCTCTCCCCTGAACCTTCGCGGCTCGATGATTGGTTCCTGGGCTCAAGGTGCTGCTCACAGCCACGCTCCGCCCCAGTTCCTTTCTTCCCTGAAATGCACGAGGAGCTGACAATGTTTTACTGGCACCTTTTACTGCCCAGTCCTGATATTTCAGCTCCCCCACCCTCACTACCCTCGATGGTGGTGCGGCCAAGGGCTATTCGGCGATCTTTTAAATTTAAATTAAAATCTATTTCATGCGAATCTTGTGGACCGGACAACGGACATTTCATAAACCAATAGAGAGAGAGAAGCAAACAAAAAGGTCATCAGACTTACTTGTGTTGTGTACTGACCTCTGAAGATGCCACAAAATTTTAACATATTAGTAAGCCAGCTGGCCAAAATGAACATGATCGTCTCCGTTCCAGTGAGCTGTTTGTTGATTGGATTGCAGGCATTGATGGAAGTAAAATTTGGTGCCCATGTAAACAATACTGGAATAAAATTATGTCAAGCCTTGTCATCTGCGTACCTACGTTTTCTGCCTATGCTATAATGGATATATTTGTAAAGCTTTTTGAATTTTTTGAAAGACAGGACGATAATGGAACACCTCAAAGTCAGGACAGTGGAACATCTCAAAGACAGAACATTGGAACATCTCAAAGACAGGACATTGGGACACCTCAAAGACAGGACAGTGGAACATCTCAAAGTCAGGACAGAATAGCACACATAGCTTGTTTCATTCCACCTGCTTTGTGGTTCATTCTGGTGCTTACTGATGGTGATTATATTGCCTGTGCTAGGACAGACTGGAATGGAGAGTATGTCTGTGACACTCATATACATCCCAATTGTCTGATTTGGTGTAAACCCACTGAATATAGCCCAGGAACAAATGAGACTGAACTACGAGCTCTAACTCACAAGTATATTTTTGAGTCAAAGGTGAATATAATATTGTCATTTTCAGTGTCGTGTGTTAAAGGTCTATGGAACACATTTTAAACTTGGGACTATCAGCAAGCAACCAGTACTACAATATTTACAATTTATGTAGCATTTATTGCATACTTAATATTTTTCCTTGGACAAAACAGACTGATCTCACTCTGAATTTGGCAACAGTAGGTTCATAATTCTACAGCCTAAATCATTATGTGCTTGCCAAAATTTGAATCACATGGGAAAGTGGGAGCTCCAATTTCTGCTTGAAATGTGCACAGAGTGGCACCAAATGCGAGTTGTATTTTTGTTTGTAAATTATGTAATACAGTCAACAGGAATACATATATTATTAACTCTACCCCCCTTACCAAAACCCACACCCGAAACCTAACCATCAATGGAGTAAAAATATATTTTTTGAGCAAAAATACAACCTTTGAATTACCCTCACCTTAGATTATGTGCACATGAATACTTTCTGGCCTAAAACCCGTTTCTCAGAGGCTGCTCGTGAAAGTGCTATCAGTAGAATCACAGGGAAATGGGAACATGTTTGATTCGATGCAAAAATGTCTTATGGGCAATGGTGCTTGTCAATAGTTCAGCAGGATTACATTCTGAAACATCATGTCCATTTCATGTATCTTCTGAGTTTATTTTAATGGCACACATTTCTTCTCTGATGGTATCCATCCACCATTTCATTCATCGACCTCTTGGTCTCTGGCCAGTTGGGTCTAGTCTCATCGCTGTCTTCACGACAGAGGCCTCGTGGCTTCTGACTACATGTCCATACCACTGCAGTCGGACCTCTTGCATCTTGTCCTGGATTGAGACCACAGTGAGTGTCTTCCATACATCAGTGTTGGCGACTTTGTCCAACCTTGTTAGTCCTAGTGTCTGCCTGAGCATCCACATTTCCATGGTGTTGAGTGCTGCTTCATGCCTCTTTGTGGCTGCCCAGCATTCAGCTCCATACAGTGTGACTGGCCTGATGTCTGATTTGTAGATCTTTGACTTCAGGCACAATGTGATCTTGCGGTTGCACAGGGCTCCAGTGACCTGGCGCCACTTCATCCAGGCTGCATTGATGTGATGGCTGGCATCATGGAGTGATTCACCATCCGCTGAGAAATGTGAATCGAGATACTTTATTGAGGTCTTGACCTCAGCCTGTGAATGATCTATCCACTTGGTCTCCGCACTCAAGGTATTCTGTCTTCGTAATGTTTAGGCGAAGTATGAAACTGGCCAGGTGTTCGTCCCAGATCTGTGTCTTCTATTTGAGATCCAGCCGAGTTTCATCTGCCAGCGCAATGTCATCGGTGTAGAGTCCATGGATGCAGAGTTTGGATGTCGCTCATCACCGTATCCATCCATAGGATGAAAAACAGTGGTGATAGGGCTGATCACTGATGGACACCCACCTTTATGTCAAATGGTGGTGATGTCCTAATGGTGGCTCGAACCACACTTGTTGCTCCTTAGTAGAGCAGCTGGACACATCGGACGTAGGCTTCAGATATGCCGTGCGATTGGAGAGAGTGCCAGATCAGGTCATATGGGACTAAGTCAAAAGCTTTCTCCAGGTCCAGGAAGGAAAGGCGCACAGTTCTTCTCACTGTGTTTCTCTAACAGCAAGCATGCAGCGTGGATAGCGTCTGTTGTGCCACATCCCTTCACGAAGCCGCATTGATTCATCGTTATCATGACGCGGAACTGGTGGTCCAGTACATGCTCAAAGATCTTCATGGTATGGCATAGCGGCTGGATTGGTCGATAATTGGAGCAGTCATTGACATTGCTTTTGTTCTTCCAAATCGGTATGGTGACACTGGTCAACCAAGCTGGCGGGACTTCGCCGGCATCCACGATCTTATTAAACAACGTCGCAAGGATCTCCGCTCCTCGCATTTCCATGAGCTTCCATACTTCTGCTGGGAGGTCATCTGGCCCGGTTGCCTTGTCCGCCTTCATATTGCTGATGGAGGCCATGACTTCAGCAGCTGATATTGGCTGGATGGGGCCAGTGATAGCTGCTGCATTTGGTATTGGCGGATGTGGGTACTCCTCATTGCACACATTGGCAGAGTAGTCTTTCCATCGTCGGAGGATGTCAGGTGGGTTTATTCAGGAGATGACCATTCTCGTCCTTGTTGTGCTTGACATGTCCAATGTCCTGGGTCACCCAGTAATATGCACTGGCTAGCCTGTAGATCTCATTTGCCCCCTCAAGGGTGTCCAGTTGGTCATAGAAGGAGATATGCGTCTGATAGCCAGCTGGGTGTATCGCTTGCACATAGCGCCGTCCACCTCTTTTGAGCTGAAGACGTGCGCCATTAATTCCCAGAAGTGTTCACAAACTATGTTCCCTGGTTGACTTCCTCCTAGCCCTGTGGCAGTCGAGTTTTCGGAGAAACTCGCTGCCGGCCCAGTACACGTGCTAACTAAGAGTCCTGTTCTGGGGTAGGTGCTCCGCATGTGGCGGTTCCCTGTAAGGCAAACCCCATGCGATGTATATCTTCTGCTAATTCGTTTCCCTGTTGGCAAACTGCGTCTTCCTTGGGCAGAGCCCCTCTGCCCCAGTCTCCATGTTTGTTGTAACTCTTCCCCCATTTGGTAGGATCTACCTTGAAGACTCTCCACATGGTCAGCAAGACCATGTGATGTATTTATCCACTTAAATATCCCCCCCTCTCTTTGGGCGAGGTGTGGTCTCGCGGTGTCCTCCCCTTGGGAGGGACACCCCCCGACTAGACCTGGTGGCCAACTCGGATAATTCTTTTTTTCCACTCCCTAAAAAAAGAAGGGGAAAAGTGGCCACGACTGGGTTAGCCTGTCTTATCATTTGGGTGTCGACTTGTCCCCAAAGGGCCGTTCGACACTCATAACTATGTTGGGGGAGGTTACGTGTCGACCTGGTGTGCTGGCTACGAGGCACACAGTCACACATGGTCTGCCCGTCACACACCGCCAGTTCACGTAACACAGTTCAGCCAGTTGTGGCGTTTCGTATAGGGACCCCTAGTGTCACTACATCAACACAACGTTGAGTGAGTGATAGATAGGGAACGTAATGGTCAGTTGTGTAACCTCCGTTCCCTGATGGAGGGAATGAGACGTTGTGTCCCTCCTGCCACAACGCTGAACTACCCACTGAAATGGCCGGACCTTGTCTTGGCTCTTCAGCATAAAACCTGAATGAGTGTTGCATACCAGCTCCTTTTATACCTGTATGTCTGGGGGAGTGTCATGCAAATACCACTTGCCATTTTTCATTGACCTTTTATCAAAGACCAGAGGTGTCTCGGGCTCCCAAGAGTGACCCCTAGTGTCACTACTTTGACACAACGTCTCATTCCCTCCATCAGGGAACGGAGGTTACACAAGTAACCATGTCGTTCCCATGCTTCCTTTTTCACTTTAACTGTGATGCTGCCTCCAATTTTCCCTTTAATTATGTTTCCCTCCTAATATAAGTTGCTATTGCATTGGGTTAGCCTTCCTTTCTCTTTTCTTTCATGTAAGCAGTTAAATATTTAATATGTGTCTAGATCAATGTGGGATATGGAAAAATTAGATTTTTGGGGTAACCACAGCTGTGAATGATGTTTATTTTATTTTATTATATTTATTTATTTATTTATTTATTTTTGCGTACAATATAGTTGGGGAATGGGTTGTAAAATGGCAAGAATGTTCTGTACATTGCTTAAATAAGAGCAAATGTTGAGCAATATCCAATATCCAATGACCAATCTCCACTAAACTTTATAGTGGCATAGACTTCCATCAATGGGCATAGACTAGGTTTAGACTGTCACATATGGAGCAAACTTTACATTTTTGGGGCAATGTCTGATAGTGTTTTTTTTTTTTTTTTTTTTTTTTTTCTTTTTTTGTGAGTGAACAAGGGTTTTCAGTTTGCAACAACAGTGCAAGCTCATGTACCTTGTATCCATTGCTGTAAGATGCTACTGGTAATACTACATGTTGTAAAGTCTGAAGTAGTTACAGTGTTTAAGATGGTTATATTGATACACTATGTGGAACATCATCTTTTAAATAATCTATTTGGCTAGGCCCCTTAATTCCAGTGATGCACCAGCATACAATATATAGAACTGTGTACTTTCAACTTTATGGCAACAGTTTGGGGAAGACATTTGTTTTGCCTCAGGTTTACTGTGGTTCTTGCTGAGAGGAGCACTTCCTGTCAATTTACTATTAAAGCATGAAGCACAGCTGCCTTCATTTGATGATGCAGAAACATAGATTAATAATACGCAGACAACACATCATAAAAGACGGGACAAGCAAAATCTGCACAAGACTTACCTGTAAGTTTAAAAAAATCTAATGTTTAAACATTTTATAGATGATGTCCAATGTATTATTAATTTTCTGAAAGTATTGTAAATATTCTTAATTAATTAATTATAGAAAGTGAATCTTTTATTTTTCTTTCCAAAAAAGGATGTTTAACTGAGCAATATGGTGTTATATTTATATATTTTTTAAGCCCAGGCCCTTTCATAAGCACAATAAATTATACCCAAAGTAAAATTGTTGCATTTGTAAAAGTCTTTATTCTACGGACAAAATCTGCCTTTAATACATTATATTGAAAATTAACGAGTCAATATTTGCACACAATATTTTGATTAAAACATATATACAGCTCTGGATAAAATTAAGAGACCACTACACAATTATCAGTTTCTCTGGATTTACTAATTATAGGTATGTGTTTGAGTAAAATTATTTTAAAATGATTGAGTAAAACATTTTTGTTTTATTCTATAAAGTACTGACACCATTTCTCACAAATTCAAAATAAAAATATTGTCATTTAGAGCATTTATTTGCTGAAAATGACAACTGCTCAAATAACAAAAAGATGCAGTGTTTTCAGACCTCAAATAATGCAAAGAAAACAAGTTCATATTAATTTTTAAACAACAAAATACTAATGTTTTAACTTAGGAAGAGTTCAGAAATCAGTATTTGGTGGAATAACCCTGATTTTCAATCACAGCTTTCATGCGTCTTGGCCTGCTCTCTACCAGTCTTTCACATTGCTGTTGGGTGACTTTATGCCACTCCTGGCGCAAAAATTCAAGCAGCTCGGCTTTGTATGATGGCTTGTGGCCATCCATCTTCCTCTTGATCACATTCCAGAGGTTTTCAGTGGGGTTCAGGTCTGGAGATTGGGCTGGCCATGACAGGGTCTTGATCCGGTGGTCCTCCATCCACACCTTGATTGACCTGGCTGTGTGGCAAGGAGCATTGTCCTGCTGGAAAACCCAATCCTCAGAGTTAGGGAACGTTGTCAGAGCAGAATGAAGCAAGTTTTCTTCCAGGATAACCTTGTACGTGGCTTGTTTCATGTGTCCTTTACAGGTGGAGGATCGATGATGATTTGGAGGTGCTTCAGCAAGACTGGAATCGGGCAGATTAGTCTGTATGCGTGTGTGCGCGCGTGCGTTTGGAATTACCTGTGTTTAAAGTGACTCTCGTCAAGAATAACATCTCTTCAAATTACCAAAGTGTAAGTACAGCTTGTACAGCTTTTCCATTGCTAAACAACTGTTTACAATCCCACTTGGTCGTGGGGGGTGTGCTAACTTTGCTCCTGAGAGAGTTTGTGTGAGAGCAATATATTGCTCACACAAACTCTCTCAGGAGCAAAGCACACCCCACCAATATATATATATATATATATATATATATATATATATATATATATATATATATATATATATATATATATATATAGAAAGTGAATGATGACTGAGACTGTCAGTCCCTAACATTCTGTCTAACATATTTTGTGTTCCACAGAATACAAAGGGTCACACGGGTATGGAACAACATGAGGGTAGGGAAATGATGACAGAATATTAAATTATGGTTATCACTTTAAAGGGGTAGTTCACCAAAAAAAGAATATTTCAGCTCTGTTGGTCAGTACGATGCAAATGAATGGGCGCCAAAATTGTGATGCCCCAAAAAGAACATAAAGGAATCATAAAAGTAATCCATATGACTCCAGTAGTTAGCAAAATGCAGAGAAGAATGTGAATCACCAAAAACACAAGAAGAAGAATGTGAAAGTGATCTGCTTCTCATCCACACCTATCATATCGCTTCTAAAGATATTGATTTAACCACTGAAGTCTTATGGATTACCTTTATGCTAACTTATGTGATTTTGAGCTTTAAAATGTTGGCACCCATTCACTTGCATTATATGGATTAAAAGAGCTGAGAAATTATTCTAAAAATCTTAATTTGAGTTCAGCAGATGAAAGAAAGTCATATACATCTAGGTTGGCTAGAGGGTGAGTAAATGATGAGAGAATTTTCATTTTTGGGTAAACGATGGAAATGTGAACAACGTCTTGTCAGATACGTGGTATGTAATGTTGTCAATATAGAACAAAGCAAGATCATGTCTTTTATTAATGCCAACTTTTGCTAGTACATTACTTATAGATGTTAGATTAATGTAGATACAATGTTCAGTGTCGACAGAATTTAGATCGTTAGTTCTATACAGCAGTGCCATCGCTCAATAAATATAGAATGTGCAGCCTGCGAAAGGTTCATTTATGGTCAGTAATGCTAACTCAAATTGTGAAACTTCATGTATTGAATCATGAAATATCCACTGCCCACGGTACTGAATGTAGGCATTGCATGTCTAAATTGGTTCTTTTTGACTGTGTAGAGTGAATTTAGTGCTTACACTTTAACAAAGTCTAATGCAATGCAGCAGTGATGGACTCGGCTTGAGTGACAGTCTGTGACAACGCACGCAGCTGTGTGAACTTCCGCTATCATAAAAGTCCCATTCAGTAATCTGTCAATAAATTGCACATTAACTAAGTGTTAACTGAGAGTAAAAAGTACAAACTTTTAAACCTACTCTAAAAGTAAAAAAAAATTCCAATAAGTTACTCAAGTAAATGTAACGGAGTAAATATAGCGTGTTACTACACACCTCATTAAAAGTTGCACATATTAAATTTTTTTTCCGGATAATAGACTGTTGTATTGATCAAGTCGCGGGGATGCAGATCTGTTTGTTTGTCGTGACTCGTGTCTCTCTCTCTGTGTGTGTGTGTGTGTGTGTGTGTGTGTAAGTGTGTGAGACTAGGGAGCTCTTTATAACCGAAACTGAAATAAATGTAGGATATTTTAGACATTGTTTGACATTCTTAACTGGTTTACTATAACCAATGTCTTTGTTTTAATTGGTTATTTTGTTGTGGAATCCTGTAGGACTCTTTGAAATAATTTGGCAAAGTGATTTGGAATCATTATGCGGTCAAGACCTGGAACTACTTCATAGCTGTGCATTTACTGTAAAATAATTGCACACCTTAGAATGTCCGTCAACCAATCTGAATCAAGCATTTAACAGACCCGTGGTATAAATTATTATAATTTTACATATTATATATTTTACTCCCGTCTACTGATGTACTTCAGCTTAGGAATTAATATTACTTGCATTTAAACATCATATATTTGGGTAAATCAGCGTCATTTATTTATTTATTTATTTATTTTAAAGAATAAATTATGTATGTTTCCATTGAAGCAAAGAATTGTGGGTTGTGAGTGCCAACAAAGGATACACCTCTTGCATCCTCCGAATTCCTGTGAAAGAAAGACACATTTGAAGGCTGCATTCGGAGTGTCCTACCTGCGTTTCTGAATCGAGACTCGCAGATAGGATGTATGTGGCCAACGAATGCAACCTCCGGAGCACACAGTCTTCAAAATGAGACACAAGCAAGCTTTGAAGGTTCAGTGTTGAATGTCCCATCACTATTGTTTAGTTTTTTTTTATTTTTCTTTAGTTAGCACTTCTGTTACACAGGGGTAGAGTTATTTTTGCTTGGAGGCATGGTGTGTTTGTTTAGTAAATTTTTTTTAGAGATTTTTCATTACCTCAGGACTATGTTTTGCCATTAATATATATATATATATATAAATATGTTGTCTATTCCTACCCCTGTATGTTTTATATGGGAAGAAATAAAATGTCCTCCTTTTATTGGTTTTGGTAACTGCAGCAGCTCCTGACATGTGATCCAAACTCATATTTCAAACCCTTACTAAAAACTTGCCACAAAATCGCCACTGATTATTTTCACATGCAAATGAGCTTTGCGGCAATCTTGCGGCAAATTGTCCATTGTTGCCAAAAGTTTTCTGGAGGTTCACCACTACTGGAGAAGAGCTGCAAATTTTTGGCAAACATTTGCAACAAATCAAAAGCTCATTTTCATGTGAAAATAACAAGCGGCAAATTTACGTAAGTTTGCCGCAAATAAAAAAAGTTTATTTATTTATTTATTTATTTATTTTTTTATTCAGAGCGAGTGTTTGCTTGTAGTGTGACTGGCTCATTAGAAATCCATTGTTTTGATTCAAAATGTTGATCAATCTGTGGTCAATGGGCAAAGGTGACTGTCCACTTGTCTTTTCAGACTTATTTTCCTGGCAATCCCAGCTGAGATCTAAGCAGGCCTCTTATGTACAGTTTATGTGTACAGTTCCATATGTACAGTTTGAGAATTATAGTTATACAGGACAATGCAAAGGCAGTGAATTGATGTCTCTAATCTCAGGTAAATTGAAATATAAAGTGTGCTTAAGTGTGTCAGTTTATATATATATATATATATCTTTTATATAAATTTGGCTTAATATGCAGAGACAACTATGAGCCATTGGTTGATTCTCCTAAAAGTGTAAACACTGTGGCACAATCAAACCCTTCCAATGTTAGTATTAGCATCCTGACCAGCCTGACATATTGTCTTTGGGGGTGGGTAAGGAGTGGAGGGTAGAGACGTGCTGTCTAATGGCAGACAAGGAAGTGTTTGGGAAACCTGTTTGAAAAAATATATTACTGTATGTTTGGTGATGTTTGGCACTTCACATTTAAATTCTACACTCTCTAAAAGCTTATACAGCACAAGCAATTGGCTCAGAACAAAGATTTGTAGGATATTAGATACAGAAGAAATGCAGCAATATGACTTGAATCTAGGAAAACCCAACCTTTTAGTCCTGGAATTCCTCAACGTCATAAATTAAAATAATCTATCGACTAAGGCGTCAAGGAGCCTAGCTGGCGCTTACATCTGGCCAATCAAACTAACAACGAGACTTGTCCAGATCGCACATGACTTGAGAACATCTCTGCAAAGAGGCCCCTAAGTGCAAAGGATACGGGCATTAAAAGACAGAGAACACACTCCCTGGAATTCCCGAGAAAGACTCAAGAACACACTCTGTTTTGTCCTCCTAAATTACAATGAACAAAACAACGCAAATTCTATGACTCTTTATTCTGGACGATAATTAGTCATGAGATCCTCATTATTCGGCAAACCACATCTAAAAGGAATCCATGAACATTGTACTTTGCTGAGTTAAATCTACAATGTACAGAATGCATTTAAACCCACAATGTACACAATACCTAGCCTTGCTAGATAATTCTGAAAATTACTTTGACCTGTGATTACTTTTATAACTGACAAATGAATTATTATAGCCTGATGTACCTATTAATATGTGTAGTGATTTTTAATCATTTATAACTAACAAATCGATGATTATAATCTTTAATCTGGCAATCTTAACCTGATAATATACCCTGACAATCAGGTTTCTCATAACGTGTAATGTATTATCCATGTTGTAAAACCAATGAATTAACCAGTATGGTTTGTTACCAGGGATTTTCATGTTTTGTTACACACATGTGTAATAGTCATGAAAGTATGTCACATTTAGTATGTAAATGCTTGCTTGTTTATGTAGAGAATATTGATGACAACGAATGTCATGTCTCTTGCACTGCTTTCAAGATATAAAAGTTAATGATTAAACATTCACTATTTTGAGCGGGAAGAATGTAAGGACTCTCTACACAAAGGATGTTAAATCAACTTTGAAAGGGACAGGCCAGTCAACCATGTGACTCTGAAAAGCAACTTCTGATGGGCTCAGGACACCTTTGGGGTGCGGCCAATTTCAGTTCAAAAGTTCCTAAACAGGAAGAACTCCCCTCTCTTCTGCTCTCTTGGAACGGTCTCTTGGTCCTGTCTTCTGCATCTTCACTGCATCTCCTCATCCTCCATGCCATGTAGAGTCCAAGGAAAACTTGGGACTCATCTCAAGGAAGCCTCTCACTCTCTGCTCTACGGTTCACACACCCAACGGGAGTCACGAGTCTTCCTTGCAGAGGGCCTCACTTCAAAGCCCACCTCATCATCCATTGAGACAACAGACAACAAACTATCAGCAATCATAACAGAGTCCAAGACATGGATGGAACGAATTTTTGACAAAGAGCCAAAGAACCAAGCAACACAGTAAATGCAACGCAAGGAAACACAACGACACGCAAGTACATCTCCAGACTTTTGCTCAAAGTGCTGGTGTATTAGTTAAATACTTTGGGTAATCTGATTGCAAATCGAATTAGACTCAAAGAAGGATAAATGGTTCTTAAGACATTGTCAGCAGACTCCATAAAGTTCATTTTCTCTGTATTGATCATTTACTTCACATTCTGTCACTACTCACCAACCTGTTTCATGTTGTATGTGTTAGATTAGTTTTTTATGTTTAGAATAGCAATAAAGTTTGTCTGTATTCAAAGATAATTTGACTGTGGTATATTTTGATAAATAATCTCATCCCTGTTTTTAATAGATTTTGCTTCAAAGCTGTAACTAAATATGTGTAATATTATTTTCAGTAAGCCATGAGAATAATATTACTCCAATAAGTGAATTAATCATAATTCCCTTATAAAAGCTAATTCCTTACAATAGAAATTGTGAGCAGATACAACGAGACGTTGTATTACGATTTTAATGGTGGAGAATTTTATTCAGACAAATAATGTAGTTATTTGTCATTTATCTAATTTATAATGGTTGTCGAATGTGACTAATTCCATTATAAATTTCCTTACATAATAATGTAGAATAAAGAGAGTTTAATTTAATTTTTACCAGTAATAATGGTTTCCTTGTGTCTGGTTTAGCCATGCATGTACTGCATTTGAGGTATTTATACATATTTCTACAGGTAATATAACATGATATAGCAATAACCTCCACGATATGCATGCATTAAAGTGATTTTACCACAGGTAAGTGAAGTTCTTATAGGCACAATATGGAGCATACTTTCAAATAAAAATTTAGAATACATAGATTTTATTGCTCTTATTAAACAGACACAACAGTAATATAAGACACCAGTGTTCAAAAAACAGTAAAATTTACCATTAGTAGTTATCTGGATAAACCATTCTTCCACAAAGTAATCTAGTTCACACACTATTAATGGTTGTCAAGCAATATACAGTAGTAACTTGGTGCTTTAATATATATGGAGTCACCTTAAAAATGCAGTTTTTTTTTCAAGTCATGAATATGTTGGGTATGTATTTGATGTTTAGGGAACACATTATTCACCTTAATAGTCAAAATTGTATCTGCAAATGCATTGCCTTTTGTTTTCAAATGTTAAAATATGATCATGTGAAAAAAATGACTAATGATTCTTTTTTCTGTTGATTAAAGGGAATCTGTACAACTTCAAACAACTATTTTATGAGCATCTCATGAGCCAGACTGCAACCATTTTCTGAGACCATAAAAGAGAGGAATAAGCAAAACATCATCAGTGTCAGGCAGTATATGAGCCTCAAAAGATGCCTTATGCACAAGCATTTTTACATTCATTTAAAAGTGAGCTTGCCAAAACTGCTTTTTTCACCACTTTTCCAATGAGCCTTTTGTTAATTCCATTGGAGGCATTGATTGATGCAGATTACTCATGCCCATGTGAAGTTGGAACGAATACAAAACTTGTAGTCTTCATCTTCATTGCCCCTTTTTGTTTTGTTTTTAATTTAACATTTATCCTTCTACGGCCAATTAAACATAAACCTCTATGCTCCTATAAATGTGCTGAACAATTCGCCTGTTGTCTGGTTCCATCTATTGTGTGGGTCATTCTTCTATTACTTGATGGTGATTATCTTGCGTGTTGTCTAACGACCTGGAATGGACAGTATGTTAAAGAGATAAATGTGAAGTGGTGTAAACCCACTGAAACAAACACAGGACAAAATGAGGACTAAAAGATCAGACTCGTCGGTTCCTTTAATCAATCACAGGTAAGCATTTTCCCTGTTATCTTCAGATCTGGTTAAAAATAGGAAGAAAAAGTGGTTTTCACAAAGATAAATAGGTTGCTACAGCCTTAATTTCATTAAAAAAATATGTTATTCATTGTTTTATTTTATTTATGTTTTTACTTTAGGAACACTTATAAAAGTATGGTGCAATGAAGGGTCTAATATTTATATCTATAATATACTATACTGTAGTAATTACACACCTGGGTAGACTGAGGTAACTGAAAGATTGTAGGTTCAAAGGGGTAAATGATGAACCCTCCATTGTACCATTGAGCACTTCAGGAAAAATATTGCTCTAAAGTGATTATCCTGTAATAAGTAGCTTTAAAAAGTGTTTTTGTTGGATGATAATGTTTTTTGTTTTGTTTGGGGGGTTTTTTCAGCTGGGCGGTTATAGTTTACTCTTAAACTTCAGCATTTTGATAATAATTTTCATTCGTATGATTGACTACCACTGTGATAAAAAGCAAAACGAACAGTGTGAGGAACCAGAATATGATGGAACTTTTGTGTGCTACAGAAAAGGATCAAAACAGGATGAGGAACAGCCTGAGGAACATCCTCAGGAACAGCCAAAGAACCAGCCTGAGGAGCATCCTTAGGAACAGCCAAAGAAACAGCCTGAGGAACAACTAAAGAATCAGCCTGAGGAACATCCTGAGGATCAGTTAAAGAAACATACTAAGGGACAGCTAAAGAAATAGCCTGAGGAACTGCCAAAGAACCAGCCTGAGGAACAGCCTGAGTAACATTAAAAGAAACAGACCAAGGAACAGCTAAAGGAACAGCCAAAGAACCAGACTGAGGAACAGCCAAAGAAACAAACCAAGGATCAGCCTGAGGAACTGCCAAAGAACCAGCCTGAGGATCATCCTGAGGAACAGCCTAAGTAACAGACCAAGGAACAACTAAATAAACCACCTGAGGAACAGCTGTAGAACCAGCCTGAGGAACATCCAAAGAACCAGCCTGAGGAACATCCAAAGAACCAGCCTGAGGAACATACTGAGGAACAGTCAAAGAAACAGACCAAGGAACAGCAAAAGAAACACCCTGAGGAACTGCCAAACAACCAGCCTGAGGAAAATACTGAGGAACAACCAAAGAAACAGACCAAGATACAGCCTGAGGAACATCCTCAGAAACAGCCAAAGAACCAGCTTGAGGAACATCCTGAGTCACAGCCAAAGAATCAAACCAAGGAACAGCTAAAGAAACCACCTGAGGAACATCCGAAGAACAAGCCTGAGGAACATACTGAGGAACAGTCAAAGAAACAGACCAAGGAACAGCTCAAGAAACATTCTGAGGAACAGCAAAAGAACCAGAATGAGGAACATCATGAGGAACAGCCAAATAAACAGACCAAGGAACAGCCTAAGGAACTGCTGAAGAACCAGCCTGAGGAACATCCTGAGTAACAGCCAAAGAAACAGACCAAGAAGCAGCTAAAGAAACAGCCTGAGGAACATCCTGAAGAACATTCAAAGAAACAGACCAAGGAACAACTAAAAAAACAGACTGAGGAACAGCAAAATAACCAGAATGAGGATCATCATGAGGAATGCGCCCACTAGAAGCCTGCGGTCGGCTAAGGAACGTCGCCTTGTTGTACCAACACAAAGAGGCACCAAAACACTTTCCCGGACTTTCAGCTTCATCGTACCACATTGGTGGAACAACCTTCCCAACTCCATCCATGAAGCTGCTCACTCTCTGTCTTCAAAAAACGACTAAAAACACATCTTTTCCATGAGCATTTAACCAGTCAATAAAAAAATAAAATTAAAAATTAAAAAAAATATTTACTGTTGCACTTTATTCTGTTTTGAATACTATTATGATGCTAGTGATACTTTTCATACCATTGTCTCCTAAGATGATTCGCTTATGCTTTCCTCTCTTGTAAGTCGCTTTGGATAAAAGCATCTGCCAAATGAATAAATGTAAACATAAATGTAGGAACAGCCAAAGAAACAGACCCAGGAACAGCTGTTCACCTAAGGAACTTCCAAAGAACCAGCCTGAGGAACATCCTAAGTGACAGCCAAAGAAACAGAACAAGGAACAGCTAATGAATCAGCCTGAGGAGCAGCCGATGAACCAGCCTGAGGAACATCGCGAGGGACAGCCAAAGAAACAGACCAAGGAACTGTTAAAGAAACAGCCCGAGGAACAGACAAAGAACCAGACTGGGGAACATCCTAAAGAACAGCCAAATAAATAGACCAAGAAACAGCCAAAGAACCAGCCTGAGGGACATCCTGAATAACAGCCAAAGAAACAGTCCAAGCAACAGCTAAAGAAACACTCTGAGTAAGAGCCGAAGATTTGACCAGGTATATTGTCAAATACACTGCAGAAGGAACAATCTGAGGAAAAGGAGTTGATTCCAAAGGACAAGGGCGCCTTTAGATCTTCAGAAAAAGGTAAACCTGAAAGTTCATTCTAACCTCTATATACATGGATTCAGGTTCCGATGATTGGTCAATAATCAAGTCCAGAGACTGAGATTTATTTGTTTTTCTGAAAATGCAAGAATCATTGTTTTCTTTTCTATTATATTTCAGATTCCTTTAAAGTGACGCATTACAAAACCTCAGGGGCTGTATGTAAAACACTTCTCAGAAATGCTCTTAAGAAGTATTAAGCTTCGACTTAGCAAAGAGTAGGACTTGTGTAAGAGTAGGAGCTTTTTTAAAGATGCTAAAAGCAACTTTCAGAAAAGTCTATGACTGATTCTTAAGTGCTGTCTGAGGTGACACTTACAGTAAGTGTTGTGAAATAAGGACTACATGATGTCGACCCAAAATGGCCTTCCTCAAACACTGAATCAGCCAATAGGGAGCCTGCAATGGTAATATGTCCCAGCTGGTATGATCCCATTCACTCATTCATGATTTAATATTTTGATCATAGGTAATTTTCTGTTGAATAATACTTTGATTTATCAAACGAGAATGCCAAATTTAATATCCTGTATTTTAAAACATTATTCCACATCTTGCTGAATGTTGTCCTCAAACAATGTGCAAATTGAAGGCATAACATACATTTTTTAAATCTTGCAATATATTGTAAATTGCATATGCTTTTCACACTATCAAAACAAAATTTCTCCAGTCTTAATGTATACGGACAATTTAAATCACGAAATGAAATGATAATAAAGCAAACTGTTGTTCTCCCACTACAGCTACATGTAATATTTCAGTTAAACATGGTTCAGTTTAGAGGTAAATTTGCCGTTCAACATATCAACAATATTGTATCATTGCACTCCGTTTGGTAGAGCGGCATTGGCACACACTCCATAAAGTAAGCATATTTTTTATTTTATTTTTATTTTTTATTATTTATTTATTTATTTATTTATTTTTGGCCTATTTGAAGTAATAATGATTCACTTGCTGTTGGACAAGTTGCTTTGCAATATGGAAATGGAAAATTGCATGACTTTGAGTTTAAAATATTTACAAAAAAGAACAAATCAGTAAAAAGTAAGTTATGACCTGGGGTTAAACATCTCTCAAGCACATTATACTGCAGAATGAATCTGTCAAAGCACCTGACAACCCACTCAAATCTATGAGCTTATTAAATGTTTTATATTGGGTTTGGGTTTGGGTTTGGTCTCTTTCCAGATGCAGCTCCTTACCATTTTTCAAATATCTTTTTTACCATAGAAACACGTTTTCACTACTGTAAAGTGATGTGTGTCACTGATGGTTGCTAATGCAAAGATATTCTACTAATCATAATTGAGTTCATTTTTTGATTATTTTCATCATTGATTTTTATTTTTTATTTTTTACTCTTGATGCCTGTATTAGTTGCTACCCTCTTTCTTAATTATAACACAAGCAAATAAAGGATTTGGTGTTAAAGTTTTTTTTTGTTGTTTTTTTTTTGTTTTGTTTTTTTTCACTATGCCAGAACAAAATCTTTTAATAGGAATACTTGCATAACTTCACTTAAAATCAGTTGGTAAATTACATTATTTAGTTTACTGAATTAGTGGTGAAGAGCTATCAGTGAGCTAACCTGTGGATGCTGACCATATCACTGATGCTTGATATGAATAAAATAAAGAACAACAACAACAAAAGTTACTAATATGTATTTGTTTACATGGCATGGAGGTAAATTACCAGCTCTAATGTATTTACATTGTATGGAAGACTATCCACTTAATAAAAAAAAATAAAAATAAAAAAAATGTAACTTAAAAAAAAAAAGAAAAGAAAAGAAAGAAAATCCCCAAATAGTCTGGCCCTTTAAAAAAATCTACATACTGTAAATTAATCTAGTTCTCATTTACTGGTCTGTTATGGGTCATGTCATAACTCCTGAGCTCCCTATCTCCTCATGACTGGTAGTTTCTGTCCTTTTGCTGAAAAATTTAGTTATTTTCTGCAGTTCTTCACATCTGAAAATATTATTTAAAATGTCAGCATACATATAGCATACTCATAGCAATGTACTACAAGGCTACAAGCATTTATTTGGGCAAAGTGGTTGATTAACTGTGGTGCCACAAGATAATCTCTGATTTAACTATGGCTTCATGAATGAGTTAGCTAGCTACTGTAGCTTGCTGAGCTCAAATAAGAGCATCTGATTTGCCCAACTTTTGGTAAGTAATGTTACAGTAACTGATGTTCAGAAAAGTTACGCATTAAACTTTTTTAATCGCATGCTTTAACGCGTTAATTCTGAGGACTCTAATTTATATATACAATACATTTAGAACTTATTTAATTGAAAAATGTCAATAAATTTCCCCAAATTAATGCCAAAGTTCAAACTATAAACCAGGTCACATTGTAAACTGTGAACAATTAATAAGCATTTAAGTTAGACGTTAGATCTCAATTTCTCTGCACAGTGGATAGTACCTGGTTACTCATTCATGTTGCCTCATCAGTTCTTTGAAACAATGATAGTTTGTTAAAACCTGCCAACTGACAACAGTTCCACCAACCGGCAGCAACAGGTAGTGTTCAACAGTTGGTTATAAATGTGAGGGCTTTTAAACTAACATGATCACACGGGAAGTCTGCATGCTATTTCTGAGAGTTCCGGTACCAAAGGATTGTCCACATTATGCCAACTCACCAATAAGCGTCATATCCTATCATACATGTTTGCATAGGCTCCAGCAAATTTACCTTCCCCTGTGTTGCGACCAGAAGTGCGTTGCGTCAACAGCGTCGGAGACCTGGGTTCAAATCAGAAAGCCAGGAAGTAATGGCATTCGCATCATCAGTGATGAGTGCGATTCCAAGGTTGCATTTTTCCCTCTAACATAACATTTTTACTCCACTGATGGTTAGGTTTAGTTTTGGAATTTGGGTTGAGGGTTGAGGGTACAGTTTAGGGTTATAACAATTCGAAGGGCCCTGGACCGACAGGGGAACCAGCAAAACCCCCAAGTCTTAAGACAATTGGAAGACTGTTCTTACTTGATAATAAAAAATGATCTAGTGTATGGAATCCCGCATTCAGTGGTTTATCCTAAAGTGTTTTTTATGCGCAAAATGGGCTTCCCATTTAGACATTGTGACACGTGCACATCCTCTCGCTGAACGTATCACAAACCAGGCTTGACTGGATGTACACAGTACAAATAACAGCGTTTAGTCTGTGAGTGAAACAATATGCTTGTTATATGCTATTTATTAATTAACTTCGACTGTCAATCATGGATATTTCTGATATTTGCAACCCTATTTGCTATACACTATCTGTCAGATTCAATGACTGAATATTTGTACTATGAAACGTCATTTTTTGGGGATGTGAGGAGTTGTGTTTGACAGCAGTCTAGAGTTTGTTACCACAAAAATGTTACAATGGATAGAATATTTGAAGGAATATTCCGGGTTCAATAAATTAAGCTGATCCGACAGCATTTATGGCAGAATGTTGATTACCACAAACATTAATTTCGACTCGTCCCTCCTTTTCTTTAAAAAAAGCAAAAATCTGGTTTACAGTGAGACACTTACCATGGAAGTAAATGGGGCCAATCAGTAAACATTAAAATACTCACTGTTTCAAAAGTATAGCCACAAGACGTAAACAATATGCAAGTTAACATGATTTTTTTTGTGTAGTATCGTGACATGACAACGCAGGGCCGTAAACCCTGTAATCCCGCAAAAATGACAATTTAAACATCTTTACAATTCAAATAATACACAAGTTTTAGCTGTAAAAAATAATGTAAGTGCTTTATAAAATTATAAGCTTCACATTTCTGCATTTAAACCCTCCAAATGTATGTTTATTTAAAATATATATATATAACATTTCATAAAATTGTTCTGTTGGCTGATATGAAATGTGTCCACAAGTCAAATAACTATTTCACATGCTTCTCAGACTACAGGACAGAACAGAATATAGATGTTTCCATAGACCACAGAATAGATCCTTATTGAAAATGGCATGAAGTTGAAAGAGAAAATTTGGATAAAACCTTATTCTGACAATTTTAAAGACCTGCTGTCCAAATCTGTTGCAGTTGCCTCTTTTCCACTGAGTCTTGTCCTACTTGGATTTGAATGTCAGGCGAGGGGAGAAGAGAGACGAGGACTCTGAGCAGACTGATCAGAATTGCAGTGGTGGGCTTTTATTTATTAACAAATAAACAAAAACCAACAAAACTAACCCACAGGGGAGAAACAACGTCCCAAACACAGACTGGAACTGGGTTGGCTGGGCAGGAGATCAATGATCTCCTTAACCAGGAGTGTAGGTGAGTGTACTGCAGGCAGGGGAACGGCCTCAATGGCCGGGATCGCTGGCAGCAGCAGGGGAACGGCCTGCGTGGCCTCTGGGTGAGCAGCAGCAGGCTCAGGAATAGGGGCCAGTCTCATTCTCCTCCTCTTGCTGATGGTGGGAGGAGCAATGGCGGGCTCCTCCGCCTCCTGGCAATCAGTGGCGAGGACGGGTGTCTCCTGGTGAATAGCGGCAAGGACAGGCACCTCCTGGTGAACAGGGGTGAGGACAGGCGCCTCTTGGCAGGAAGAAATGAGACATGTTAGCAAATAAGCTTACTAAGTTTACCAAGATTTCAAACTTTTATATATAAACCTCTTTTAAAATTATGATACTTCATTAATATTCAGAATATAGCATTTTTACACCCCTATAATTATACACTTTATGACCCAGTAAAACAGATTTTCATCAAGAGGGGTCTTTAGTGCTGTTGTAAACCAATCAAGAATTTATGCATTTTAAATGGTTTTCAACATGGGTCAAAAATGACCCGAAGGATAAAAGGTTGGTTCAGTTTCTTTTTTATTTTTTTTTCAAATTTGGAATGCCCAAATCCCACTGAGCTCTAAGTCCTCATGGTAGCATAGTGACTCGCCTTATTCTGGGTAGTGGAGGACAAATCTCAGTTGCCTCCATGTCTGAAACCGTCAAGCCACGCATCTTATCATGTGGTTTGTTGAGCGCGTTACCTTGGAGACGTAGCATGTGTGGAGGCTCATGCTATTCTCTGCGGCATCCACACACAACTCACCACGCACCCCACCAAGACCCACATTATAGTGACCACGAGGAGGTTAACCCAACGTAACTCTACTCACCAACTGTAACTCTCTAGCACTACTGATAGCACATTATGTAAGCAACCTCCAGTACATGGGTTCTTGTCCCGTGGGAACCAGGAGTAATCACGTTCACACAAACAAAGGTGAGAGTGATTTAGAAGTTGCATTTTCAATCTTAAATTAAATTTTTACTCCACTGATGGTTAGGTTTAGGGTTGGGGTTTGGGTTAGGGTGTAGAGTTAATAAAATATGTATTCCAGTTGACTATATTACATTATTTACAACTAAAGATACAACTCACTTTTAGCACCACCCTTTGGACATTTCACCCTTAAACTTGAGCTCACATGTGCCCATACGTTCAACAACACTTCCAGATTCGGGCCCTGGGGGCAGTGATTCAAATTTCAGTGAGCAAAGAACGATTTCAGCTGAAGAGAACTTTCAACCTACTGTCACCGAATTCACAGTGTGTGTAGTCTAAAAATAAAACACATTATGAGATGGTACCATTGACTAAACTATCTATAAGGACTAACTCATCAGTTAATTTAATAGTAGAACAATATTTCAGCTTTTCATAAAAAAAAAAAATAAAAGAAAAGAAAAAAGAAAAAAAATGGAATTCTTCAATTGCCTTTACACCTTATGCTCCAAAAAAAAAAAAAAAAAAAAAAAAAAAACATGTGGTGGCACTCATCTTTTGCAAGTTTAGACAGAAATTTGAATCCTTACAGTACCTGTATGCTTGCCTTCTCCCCAGCTTTAAGACAAAACAAACAGTACAGTAATTAAGAAAGTGAAAGTACAAATGGGAGAAAGAGAAGGAAAAATAGAAAACGACACGTACAGGACGTAACACAATCGTATCCCCCAAAAGAGTAAGTTTAAAAACAATTTCCATTGCATAACTTCAGTAAAAACTTATGCATATTGAGAAATGTCACATGCATTATTGTTTTTAAGAAGGCATTTGCATTGTCTTATCATTGTAATATTGTTAAATGATTGTTCATTTTAAACTCTACCTAAAAGACAACTAAAACTAGTTCTGATAATAATCACATTATTGATTGTAATTGTCACTTAAGGAACACAATATTCACCTTGTTTCTTTTTACTCTGCTACAACTTTGCCTTTTTGCCAAAACAAAAATATATATATATATTATTATTGTTTTGTTCATTAAATTAGAGTTGTCCACCATTTAAATAACAATTTCGTCTTGTGGACCAAATTACAGGCATTTCCATAGACTACAAGAGGGGAGAACAGCCAAACGTGGATTTGGGAGAATGTCTGGGTCTTTCACAATGATCCTTAAACCCTTTTTAAAACTGACTGGCCTACTGTCCAGTAAAAATGTTGTCAGCTCTGTCACCAGCCTTTTGTTAGTGGGTTTACAGATGTTAATGAATGTACAATTTTCATGCCCATGCAGAGTTGATTTGAATGCAGCTCTATCAAGCCTTGTTGTCATTGTACCTGCTCTCTTTGCATTTTTTATTATGCTCCCATTTGTAAGGCCTTTAAAAAAGGAAAGTGGTGAATCTTCTTGAGGACAAAAGCACAATGGGACATCCCAGTCTGATGAAGCTAAGCAGAGTCCTTTTGAAGCTTTCCTGTTTTGTCTGATTCCACCTGTTGCATGGATCTGCATGGTACTTATTGATGGTGATTATGTTGCCTGTGCTGGGACGGACTGGAATGGAGATTATGTCTGTGATAAACATCTACATCCCAATTGTTTGAATTGGTGTAAACCCACTGAATCAAGCCCTAGAAGAAATGAAACTGAGCTACGTGACCGAACTCGTGAGCTAACTGATAAGTCAAAGGTACATTTTAAAACCAATCTCCCATATAAGTGACAGTTTTTATCGAAGTTGTTTTCTTGGCAAAGAGAAATGGGAAAGGTTTGTTATTTAGAACACCTAAATATATTACCGTAGTTCAATAGGTAGTCAACTAGAATGACACTTACCGCCATGTGTACCGCACTAAGGCCATCGCGGTAAGAACACAGCAGTAAATACTGTACACACAAGTCACATGTGAAACTCGTTCAGCTCCCGCCAATTGAAATTCTATGGTTATAGCGTAAATCAGCCTAGTCTCATAGAATTTATGTTACTATAACTACATTTTTGCAAACTGAATTTTACGTGCCAAATTCTACATTTCGTTGCAGTTTCCTGGTAAAATTAACACTAGTTGGCGCTACAACAACTGTGCATTTTTCCTCTATTACTCACACACTGCTATGTTAGGATTTCAGAACACTTTTACTATAATGCATCATTTGAAAAATGATACATTTTGATGCTTATATTACAGACTAACCCACATTTACACACTTGACTGTAATTTGATTAGCTTCGGCATTAGGTCACCTGATAGAGTGTAGACTTTGGACTCAGAAATCCAAGGTTCAAGACCAGCAAAGCACACAAGCTGACACGTGAGAGGAGAGTGTAATAGAAGTGAAACAAACTGACATAGTTGCTTCAGAAAATTTCATTTTTATTTCGCATTTTGTTTTTGGACACTATCGGTTATGTTTAGGCATTGGTTAAGGGTAAGAATGTCTGTATTGTTTACCTCTCATTTGATTTTATATCACTATTGGTTAAGTTAAGGTTAAAGTATTAGGTTAGGGAGGTACATTTTACTCATTAACACAATCTAATATACACCTTAAAAGCCTTGTCTGATTATTTTTTAAATTTTTTAAATTTTTTAAATTTCCTTGTCTGATTTTTTTTTTACATTTCACTTGTAAACTGCAGTGAAACTTGTAATAAGGCTCATAATTTTGGTTTGCAAAAATGTTGCCACGGACACGAAATGTTCATGAGACTAGGCTGCCGTTAATGCATAATTGCTGTGGCAGCCGCAGCATTTAAAAGGCCATTATGGACGAGTACCATCTGTAGGGCCAAAGTGCAGTTGCACAATTTTACAAAATACACAAAACATTAGAGGTAAGTTGAACTATACTGGCTCAATTTACCCCACAACCACCATTTTATAAAAATAATAAAAAAAGTGCCTTAATTAAATGTAGGGTTCAAATTTAGGCATCACCTTAAGCTAAATTATTTACGTAGTTTTATATGTCAACAAGTCACCAACATATATTATAGGCCTGTTTATTTATTTGATTTGGGCATATTTGTTATGACATAAACAATATTTACCTCTCATGTACAAAATGTACTTTGACATGCAGAAAACTGTTTTTAAGCAAATGTGCTTAATTGTGCTCTTAATTTAAGTGCTTTAATAATTGATTGTTTTTTATTAAGGCTATAGGTTTTGGACTAGCCTGTGCCATCTGCATTCTAGCCATTATTATTGTCATTACTGTCAACTGCTTCAGAAGTGGAAAATCTGCCTGCTGCAAAAGTGAAGATCCACAGGATGAGGCAGAGCATGAGCCACTAGATCCAAAGACACAGGGTGAGCAAAGGTGTGAACCACTACCTCAACAAGTACCTGAGCCAGGGACAGACCCAGAGATGGTGGAGCTTCAAGATCGAAATGAATCTGAGAGTTTGCAGGATGTCGAAAAGTATAGAACTAGATAAATTTGGGTTCAAGTTCTGTTTATGAGTGTCTGAGATTAATTTGCCATTTCTAAAAATTGCAAGGTAAACCCCATTTGGTTGTGTTTGCAAGGTAACAACATATTTTGAATCTGCAGGAAACCATAGTGTCAGAAATTGTGCTGCTTCAGCTCAAATCACAACTTTTTTAAGGTACATTTTCTATCGAGTTTTAATCAACTGAATCGACCTCCATACTCCAAACCTTAAACCTAAAACTAACTGTTTGCTTCATTTAGAAGCAATTGTGAGATGAAAAACGTAATTGGTAAAGGAGCAACATCATTTTGTGGTGCTTCTAGGACACTTTCGGCTCACGTGTCAATTCGCATGCTCTTCAGGACACGTACTGCGATCATTTGCAGGGCGAGTGCAGCATTTTATCAGTTGAGCTACAGTGCAAAAGTGTTTATGAAGTGATGGTTTGCCATTTTACTCATTTCTGTGTAAGGATATAAAAGCCATTGTTGTTGTAGCACCTCTAGTGTTACAACAATTTAGAGCCTCTACTGGCTAACAGTCTCAGGACTGAAGATTACAGCAGAAGCTAACTGATTTGCGAGTTGTTGAATAAGATATTTTCTTTTAATGTAGTTGAATCTTGTATTGGTTTTCTAAGATTCAAGCTTACTAATATTCATGAGTTTTGAGTATTGTATAACATTGCTCTTTTCATTTAAAAAGACCCTTTACTATTAAGGTTGCTCCATGGCATTAATTTGTAGTATGATAATACCTTAATATCTGTAATAAAAGATAAAACCGAAAAAGAAACCAATCTTACAAAGCAATATGTTGTACAGTACATTTTTAAAGATTTTAAAACATGTCAAAGACCAAATTAAACTGAATTGCATTGCATGTTTGATATGTTCTGTGATGTTGTGTTTTTCATCTCAAGTAGCTTACCTATATCTTTAACAAACTCAGCAAGACATTAATTGGTCACCTCAGGTTACCAGTGTTCCATTTTCAGAAAAATAATATCTAAAGTTTTTATAACTCAAACTTCAGGTCCATGTTAATCTCTTTAACTCTTATATTGGTTGGAAGATGAGAAAGTAAAAATATATTTTCATCTTTCTTTTGTTAAGTTGGATGTTTTTATAAGGTTATGTTCCCAACTTGTTCCCACTAGTGGAGTTATTTAGACTTTTACAGAGCCTCCTGGAGGACAAATAAAAATATGTTGTTCATTGTTAGTTAATGACAGGCCTACCTAATGCATTTACTAATGTTAACAAATGTAAGTGCTACCAATATTGTAGACTGTAGAAACCATAGCTTTTTGCGGTAAACATGTTTTTTCTATAATAATATTGTAGTAACATGATTGTTGTAGGCTAACCTACTTTTTTTCTTTCTTTTTTTTTTTTTTTTTTTTTTTTTGTGGAAACCATGGTTTTAATAAGTATACTGTATCCATATAGTAACCATGGTTTTACTATAGATTAACCATGGTTATTAACCACAAAACTATTGCGAGGGAAAGCAAAACTTATTTCAGAAAAAAAAAAAAGTCCTGCCCCGTCCTCTTATGGGCTCCGCAGTCTTTCCACCATGAAAGGAGAGCAGCCAGAAGCAGCATCAGATGTCTCCGGTTACACATGTAACCTCGGTTCCCTGACATGGAAGGAACGAGACATTGCTGTAAGCACTATGGGGAGTCCTTCTTAGACGACCTGCTTGAAACCCTTTTACAATCACGCTGATTGGCAATGCCGTTTGAGCCCCGCCCCTTTAGGCGCGCAGTTGGCCTATGTAAGCAGGTGCTCAGTCACCATTTCTTCAGAATTGTCTGTCTGAGGGACAAGAGTGAGTATCTTGAAACTCTGAAGAAGAAGTGCAGACAGCTTTCGCAATGTCTCGATCCCTTCATCTCAGGGAACCAAGGTTACATGTGAAACTGGAGATGTTACACCCTTTCGATTCAGTTCACTCGACATTGCTGTAAGCACTATGGGGAACAGTATCCCATCACGCCGCACTAAGTGATGTCATACCCCAGGGGTATAAACACTTGAAAAAGAGTACGTACGAAAAGTCACAAGCCTACAGGCCAATGACATATAGGTATGTCTTCAAGTTTATAATAAATTAATCAGGCACATGCCGTGGGCTTTGAGACTGGGCAAGCATCATTTTTTTTTTATATATACATTATTAAACGCTGTGCCAAAGCACGTTATACGGGTGAGTGTAATGTCGCAGAAAAGTTATAGACGTAAATTGTTGCCTTATAATCCACCAATCAATGGAAACAATTATGTCACAGTGGTGAACTTCATGACCAAATTGTTTTAAATTCAGGACAGTAATATTGCTCATATCACACAAAGTTTCAACATCATAGGCCTCAAACACAGTTCAGAACCACTGTGAAGGACAGCAGAAATTAACTTTTTATTTTTATTTTATTTTTTAACAGACACTGTGCCCTAACATTAAAACTACAAAACAGACATAACACAAGAAGGACATAATTGCCAGATCACCACCTCATAGCCTCAGACTAACCAGAAACAATGGCCTAGTATCTATGACCTATTATCAATAACACATATTTTTAATAAATATATGAACTTACCTTTACTTAAACACAAAATCCATGCATCTCTCCTTGCAAATGAACATCTCCGTCACTTTGTTGTAAAATTTGTCCGCTTGTTTAAGTTTCGATAGCCTCTCTTTATCGATTTTTAATTGAAATGAACTTTGCCAAATCCGCGTCGTTGATGCTTATACTGCAGATATCCATTTTAGCGCTTAATAGTGCATTAGTTACGTGAACTTGAACATGTTGACACAAAGCTCAAATCTAGCCTATCAGATAGTTTAACTGAAGGAAGGAGCTTCTGATTGGCTTACTCATTTTGGTAAGCTTTGAATGAATGTAAAGTGTTGAATGAAAGGGCGGAATAAACAATGCTTTGAATCAGAGAAAGCATAACATAAAGTGCTTATACCTGAGTGTAGCGCCAAAGCAAACAAATTAAAAACTGTCTGTGCTGCTCAACTGAGATGAAAGATGATGAATTTGAATGAAAACAGTAGTTTATATTAACAATTATTTTTAATATTTCATAGTGTAGGACAAGGGGATTTTAGGTGCCTTGCTCACTTGAGGAACTGAAAGGTAGAACATGTCCGCCCAGGAGCCAGCTTCTGGACGTGGTTTACCAACACAGCCTCTACATAGGTCTTAAGCGTCAATGGGGTGAGATCCGTGTCTGGTCTCTCTTGGAGGAACATGTGGATCTCACTGTGGAGCAATTCACAGAGTTTTCGCCACGTGAAGAGTACCAATTTGAAAACAAGCACCCCTTAGGACATAGAGGCGTCTCGTGGACGGCGTTGTAGTCTGCAGAATGGCATTCAACCCGGCAGGGCATACGATTTATGTAAGCTACCACTGTCATGTTGTTCGATCGAATCAGAACGTGGTAATTCGCTACCTCGGAATGCAAAGCCTTCAAGGCTAAGAGGCAGCTAGTATTTCCAGGCTACTGGAGTGCCAGGTGCACAATGGGCCTCAGTCTGTGCTGGACACATCTGTGATTAACACCTTTCACCAGAGGACCTGACCCAGCATGATGCTGTTAAAAGGTTGGAGCTCTCCAAGGTGCTAGAGCAGCTAGACAGCGGCGAGTTATGCCAATGCGCATGCGGTATATGATGTATGAGCCAGGACTGGAGAGGTCTCACTGTGAACGCGGATCTCAAAACAGCCTGAGACAAGGTGCAACTTTGTACATGAAAGTACGCATGTGTCCCATAGATCTATTGATGCAAACCAGCCCAAAGGTGGATTCATGATAAGATCTGTTTCTGAGATATCATTTGAATTTCCATTTCAAGCGCAGCAGGGGCAGGGTTCTCTGGCGTGCGCTGACTCGAAATAAAGTGGTGAGTCATCAGACTGAGTCACCGGACTTTTTTGATACTACGAGGGACACGACGTCATCCCCATTGTCAGAACCACCAAATGTGATAAGGCCTTGTGCTCCAATAGAGGGCCGGAGTTCATCACGCGTATACTGTACTGGCTCGCAGGGCTTACGCCGGTTAGAGCTCCTCTTCGATTTCATCCAACTCAACCTCGCGGCCCTGCCGTGCCTCAGACTGTCCCTCAGAACGAGGCTGATCCTTGAGTGGAGCGTCCGAAGACTCATATCCTCGCAGTGAGGGCAGTCTGTCTCCATGAGAGCCACTTCGGCATGGTCACGGCCTAGGCAGTGAAAGCAGCTCTCATGTTCATCTGATGGCGGGATGTGCCTCTCGCAATGGGAAACACTTGCGGAATGACATCTTGAAAAAGAAGCGTTGCACTCTTTTTTGATATATCAACATATATACATATAAATGAAAAGTATACAATATCTCCTGCCGGAACGTTGCAGGAAGTGAATGGTGTATTGCTGAAGCGCTGCGTTGTTCAACTTCGAGTGTCTGAGCAAAGAACCCGTTCACCGAGAAGCGTCTTTGACGGCGAGGCGGAAAAAAAATCTTCGTCAGAACACGCAGGGGAGGGGAGAGTCTCCTTGCTGCAGCGCAGAGTAGTACAGGTGATGAGTCGTCCTGTCCATGTCTGCGGAGAAGATCCCATCCGCTGAAGTGTATATCTTGACGGCAAAGCAGAGAGGCTTTCTATTCGAGAGGTGTCGCTGTCTTGAAGGAAGAAAATTCTGAAGAAATGGTGATTGAGCGCCCGCTTATATAGGCCAACTGCGTGCCTAAAGGGGTGGGGCTCAAACAACATTGCCAATCAGAGGACTGGCATGATTGTATAAGGGTTTCATGCAGGTCATCTAGAAAGGACTCCCCATAGTGCTTACAGCAATGTTTCAGTGAACAGAATCGAAAAGGGAACATTTACTAGCCCTGTGGTGAAAAAAGAGACACATATTTAATAAATGCATCATATGCTTACAATGCAAAGATTACATTTTTTATATTCTGTATTAATTCTGCATATATGTTTTTCATATTTTGATATCCAAGTTGGCCAGTGTTACTAGATTATTTGAATATGCAGAGTCAAAACCGAAAGTGAAACCAAACCACTGTGGTTTCTTTAGAACATCTCATTTGGATAATGCATAGTATATATACATACATATATATATATATATATATATATATATATATATATATATATATATATATATATATATATATATATATATATATATACACACATTTTTTTCTCAGAGATTCACTTTCACTGTATATGTTATGCCATGTTTGTAAAAAAAGTATTGTCAGTGCAAATGTAAAAAAACTAGAGGATATAAAATGTTTTATTTCTATGTCCAGTTTGCTTGTATTTTCTGTAACTTTTATACAAAGCAGTATTTTGATTAAATGTATATTGGTCATTCTTCACTTTGGGTTTCAACTGAAGTGTTTTTTTTTTTTTTATGATAAAACCTGTAATAATCCATAAGCTTGATATTGCACTGCTTTAAGAGAGTGTAGGAAATTGTTTAAATATGTTATTTAAATACACACATATAGATCATGTGATTTTGGACCAAGATTATAAAATTAAAAAAAAATTCTTGCCATTTCAAATGTGCCGCAGTTGTTACTTCTAAATGCAGTTTACACAGCTAATTTCATAATAAATCATATTTGCAAGTATAAATGTGCAAACAAAAGATTGTTTCATTTTTGCATGTAATAATCATGCAATCTTCCTTGTTTAACAGGTTTGTAAGGGGTGAGTTTGCCACTCAAATTTCCATTTCAGGAGCAACTGGTAGTATTTCCATAGATCGCAAGATAAGCAAAAGATCAAAACTAAGTTCCCTGTCTGTCACTCACTCGACGTTGTGTCGATGTAGTGACACTAGGGGTCACTCTTGGGAGCCCCAAACACCTCTGCTTTTTTTAAAAAGGCCAGTGAGAATTGGCGAGTGGAATTTGCATGCCACTCCCCCGGACATACAGGTATAAAAGGAGCTGGTATGCAACCTCTCATTCAGATTTTCTCTTCGGAGCCGAGCGGTTCTATTCATTGAAGCTGAATTCATCAGTGAAGTTCATTCACCTTATCTGCTGGATTCTACGGCACATTTCAGCGGCTTCTCCCCCTCTGCACCCGTGGAGTGCAGAGAATGCCCCTGGGCGCTTCGGCAGAAACAACTATTTTAGAGTATATTCTAAAAAAAAGTATATTTTCTTTCTAAAAGAGCAGCACACACGGAACGTCTTTTTTAAGATGCCTTTCCGTTTGTGTGTTATTCCTGGTTGCGGTCCACGATCACTGTCTTACGTGTCTGGGCGCTTCCCACACAGAGACATCGTTCGTGGATGTGTCTTGTCCTCATTGCGAGAACATGACCATGGCAATGTTGCGGTCATGGCTTGCATTTGTAAGAAAGCAAGCCACCCCAGCGGCTCCCCGCCTCGGTCCTTCTACCTACGGGAATGAGGCCGTGCCGGTTAGCACTGGGGGCGATTTGGGGACCTCAATGGGACCACCTCCGCCGGTTATCCCCCCACGGACCTCCCATTCCCCAGCACATTCGCTTGCCCTGGTCGGGCGCTCGGACAAGATCGCCGGCTCGTCTCAGGGTGAGTTCGACCTCACGTTTGGAGCCCAGAAAGAAGACGAGTTATCGAACGCAGCATCAGAGAGCGGGCTCGTCCAGTCAGACACAGAGGCTTCGACTGGGCTTCCTCCTTCAGGAAGGGTCGCCCAGTCCCAGGCCGACGTGAAAATGATGGACATGCTTTCCTGGGCGACTGCGAGCGTCGGGCTAGAGTGGAGGAACTGCGCTCAGCGACCGACCTCCCTCTCCGGGCGATGAAGGTCACAGTGCGGTCTCTCGGGCAGGCAATGTCCACCCTGGTGGTCCAGAAGCACCACCTTTGGCTCAACTTGGTTGAGATGCGAGAGGCTGACAAGTTTCTTGATGCCCCCATCTCCCATGTTGGCCTATTCGGCGACACCATCGAGGACTTTACACAGCAGTTCTCGGTGGTTAAGCAGCAGACAGAGGCCATACAGCACATCCTGCCCCGGCGTGGCTCAAGACCCGCACCCCGTCCGATCATCACCAAGGGCGTCCTCCTGCAACTACAACACCAGCTCCGCCGCAGCCAACCCCGTGGCCGGCCCCGGCATGTAGCCCAGCGCAGGAAGCAGATGCCACCCGTTTCACGGCCGGCTGCCAAGAACCTGAGGAAGGCTTTGAAGCGCCCCTGAGACGGGCGACACAGGGGCAAGGAGACCCGTTTCTCTGGAGCTGGTTAGCAGACCACTCCATCCCCCGGTGGAGGGCCAGGAGGAGAATCTGTTGTTTCATTTTCATTTAATTTGGCCGCATGTCCAAGAGGCTGCGGTACCCAAAAATTCAACAAAAGAGCGGTTTTCTTGTTCCCTGGGTCCATATGTCCAGTGCACACGGCTGTTGTCATGACCACTGTACACCATCCCATCTTTGCAGGTATGGCGCTCCAGCGGTGGTCCCCCCACCCCTGTGCGACCAGCTGAGGCACAAACACGCCCACACGGGATTGGGTCCGGTGGACGATGGGGACGAGACTCCTCCTCCCCCCTCCTTGGCCAATCTTATAGTGGGCAGCAGGAGCCAGGTAAGTGCTTCAATGTCCCTGGACTCAGCACGGCCATGGGGCTTGAATCCCCTCGACGTGGCACCTCGAGCTCTGCCCCACCACGAGGCCCCACCCGCTGGTATGTCCGACATGATCATTCCCTTGGTCCCCCTCACCCGGTGTTTGGGCGTTTGGCTCGCGCTTTCCAACCTGTCGCGATGGCTGACCCAGACCGCCCGACTCGGCTATGTGATTCAGATCGCCAGGTGCCTGCCCAGGTTCAGCGGCGTCCGCTTCACCTCAGTGAAGGCCAAGAACACCGCTACCTTGTGTACGGAGATCGCTACCCTTCTGCGCAGGCTCTACAGCCCTTACTTCATCATACCGAAGGCGGTGGGTTGCAACCAATCCTGGACCTGGGCAGTGGTGGCTCAGCGGTTAAGGCTCTGGGTTACTGATCAGAAGGTCGGGGGTTCAAGCCCCAGCACCGCCAAGATGCCACTGTTGGGCCCTTGAGCAAGGCCCTTGACCCTGTCTGCTCCAGGGGCGCCGTATCATGGCTGACCCTGCACTCTGACCCCAGCCTAGCTGGGATATGTGAAAAAGAAGAATTTCACTGTATATGTGCAAATGTATAATGTGTGAAAAATAAAGAAAATTATTATAATTATTGAACCGGGCTTTGCACAGACTCCTGTTCAAGATGCTGATGCAAAAACGCATTCTAGCGAGTGTCCGGCATCAAGATTGGTTCACGGCGGTAGACCTGGAGGACGCATACTTCCACGTCTCGGTCTTACCTCGACACAGACCCTTCCTGGGGTTTGCCTTCGAAGGCCAGACAAACCAGTACAAGGTCCTCCCCTTCGGACTGTCCTTGTCCCCTCGTGTCTTCACGAAGGTCGCATAGGCAGCCCTTGCCCCGCTAAAGGAAGTGGGCATCCGCATCCTCAACTATCTTGATGACTGGCTAATCCTAGCCCACTCTCGAGAGTTGCTGTGCGCACACAGGGATCTCGTGCTCCAGCACCTCAGCCGACTGGGGCTTCAGGTCAACTGGGAAAAGAGCAAGCTCTCCCCAGTTCAGAGCATCTCTTTTCTTGGTTTGGAGTTGGACTCAGTCTCAATGACAGCTCGCCTCACGAACGAGCATGCACAGTCGGTGCTGAACTGTCTGAAGGCATTCAGACGGAGAACAGCGGTTCCACTGAAACTTTTTCAGAGGCTCCTGGGGCATATGGCATCCTCAGCGGTGGCCACACCACTCGGGTTGATGCATATGAGACCGCTTCAGCACTGGTTTCAGACTCGAGTCCCGAGATGGGCATTGCGCCGCGGGACACAAAATTGACAAAATTGTATGTTTACAAACCCATCCTACAGCCTTCTTTGGATCATCCCCAAATTTTAATAAGATCATCTTGAGACACTGCTGCCCAAAAGATACCAAAACCTTTTGATAGACCAAACCATTTCCTTATAACGCATCAATGAATTAAGCCGCAAGGACGCCAAACAGGAAGTGAGGCTAAATCTTGACAATGCTTTGGCCTATTGAAACGAAACATGGTATACTTTATTAGGACCATGATCTGAGGGTACATGCCAAGTTTAGGGTCAGCACCACCTATGGGTCAAGAAATCTAAAAGTGTCTATTTTTCTCCATAATTTTAAACCGTTTGTCCTAAAATCATGCAATTGGGGTTTTTGGATTCCTTGGAATATGATCTGAGGGTACATGCCAAGATTGGGATCAGCACCACCGATGGGACATGAAATCTAAAAAAAAGTCTGTTTTTGTCCATGTGGAGGTGAGGGCGTTGTCGAGTGCCCGTCTCAGGAGAGAAAAAGTGGTAAGGACATCCACCTGAGATGAACTGTGACTAATTACCATCTCTATGTTCACAGTGAGAGTCGGGGGAGATAAAAGATGGAGAATCCACAGAGTGAGGGAGAGACAGGCCAGAGTCTTCATGTCTGTTCCCCAAGAGAGAGAGTTTTGCGTTGTGTGAAGCTGAAAAGCGGACTGTTTATTTGAGTGACACTTGAAAAGCCTTCTTGTGTTTTGAGTGAAGCTGTACAGCGATTGCTGTTTATTTGTTAATAAAACGGAAAAACGGTGGAAAACGGTTCCCGCTTCCTCCTTTATCTGCCCAACCCGAGCCTTTATTACAGTCCACCATTTTAAACAGTTTAACGTTTAACGGAATCCGATGATGATCAGCCATACTGCCTGTCCGCCATTTTGAAATTGGTCAAAAAACACTGTATCTTACCAATGGCTTGGCATGAAAACTTAGTAAACATTTTTAGCACCATGCCCTGAACTAACCTGAGCAGTTTGGGAACAGTTCCACCTACTGTTCAAAAATCATATAAAAGTCCTTATAACTTTAGAAATCTTTGGCATAAATGAATAAGTCTGTTGGCTTTAGATTCCTTGTGCAATCCTGAATACAATGATACCAATCTGCCGTATCACATGTCTGCCATTTTAAATCTCATTTTCACCTCACCCTACAGCTTTTATCAGATCTTTCCCAAATTTTAGACAGATAAACTTGAGACCCAGCTGGAAGATGTTATCAAAAGATTTTTCTTATTCAAAGCCATTTTTCTGCAACACAGCAATAGATATAAAAATGAAGATGTCCATCAGAAGTGAAACTTTATCTTGGTAACGGTTATGCTAATTTTCTCTCATTTGGATCAAATGATTGTCAAACTATGCCGGACAAAAGCTATCTATTGGATGCAGTATATTCATTATATTTCGCAAAAACAGTACCTTAGCAATAGGTTTGTGTTCTGCCTCTCATATTGGTATGCCTGTTCCACAACCAACTAACAGTGTGTCTAATGTGGTGTTTAATTTTGCTTGGCCTCAATAATTGCTGCTTGCAGCTATATTAACTTTATATTTCTGTAATGTGAGTGTTGGTGTCTTGGGGGTTATTACATTTATATGGGAATGCTCAAATATCAAACCAGATCTTTTAAATATTTTACAGTTTTAAAATGTTATAAATTTGAAGAGATTAAAATAAATTATTAAATGTTTTTAACAATTGTAACTCAAATTTACAAATTAATTTTAAACCTAATGTTTTAATATCACTAATGTTTTTAACCAGAAAGAAACATGAAACAAAACCACATTATACCATATAACTGCACAAGAGTGAAAACTGAAAGTGAAACCACAAAAGTCAGAGTCATGTTTGTAGCAACAAAACACTTGTATTGCAAAAAGGTTTACGTTTGAATAAATTAATTCTGAAAAAAGTACATAGTTACATATCACATATTTATACATTTTCATACATCCCCATTAATCTTGAAATCTGAGAGGCCAAAAATATCCTCAAATATATCAGATTTATGTTGTTATTATAATGAGTGTAATTGTTTCTTCTTCTTTTTTCTTTTTTTTTTTTTACATGTTTGAGCTTGTATACATATTTATTTATTTATTTATTTATTTATTTAATTGCATTTACTGTAGATGCGTTTAAAGAGATTTAAAGAGATCTGAAATATAACAGTTTAAAAAAAAAAAATTTGCCTCATCAAATTAATTCCAGTACCCTAGGATCAGCCACATAATGCAGACTCACTGACAAGCACCATCTCCTAACACAAATTTTTGCCATCCTCTCTGGTGTGTTTACCTTCCCCTGTGGAGCCACCGGAGCCGTGTTGCGTCAGTAGCATGAGATTCGGAGGTTGCATTTTTCCTTCTAACATTACATTTTTACTCCATAGATGGAGTGTTTGGGTTGTGGGGCACAGTTTATAAAATATATATTTCTTTTCATTTTATTACAGCCTGTAAAGGTGAAAACAACCCGCATCACAACTCACTTTTGGCGCCCCTCTGTGGACATTTCACCCAGAAAATGGAGCTCACACGTGCCTGTATTTCCAACAACATTTACCAGTTTAGCCTCTGGGGGCAGTTTATTGCATTTCGGTAAGCACAGGAAAAAACAACCATCTAAAGAATGCACCTGAGCTAAAGAAAAGTCGACCTACTGTTTCTGATTTCACTCTCAGTTTACAAATTAACTAGTAATTTCATGATGACATGTTTAAAGGAATATTCCGGGTTCGATACAAGTCATTTAGCTCAGTCGACAGCATTTGTGGCAAAAAGTTGCTCACCACAAAAAACAAAAAAACAAAAAACAAAGAAATTACTCAAATCGAGGTTACAGCGAGGCACTTACAATGGAAGTGAATTGGGCATATTTTTGGAGGGTTTAAAACAGAAATGTGAAGCCTGTAATTTTATAAAAGCACTTACATTGATTCTTCTGTTAAAACTCATGTATTATTTGAGCTGTAAAGTTGTTTAAATTGTCATTTTTACGTCATTTTATGGTGTTTGGGTTTGTGGATGTTACATCATCATGGCAACAAAGTTGTAAAATTAGCGATAACTTTATACAGAAAAGGTTAGAAAGTGATTTTATCACACTAAAATTATGTTAACACGCATATTGTTTATGTCTTGTGGCTATACTTTTGAAAAAGTGAGTATTTGAATGTTCAAAAATTGGTTCATTGTAAGTGTCCCACTGTAACACAGATTTGTGCTTTTTTTAAAGATAAGGAGAGACAAGTCGAAATTAATTTCACATTGCCACAAAATTATGCCACATTGCTATCGATTGAGCTTAACTTGTATTGTACCCGGAATATTCCTTTAAGCCATACAGCTTTATTTGCATGGCTAAACCTTGTAAATAAACCATGCCTACAAATTCGAACTCACTCAAAGAACACGTTTGTCAATCTTAAAAATGTTAAGTGATTTTTATGTTTATATTTAAGTTTATGTACACAGTACTGCATTTTCTCTATCATTTTATGAACAATTAAAAGATACTATATAGTATTGTAATGGCAAAAATGGCACATTTCCTTGCACGGGTTTATGTAAAAAAAACAGCTTAATTTGTCTTTTTGTTCATTTAGATATGATACTGTGTGAATGTTAAAGCAACAGGAAGATAAGTTATTCTGCTCGTTAAAGGGGATTTGTCCACAATTCAAATAACTATTTCACGTGCTTTGCAGACTACAGGACAGAGCAGTTTACAGATGTTTCCATAGACCACAGAAAAGAGCAGCAGCCAAAATCATCAAAACCATTGCAGACTGCGTGATGCTGCAGGGTAATAAGTTTGCAATGTTTTGACCATTTCAAATAATTTTTGTCCAAAACTCCAGCATTCAGCTCTTTTCCGCTGAGTCTTGTACTACTTGGATTTGAGAGGTTGATGGATCTTGAATTTTGAAGTCCATGCCACACTCAGAGGAACGGGGCAATGTGTCTTTTAACTTTTTTCTGTGATGTTCTTCCTTTCGAGGCCTTTTAAATATAAGTCTGAAATCTGTTGTTCTCAAAGATGCATTTCTACTGGAACATCTCGACCTGATGAAACTGAGAAGAATTGTGTGGCAACTTTCTTTCCTTGTCTGATTTCACCAGCTGTGTGGATCATTCTGTTGCTGCTTGATGGCCATTATCTTGCCTGTAGCTTGACATATTGGAATGGAAAGTATGTGTATGATAGGAGTTAAAAATACTTTGGTGAACCTACTGATTTGAAGAACGCAAAAGAAATGTCACTGAACTGCGAAATCTGTCTCGCATGTTTATTGGAGCATCTCAGGTCTTAGGTTATCTTCAGATTTTTTTGTATTTGTTTTTTTGTTTTTTTTAGGTATTTTAATTACATTTTATGCATTTTTGAAAAATAAGGATTGACGACAACATAAGCATTTAGAGCAAAGATAAATAGGTTATTATAGCCATAATACTAACCCATCATTTTAAAGGTTAATAGAGATTGACTCATTGATTGATATAATTTGGTTCATAAAAGATGCATGTCAACGCCCTTACCAGCGTTTTCCAATGTGTGCAAGTGTTGTGTATGCCTGTTTATGTTAAAACGTCAAAAGCAGAGAATGATACAAGTATTTCAAGTCTCATGTAGACAAGATTTTCTTGTTTTGTTTTTTGAATAAACTTGTTTTCGAACAGCTTATTGCTGTGCATTAAAATGCGATAAATTAAACGCTTCTTTTGACACCATTTTGTGTTCTGTCGATATAAATTATTTTGATGTGTTTACACTAAACCACTTCAACTAGTACTTAAACTTACAACTTGTGAAGCATATTGTTACTAGGACATAGTTACAGCATACCTAAAAAGGTTTCAGTATTAATTAATTTGTTTTTTTTGTTTGGCTGTATACATTATTTAGCTTGGAGGTCTTGTTTTGGCCTCTGTCATATGCACTATAACTATCATTTTTGTGGGTGCCTATGACTGCTGCAAAAGTCGAAAATCAGCCTGCAGCAGAACCCAAGATTCACAGTCAGACCATGACGAAAGGGAGATGGAGGAACAATCCACAGGTGAGAAGTCTGAACATAGACAGCATCTCTAACACTATGTTTGCTTCATAACAATTTTACTTTTACTTTTTACCTTTATAAGTTAGGACAGTGGAGATGGAGACAGGACAGGAGAGACAACAGGAGAAAACAGGGAGAACGGGATGGGGAAAGAATATCAAGCCCAGACTTGAACTCGGATTGCCCATGTCGGAGCACTGCCCACAAGCCTAAGATAAAAAAAGGGTTATATTTTAAGAACCCGCATACAAGTGCATCTTCAGTTAGCATTGTATAACACGTCACCTGTTGATGTTCTTGTCCGCTTATTTCTCTCTCTCTCTCTCTCTCTCTCTCTTTAAGTTGAAATGTGTCATTTCTGTTTTGAATAAATATTTTGCATAATTTACTCACATTGATTTTTACTTTTTTCTAAACTTACTAAATGGGTTGCAGTAGTGGTGCTTGGAAAGCTTTTTTTCTGAAAAAGAAACCTTAAAAAAAAAAAAAAAAAGAAAACTTATGTCAGTAAATATGCAGCAAAGAGTCAAATCTGAAAGTGAAACCATAAAAGTTACTGTGGTGTTGTTTGTTACAGCAAAAACGCATGCAAATATGCCAATAAATAAATTATACATTTCCATAATAAAACAATTCCATTCACAATGAGGCCTGAGAGGCACATTTTTCTTTCAGTCCACCATATACTGTATAGTGTGTGTGTGTGTGTGTGTGTGGGTGGGTTTTGGGTGGTCTACGAGGACATTTTATTAGGTTACAAACTGGTAATTACAAGGGTATTATGCTATAAATGTGGTTTATGAGGACATTTCTAGTGTCTCCATTATTCAGATTGCTTTAAAAACATACTAAACTATGTTTTTCTGAAAATTTTAAAATGCAGAAAGTTTTTTGTGAGGGTTAGGTTTAGGGTTAGGGTAATGGGATAGAATCTATAGTTTGTACAGTCTAAAAATCATTATGTCTATGGAGAGTCCTCATAAGGATGCCCACATCAACATGTGTGTGTGTGTATGTTGTAGAATGTAGGTGCTGGACAGAATGACCTAGGAGCAGAGGTAACAGTTCCAAAATATTTATTCACAAAGTCAGTATTGTGCCACAGCGCAGAGTAGAGAGTAGTCTGTTCGTCAGTGGAGTATGTGCGTAGTGGAAGTCAGGAGAAACTCTGCAGAATCCTCCGTGGAAGGTAGGCGATGAGAGAGATGTCTGGCGGACAATGCGATCAACAGCAGAAATGTAGATCCCTGGCATGTGGGCAAAGACCAGAATTCCTTTGTGGATCACCAGGCTGAACTCAGCGAAGACTGGAAGGCAAACCACAACCTGAACAATGCGGGCAACCAACAGAGTGACAAGACAGGACCAGCTAAACAAGGAGAGCGAGGTTAGTACTCAACTTAGTATAACAATCTGGCATAGATACAGAGAAACATGAGGGCATATGGATGGAGTGAAATCAGGCTGGAACAGGCGTTACTCGACAAGCTAATCAGTGTCATGATCGCCGCCACCCAGAGAACAATGAATGTTCCCATGGAAGCTCCGATCATGCCAGTTGAGCACGCCTGCGAAACACGAGGGAGAGAAAATGACAAAACAAACCTGTGTGTGTGCCTACCAGAACCGTGACATGTGTGTGTGTGTGTGTGTGTGTGTGTGTGTGTGTGTGTGTGGTAGAAACATAATAATGAAATAATTAGAAAGCTGAGACTATCCTATTTGATGTCATAGATATAACTTTAGAGTTGTTGCCTGAATACTGTACAGCTAAAGATAAACCATTTTAATGGATCAATTTCAACTCGATCTTACCCTTAAAGGGGTCATAACATGCCTTTTTTATTATTATTATCGTTATTATAATATTAGTAAAGTTTTTTGCACAAAAATATATATTTTTAAAATATGATCATTTTCCACCATCATTTTGACCCTCTATAAGAAATGCTTAGTTTTGGTGCTACTTCTCCTTTAAGACTTGACAGTGAAGACCCACTGTTACGATTGGCTGTCTGCTCTTGACTTACCTGCTCCCTTAATGCCATCTCACTGCTCACCGCTACTGGGCGGGGCTAAGAAAGTGATAAGGTAAAGTAGGCATTGATGTGTTGTTGTGGAGGCGGTCAGATGAACGTGTCTACAGAGCTGTGACATCACAATGCGGAGGAAGTAGAGAACGAGTCGTTTTGGCATCTTGGTTTCAACAAATACTCTTTTTGCAGTGTGGAGAAAGTTTTAATGACAAAACAAGACACACCTGAACATACTTAGAGCAGGATGCGGGGGAAAAAGGCATTAACATGAAAAGAAGAAGAAGAAAAAAATGAATATTAAAAGACATCATGAGCACAAAAAAAATGCATACACACACAAAACATTACAAATTGTCTCTGAAAAGCAACTAGAGAGGTCTACTTCATCTGACCTAACAGAAGAGGTAATGTCATGCATTTTTTTATTATTATTATTTCATTATTTTACCTGAGGTTCACTTATAATCTTAGAAAAGTGTGTGTGTGCAAAAAAAAAAAAAAAAATAGTAGAATTACATAACTTTTTCCCACCTTGTTTTTGCATTTTGTTTTAGTTTTTAAAAAACATACAGTGCATCCGGAAAGTATTCACAGCGCTTCACTTTTTCCACATTTTGTTATGTTACAGCCTTATTCCAAAATGGATTAAATTCATTCTTTTCCTCAAAATTCTACAAACAATACCCCATAATGACAACGTGAAAGAAGTTTGTTTGAAATCTTTGCAAATTTATTAAAAATAAAAAATGAAAAAAATCACATGTATGTAAGTATTCACAGCCTTTGCTCAATACTTTGTTGAAGCACCTTTGGCACCAATTAGAGCCTCAAGTCTTTTTGAGTATGATGCTACAAGCTTGGCACACCTATTTTTGGGCAGTTTCTCCCATTCTTCTTTGCAGGACCTCTCAAGCTCCATCAGGTTGGATGGGGAGTGTCGGTGCACAGCCATTTTCAGATCTCTCCAGAGATGTTCAATCGGGTTCAAGTCTGGGCTCTGGCTGGGCCACTCAAGGACATTCACAGAGTTGTCCCGTAGCCACTCCTTTGTTATCTTGGCTGTGTGCTTAGGGTCATTGTCTTGTTGGAAGATGAACCTTCGCCCCAGTCTGAGGTCCAGAGCGCTCTGGAGCACGTTTTCATTAAGGATGTCTCTGTACATTGCTGCATTCATTTTTCCCTCGATCCTGACTAGTCTCCCAGTTCCTGCCGCTGAAAAACATCCCCACAGCATGATGCTGCCACCACCATGCTTCACTGTAGGGATGGTATTGGCCAGGTGATGAGTGGTGCCTGGTTTCCTCCAGACATCACGCTTGCCATTCAGGCCAAAGAGTTCAATCTTTGTTTCTCATGGTCTGAGAGTCCTTTAGGTGCCTTTTGGCAAACTCCTGGCGGGCTGTCATGTGCCTTTTACTGAGGAGTGGCTTCCGTCTGGCCACTCTACCATACAGGCCTGATTGGTGGAGTGCTGCAGAGATGGTTGTTCTTCTGGAAGGTTCTCCTCTCTCCACAGAGAAATGCTGGAGCTCTGTCAGAGTGACCATCGGGTTCTTGGTCACCTCCCTGACCAAGGCCCTTCTCCCTCGATCGCTCAGTTTGGCCGGGCGGCCAGCTCTAGGAAGAGTCCTGGTGGTTCCAAACTTCTTCCATTTACAGATGATGGAGGCCACTGTGCTCATTGGGACCTTCAATGCTGCATACATTTTTCTGTACCCTTCCCCAGATCTGTGCCTCGATACAATCCTGTCTCGGAGGTCTACAGACAATTCCTTGGACTTCATGGCTTGGTTTGTGCTCTGACATGCACTGTTAACTGTGGGACCTTATATAGACAGGTGTGTGCCTTTCCAAATCATGTCCAATCAACTCCAATCACAGGTGGACTCCAATCAAGTTGTAGAAACATCTCAAGGATGATCAGTGGAAACAGGATGCACCTGAGCTCAATTTTGAGTGTCATGACAAAGGCTGTGAATACTTATGCACATGTGATTTTTTTATTTTTAATAAATTTGCAAAGATTTCAAACAAACTTCTTTCACGTTGTCATTATGGGGTATTGTTTGTAGAATTTTGAGGAAAATAATGAATTTAATCCATTTTGAAATAAGGCTGTAACATAAAAAATGTGGAAAAAGTGAAGCGCTGTGAATACTTTCCGGATGCACTGTAAAAATGTTCATGTTTACTGTCACTACTATACTGTTATGAATGTTACCTATCATGCTTAAATAAACAACAACCTTCTGAAGAAATATTTGTGAACGATTTTGGGTCGAGTTTGGGCTTTATGGTACCGGTTGGGTCCCATTGTCTTAATTGTCTTTAAACCTGTGTGTGTCACCTTGTGTGTCTGTAACAAGGCCAAACATTCAAGGGTATGTAAACTTTTGATCAGGGCCATTTGGGAGATTTCTGTTATCATTATGATTGAAAAAGGAGCCAAACAGCTATGTGATAATAAATCACGATCACTAACGTGATCACTATCCTTAAATAAAAGACAGGTTTTTTTTTTGCATGATCGGTCATATTTTCAAAATCAATGCCAAAATTTCACAATTTCTGCCAGGGTATGCAAACCTTTGAGCACAACTGTACATAGGGTCTGCTACGATATGTAAGTCAATCCTAAGCCAGCCTGGTACATCTACAAGTCCATATAACTCAACTTACATGCACAAGACTAGGAATGTTATTTGCTATGACATCACAACATGAAGGCATTGCTGGATGTATAAAGTTAAGCTGAATGCAGCACTATCAAGCTGTATCTGCCAATCTTTCTTTCACTTTCATTCCTTTTCATGAATACATGTTATTATTGTTCCAATAATATGCAAGTACAACCTAGTTTTTAAGTAGTTAAAAGTTATATAATAATAATGTTATACATTTACATATTTGGCAGACACTTTTACCCAAAGCAACTTACAGTGCCCTTATTACAGGGACAATCCCCCTGGAGCAACCTGGAGTTAAATGCCTTGCTCAAGGACACAATGGTGGTGGCTGTGGGGATTGAACCAACAACCTTCTGCTTACCAGTTCAGTGCTTTAGTCCACTACGCCACTCTACGTTTTCAATTGTTGCCAATATTGGCAATAAGCACCCGCCTATGCCTATATATATTGCACAAGTTCATACTGAGAACCTGTTGAAATCACAGACAACACATCTCAGCAGACTTTAAGAGGAAATCATTGTCTCCATAACCTGAGTCTTTTTTTTCTTCAGAGAAGCTAAATATAAAACAATCCATTTGTTATTACAAGTGATGTCCAATGTACTATTCTCTTGAATTTAATTATAGCCAAAAATAACTATTTGATATCAGTCTTGTAAATGTGACTGTAGTTTAAATTGTTCATTATTAGTTCATGTTTGTTCATAATGCAAAAATGTATTAGTAAGTGTTGCAAGTAACACTGACCAACATTAAGAAATACTGGGAAAGTATTGTTCATTGTTAGTTCATGTTAACGTTACTTAATGTTAACAGATGGAACCTTATTGTAAAGTGTTCCCACTTAATCTTTATATTGATTACAAATTACTATTGACAACCCTCCGGACAAGTTGGAGAAATAATTGACATTGGCTACTAAATTTGTGCTTTTACTCGCCAGACTTTTGATGACATGTAAGCGTAATGCAACTGAAAATTAAAAAAGATATTAAGCTAACCGAGATGGGGGCATCTTCACATAAGTATATATGTGTTAAATGCAATGTTAATGTAACTATAGCATATCACGGCTCAACTAAAGCGATGGTAATAGTGCCACCACAACACCTCTGGACCCACTGCAGCCAAATAATGTCAATTTCCTTCAGAGTGTGTGCTCACGAGACACAACATGCAGTAAAAGTCGAGGCTGAATTCAGCTCCTTAAATTACAGGTTTTTATTCAGTAAATCGCTGTACTTAACCCTATAACGCCACCTCAAATTTGATACGCTATTTTCTAAAGCCTGTGCATAATTAACATAACATTTATGCAGAAACTCCTGTTGTCTGCAGTGTATTAGATGTCAGCTGCCACCTGGTGGACGTTTCCAGGCATTTCTTGATGGAAAAATATCTTTGAAAATTTTCCAAAATGTCTGCTTTTGTATTGCTTGTACTTTTTTTTTTTTTTTCATGTGAAATCTTTGCTGATTTTAATAAAGTAAAAGTGACAGTAATGATTATATTGTTACTGATATTTTATAATGAGTATTTGCTGAATATAAGCAACTTGTGCTTGGTTAAAATGTTGTATATTATTTTATTGAAAAAGCCAGTTGAAATCCATGTATCAAATATGATACAGCAGGCTTTTGAAGTATATCTCTCAATCACTATTACATTCCATTCATGCCCTCCACATAGTAGAGGAAGTTTTCATGGCCAAACTCTCAAACATTTGGTATCTCTGAAAAGCCCATGGAGTCCTCTGATAATACCCTAATATTTACCACTGTTGCATGTATGGGCTAAGAAAAACTTAAATAACAAATGTCTTACACAGAAATTAATTACTGGGTCTCAGGAGGATAATGACCTTTATCCTATATGATACATATACTGCAGGTATATATGATACATATAAAACATTTTTTATAGTTTGTCTAATGGTACTAAAAACAGTTTAATGTCAAAAAGATTTACTTTTCTGACAATTCTTTCATATGTAATTCTTTAATTACAGGGTTAAGGTCTTCACCACTGCACAACTCAATCACTGGCGAGTGAAATCTGAACATTTACTAGCCAGTGGCTAATAACAGACATAATTTAGTTGCATAGTGTGAAATTTAGTCGCAATGTAGAGGGCTGATTGATGTGGGGTTGTGTGCCAATTAAACACACACAAAGGCCTATAAATTCACCTTATTCATGTTTCCTCTCCCATTGTGTTACCCATACTTCATAACATGCTTCATTTTTTAATACTCAATAATCATTCTGTCTCCAAATTGCAGATATTTCCACAGACCACAAGACAAAGGAGTGTCATCAAACTTACCTGTACTGACCTCAGAAGATGTCTTTAGCACCAGTCCTTTTAAAGCACTTAAAGGCCCTGCTCAGCACTACTGCTGTTTTCAGCACTGTTCCTTTGAGCTGTCTGCTAATTGGACTAGAGGCATTGATTGATGCAGTGTTTTCATGCCCATGCAAAGTCGAGTGGAATGGACTTCTGTCTGTCCTCAAATTTATTGCCCCTGCTTGATTAGCTTTTATTTTAATGTTCCTCTTATTAAGGCCTTTTAAATATGGATATGAATTTATCTGTTGTTCTCAGGATAGTGCATGGAATATAATGTGTAAGTCAATCAAAACTCACTGTCTTGAATCTGGGTGTTGTTTCAAATGCTCCTGTATACATCTCAGTCTTATAAAACTCATTACCTTAAACATGTCCTGCAATGTCTGATTCCACCTGTTGTGTGGGTATTTCTCGTGTTCTATGATAGTGATTATTTTGCTTGTTGCTTGACCATCTGGGATGCAGAGTATGTTTTTGATGACAAGCTGCATATAAAATGGTGTAAACCCACTGTATCATTCTCAGAATTAGTAGAGCATCAACTACGAGATCACACTCTCAGTTCAATTACTAAATCAAATGTAAATGTCATAAACCATATCCTGTCCTTTTATCATCATATTTTTTTATTTATTATTATTTAAATTAAACTGTACATTGACGTAAATATAACAGATTTTTATTTTTTTTATCCTTTTAAATAACTATTTATATATTTATTTATTTACAGGCTTCAATTACATTCTACTCCTTGTCTTCTGCACAATAAGTCTTATTCTTGTGGGGATTTATGACTGCTGTGGATGTAAAAACTGCAGAAACAAATATTCACAGCAGGAAAATGAGAAAAAGGAGCAGGGGACAAATACGTAATCTGGATGAAGACTAATGTTGAAGCCATATAATAATTTGTTTTTTGAAGGATGTCAGAATTTGTGCAAATTTGATTTCTGCAAAGTTTTCGTTGGCATTATATTACAGACCTTTTAATATGTTTTTGTACTTCTGATGATTGAAGCTTTTTTGTAATTCATCAATAAATGAATGAATGAATCAATCAATCAATAAAAATGCCAATATTCTTAGTGTCAACAGAACAAAGGGAGATTTAATGCCTGTCTAGATTACTTGTACCAGATGTGTGGTTTATCGTGTTGCTTCTGAGTTACAATTTGTTTTATTTTTTGAATGTATTAAAAAATTATATTTAAGGGTGGGGCCTGGGTAGTTCGGCGAGTATTCAGACTGACTACCACCCCTGGAGTTGCGAGTTCGAATCCAGGGTGTGCTGAGTGACTCCAGCCAGGTCTACTAAGCAACCAAATTGGCCCGGTTGCTAGGGAGGGTAGAGTCGCAATGGGGTAAACTCCTAGTGGTCGCTATAATGTGCGGTTCTCGCTCTTGATGGGGCTCGTGGTGAGTTGTTCGTGGATGCTGTTGAGATTAGCGTGGGCCTCCACACGCGCTACGTCTCCGCAGTAACACACTCAACAAGCCACATGATAAGATTTGCTCAAGACTCAATTTGCTTATCGAGCAAACAGGTCTGTGGATGATGCAGTCAACATGGGATTGCATCATATCCTGCAACATCTGGACAGACCAGGGACATATGCAAGGATCCTTTTTGTGGACTTCAGTTCGGCTTTCAACACCATCATCCCAGCTACACTCCAGAATAAATTACACCAACTCTCTGTTCCCATGTCTATCTGTCAGTGGATTACCAGCTTTCTGACAGGGAGGTTGAACAGCTTGCTGTCTGGTGCAGTCAAAACAACCTTGAGCTGAACACACTCAAAACGGTGGAGATGATTGTGGACTTTAGGAGGAACACCCCAACACTGACCCCCTCCTCACCATTCTAAACAGCACTGTGGCAGCAGTGGAGTCATTCAGTTTCCTGGGCACTACCATCTCACAGGACCTGAAGTGGGAGACCCACATTGACTCCATTGTGAAAAAGACCCAGCAGAGGTTGTACTTCCTTCACCAGCTGAGGAAATTCAACCTGCCACATGTGCTGCTGATACAGTTCTACTCAGCAGTCATTGAGTCTGTCCTCTGCACTTCAATAACTGTCTGGTTTGGTTCAGCTACAAAATCAGACATCAGAAGACTACAAAGGACAGTTCGGACTGCTGAGAGGATTATTGGTTGCCCCCTGCCCCCCCTTCAAGAACTATATACTTCCAGAGTGAGGAAAAAGGCTGGAAAAATCACTCTGGACCCCACTCACCCTGCCCACTACCTTTTTGAACTGTTGCCTTCTGGCCGACGCTTCAGAGCTCTGAGCACCAGAACTGTTAAGCACAGGAACAGTTTTTTCCCTCAGGCTATCCATCTCATGAACAGTTAAATTTCCCCATTGAGCAATAACTATGTGCAATACACAGTTTAGTCTTTCTTATATTTATCCAACACATCCAACCTCTTCTGCCATTTCATTCCTCTGAAGAAAAAAAAAAAAAAAAAACATTTGCACTGTACATAACAGATTTGTATTTACACTGTACATAACAGATTGTATTAGATTTGCACTACCCATGTGTCTGTACATATGTGTATACTTAGTTTTATTTTTTATTTTTTTATTATTATCTATGTCTTGCTGCTGTTTTTGTATTGTTTTTGTATTGTTGCACACTGGAAGCTCCTGTCACCAAGACAAATTCCTTGGATGTGTAAGCATACTTGGCAATAAAGCTCATTCTGATTCTGATTCTGAAAGATGCACGGATTGACGGTCTCAGACGAGGAGGCAACTGAGATTCGTCCTCCGCCACCCGGGTTGAGGCGAGTCACTACGCCACCATGAAGACTTAGAGCACATTGGGAATTGGGCATTCCAAATTGGGGAGAAAAGGGGAGAAAAATATAAAATAAATAATAATAATAATTATTATTATTCAAAGCAAATAAACCTTGTCAAAATATGCTTTACTGATCTTAAGCACATATTTAGATCCGGAAGCTCAGGAATTGGAGGTCACAAAAATATACTATAATTAATTGTACATATTATTAAAATGATTTATTTCAAGTGTGATTATTTACATAGATCTGCAAGAAATATTAAACATTCAGTTGACAATATGATGGAGTTTTTGTGTCAACAGTCTTATTGAGACTATGAAGTCATTTTATTTTATTTCAGTCTGTATGGTATGGTAAATCAATGTGATTTTAACAATTTGAGTTCCTTTAGTGTCATTTAGACATTATAAAAGATGACTTTATACTTGTCAGCTATTCTTTTCAACGGTGTCATGATTACATTTCTTGATTGGGTAAATATAGGGTTTTTCAAAAGTTTTTCACTGCAGATTTCAAGAACAAAATGATGATATGCTTGCTCTAATCCAAGTTTTATATGCTGTATCTATAGCACATGTTACCTGACAGTATAATCTAGCTGTTAATCCCAGTGAAAGTTGTTCAACTCAGATCTGCAGGAGTTATTTAGAAAGTTTTGTGAGTATTTAACGGCAGCAGGGGGCACTGAAAGTTCCTCTCAATTTAAATCCCAGTCTCACACCAGCCGATGTACAGGAACTTCCACTCCAAACGCAAGAAACACAATTTATTCACAACTGATCTTTAAAACTGATGATATGCAGAGACCTGTCTGTTGCCCAAGCGAGTTTTACCTGTTTATGAATAAGAAAAGGACATGAATCAGTGTATAATTATAACAGATAATCACATATCTAATGTAAACACAAATGTATTACTTTCAGTTTAATGTTCAGCTTGTTAACTGCTGATGTGACAATGGTAACTGTTTTTCTTGTAAAAACACAGCAGAGAGGAAGTTATGTCATGCTTTTTTTTTTTTTTTTTAAGTTTTCAAGCGTCCTAAAGAACTAAGATGATTTACAGTATGTAAGCAGATTTTTTATTGATTTGCTTTAAACAACTACTTACAAGTTTTATCGGTGTCCTTAATAGTAGGGATGTCCCGATATGATACCACACTCATGTACTTGTACTCTTGCTCGATAAAATGCTCAGATACCAAAAACCGATACGTTCTGATGTACAAATGTCATTATGTAAACATTCGGCTTCCAAATTAAAATCAAGTCATGTCCTACTGATATTATTTAACAGCAAAAGCTGCAATTTAATGAGATAAATATACTTTATAGTTTGCATGTGCTGCACACTTCAAATGTGAGTGCTTGTGAATGTGTGGAGCTGGTGTTGTGCTGGCATAAAGACACAAAGTGCTCATACAATTAAGAGCTCCTAGGTCAACACATGGAAAACACCATCATGAGCATTGCACGCTCTGTTTGTAGTAGATGACAGCAAACAGAGCACTAGTTTTTGATGGCGAATACTTTGTATGTGGGAAAACACCGGAAAGGTAAGAATGTTTTTGGGCCATGACCAGGGGCGCCTCTCTAACAGACATTTGCAGAGCAGCGGGCTGGGCAACACCCAACACATTTCCGAGGTTCTACAATCTCCGGGTGGAACCGGTTTCGTCCCGTGTAGTGGCACACACAAGCAGGTAAGTCCAGGACAGTCAGCCAGGTGTATTGCTTGTGCATAGTGCCTTTCACCTCCCCTGAGCTGAAGACGTGCGCCGTTAACTCCCAGTAGTGTTCTCTGGTTGATTTCCTCCGAGCCCTGTGGCAGACTTTGCGGAGAAACTCGCTGCCAGCTCAGTACACGTGCTAACTAAGCCCTGTACTGGGGTAGGTGCTCCGCATGTGGTGGTTCCCCGTAGGTAACCCCATGCGACGTATATATCTTCCGCTAATTCATTTCCCTATTGGCAAACTGCGTCTTCCTTGGGCAAAGGCCCCTCTGCCCCAGTCACCATGCTGTAGTAACTCCTCCCCCGTAGGGTAGGATATACCATGGGACTTCCCCACATGGCATACTTCTGACATAGCTCAGCAAGACCATGTGACATATTTCCACTTAAATACCCCCCCCCCCGGGTAGGGTGTGGTCTCTGTGGTGTCTTCCCCTTGGGAGGGACACCACCCCGACTAGACCTGGTGGCCCCAGTCGGTCAATCCCCAATTTTTTGGGGGGAGTGGGAAAAAAAGGGGAATAGAGGCCACGACTGGGCTAGCCCGTCTCTATCTTTTGGGTAGTCGACTTGTCCCCAAAGGGCCGTTTGACACTCATAACAGTGTTGGGGAGGTTACGTGTCGGCCAGGTGCGCTGGCTACGAGGCACACAATGGTCTGCCCATCGCACACCGCCAGTTCCCGTAACACAGTTCAGCCAGTTGCGGTGTTTTGTATAGGGACCCCTATTGTCACAACATCGACACAACGTCGAGTGAGTGACAGATAGGTAACGTCCTGGTTACTTGCATAACCTCCGTTCCCTGATGGAGGGAATGAGACTTTGTGTCCCTCCTGCCACAATGCTGAACTACCCGCTGAAATGGCCGGACCTTATATCGGCTCCTTAGCATAAAACCTGAATGAGTGGTTGCATACCAGCTCCTTTTATACCCGTATGTCCAGGGGAGTGGTATGCAAATACCACTCACCAATTTTCACTGGCCTTTTATCAAAGACCAGAGGTGTCTCGGGCTCCCAAGGGTGACCCCTAGTGTCACTACATCGACACAACGTCTCGTTCCCTCCATCAGGGAACGGAGGTTACGCAAGTAACCAGGATGTTTTGACACTCTCCACAGACCCTGCAACTGTTTAATACTTGTTTTGTTGGGGTGTTGTGCCCTGTTATTAATACCCACTGATAAAATTACAATCTCTGAATCCGGATTTGAAGGTAATTTCTCAAAAAGTTTGGTAATGTCTAAGAAAGTAGCCCCAGGGAAACTATCAATTTGTACTGTATAATCATCATCAAAGCAAGGAATTCTGGCCAAATTAGAGTCTCTGACAACTATAACAGGCTTCTTAATGGTTAAAAACCAAACCAGGTATTTTTTTGTGTGTATTAGGATGTCTGGTAGGCACAAGCATTGGTTTATTATTACGGTCTATATGTTTTGAGTCCTGGGAGGGTTTGGCTACTGAGTTTGTCTTAGAGGGAAGAAGAAGAGGAAGGATGGGTTTAGGTAAGGCATCTATTGGATTCTTCCTCTCAGAAGGCCCCTTCATAATTTTTCACCTCAATTCATACCCTGGCTCAGCAGCCTCCATCTCCATAGGCCTTGGGTCTATATATGCTTCTGTTGATAAATTGGAATTTATTGTTATTCTATTGTTGTGCATGATTGTCATCTCATTAGACTGACTCTGATTACTTTTAACTATCTCTGTGTAACCGGTCCTACTCAACCCGCTCTGAACGGGACTCGAAAACGGCATCTCCGGCATGGGAGGCAGGCACGCCTAATGAGGAGGCTAAAGACTACAGCCTCTAGTGCGCCTCTTGAGACCAGGGGAGTGAAGTTTACATACTGCACATCTACCTCCTGTTACATCTGCAAAAGTTACCTTGGGCTGAGGAGAAGACTCATCAACTTTGGTAATGGCCATGTTTCTATGTTTACCAGCATCTTTGAAGAGAGGCCCAAGATTAAATTATTTCTGTGGAGAGTGGTAAACATTCAGTTCCTCATTTATATTAAGTGGTAAGTGTATTTTTTAATTGCTGTGCTGTTTCAACCTCAGAATTAACAATTGTCCTTTTTTCCAATTAATCTGTTCTAATAGATCTGTGTGGGCTTTATGTAAGAGGTTATCATCAATTTTTTGTTTAAACCTATGTTTTGCCCATTTACAGGCTTTTTCCATTCTAGGGGTTCAATTTGATTAATCTTCTTAGCCAGTTGTAGTTTAACTTCTGAATAATGTTCTGAAAGTATAGTCATATTGTTTTGCATCCAATTATATGTATTGGAAATTACTTTTTGTGTTGTTTTTGGGTTGGGACAGGAGGGTTTGATAAACTGTACCAATTTATTTGCCTGCTTATTCATACCTATCGGTAAAATCTTGGTTTCCAAGGCCTTTTGTACCACTTCACTATGATGAGTTGCCTGTATCCATTTAAAATAGGTTTTAGTCAATTGTACATCCGAGTCAATCATACCTGTATCTTTTTTAATTAAAGGCTCTATTCCCTCATGTGGTTAATTTTCAACAGACTCTAGAACAGTGAATTTATTTCTAAAAGCCATCTCTAAAAACAACTTTCAGGTAAAACAAATCAATTCCAATGTAGAGGTTGAAAGAATATATGCCCCAAATGGGCCTTACCCTATTTCAGATGTCAATTTGTCTTTATTGCAGTTCTTGAAGACGTTCCAAAAGGAGTATGTTGTTCAGGTCACCCAAGATTCCTTTGTAAAATGTATTCAAAAGGTGTTTTCTCTTTTGAGACACACTAAAAAAGTCATTTGAGCTCTGCAAAAACTGTCCCCATAAGGATTCACTTCAACAACAGGAAAAAATAATTTCCACAAGGTAATCCATATTAGGGGTGATCATTTGTATTCCAGCAGTTTGGTTCCAGACTTTCAATCACTGTTTCCCCACCCTCATCCACCTAGGGTTAGGTTTGTGGTTAGGGGTAAGGGTTTGGGTTGGGGTAGGGTTAGGTTTAGGCTTAGGAGTAAATATTAACCCGGTCTTTTCAATAAAATAGCGACTGATAGTGACTTACTTAAAGGTTTAAAAAAGGAACCAAAATAATCGAAAAAATGCTGCAACTCATGCATTATATTCCAAATCTTCTGAAAGCATATGATAGGTTTTGTTAAAAATTTCAGTGAAAATCTTAACGTCCGTTGAGTGTTCATAAGCACTATGAGAGCAGCTCTTTCAAGTGAGAACTTGCGTTGTTTAGCGCTAAAAACAAAGTGAGGGTGAGTAAATTATGACAGATTTTTCATTTTTGTGAGAACTATTACTTAAGTAAAATATTTCATGTAGTCCCATCATTTGCTTCTTGCATTTATTTATATAGTTTTTAGGTTTTATTGGCATCTCTGTCCTCGGCGTTTTGATAATCATTTGTCTGGGTATCTTTGACGTCTGCAAATCTAGAAATTCAGAAAAATCCAAAAGCAGTGGACAAAGTGCAAGACAACGTGAGGAACTGCATGTGGAACAGCGTGTGGAACAGGAGATGATACCGCTTCAAACATCCCATGACAAAAGTTAATATGTTTTGATTTTATATGACCTGCTCCAAAATGTTGTGTCCTTTTCAGACACAATTCAGAATGAATTGTGGCCAGTAAAAGCAATGTTTATTTGCATGCGCTGTGTGCACTGGTTTAGCACCCGATTCACTAATGGAATTATGCAGATCAGGCAACGGTGCAAACACGGCTACAAAATCTTTGCATGCACAATTTTGATCTTGGGGGCTGGTTTTAAACACTATATAGCATAGGATGCAGCAGACCCCCGTATGGCACACTCTCCAGGACTGTACATCATCACCCCACTCTCTTTTAAATAAAATTTAATTTACTGCCTGCTTTCCTCGGCTGGACATAGCCCAATGTAAATTGTGTTGGGAAAATAGCATGAAGATTTGTGAATGATGTGCAATCTATAATGTAGCCTAACTTACATAGAAAGGAGGCGTGCTTGCGCGGAAAGGAATCACAATGACTTAAATAATTAAGATGCAGCTCTATTTCAGCGCTATTCGCACCAGCGAAAACTAGACTGCAGGTGGGTAGTAAATAAGACAGGTGTTTAGTTAATTTAGTCCTTTGAGTTTTATGCACTGTCTTTTAAGTTTAAAAAGAATGTCTCCATCAATATTTAATTCAGTAGTTTGTAAATTAATGTAATCCTGCTGTAAGGATACTGTAAATGTGTTTGGCTCACTGTCCCTGGCGGAGGGCTCGAGGCTCGAGACTTGACCCGAGCTCGAATACCCTCATGGACTTAGTTTAGTTATTGATGAATAGTCATGGGGAGTTCGGGTGGTGGAGGGATGCCAGAAGAATCGTTACAACATGGAGGTAAGCAGCTGTTTATATATACGCTTACTCTGGCAATGTGGTTGGTCGAATTAAATGAACATGCTCCTCCCAAACTTTGTTATGGAACTCCATATATTGGTGTCTCATGTGATGCTAGGTCAGTGACTTTTCCGACAATGTATTTTTTACATTTGTCTTGACAGTGACAAAGCAGTCAGGAGACAATGAGAAATGGGATTAGGGAAATAATCTAAGCAAGATTCAAAATCTGCTCTCCTCACACAAGATTTACTGCATAATATCGGACCACGCACATTGACCACAAGGTCATGCGAATGGGCTACAACAGCAGAAGACCACATCAGTTTCCACTTTTGTCAGCCAAGGAGGTAGACAGATGGTAGGCCCACTGCAGCCTCAGCTTTCTGTTCTTGGCTGACAGAAGAGGAACCCAACGTGGTCTTCTGCTTTAGTAGCCCATCCGCTTCAAGGTTTGATGTGTTGTGCATTCTGAGATGCTATTCTGCTCACTATGATTGTACAGAGTGGTTATCTGAGTAAAAACAAATAAATTATTTTTGACTTTTGTAATAGAGTTTTTGTTGTATTTTTGTTATAATTTTTACCTGTGATTCAACCTATGTGTTTACCTTATTTGCTTTATTCCAAGACTTTTAAAATACAAAAATGGCAATGAAAATTGTCATATATTCTCAGTAGTTTAACGTCTTTCCGTGGCACTGAAATTGTAGCGTGATAAGTACTTTGTAATCTGATATGTAGACCTGCACAGAATCTTTGCCCTCAGAACTCTGCAGAAGCTCTTAGCAAATTCTACAGAATTTGAACACAAGCCACTCATAAAGTGCCTCTTTGATGTTTATTTATTGACATTTTTGACTAATCTGTTAATTGTCAGAGGTACTAATAAAAGTGCACTAATGTCAGATCTGTTTACACATTTTACCACACTCAAAAAATAGCTCTTTGGCTAAACTTGATTCAATCGTATACATTAGTTCCACGTGTTTGAAATAAGTTTTATTACCTAAAAATTACTATGTAATCTCAATACAAACATTTTGTGTAGAAAGAACCTAACTGAATTGGGTAAACCCAACAAATTTAGATGTGTCAATGCAACTCAAACAAATGTATTTTATTTCTTTATGCACTAACTAGTGAAAGTCAATATTAGCATGCTAAATACATGCTAGTTGGAAGCTCTACAGAGTGTAGTTTAGTAACTATTCTATGGTTAGCACAGCAATTGCTCAACGAAGTGAAAACATTGAACACTAAAAAGTATCCCTGTTTATATTAATCTTGCACAAAAACACATAAAACAACATTTAATTTTAACATTTACTCTCACTATCGAGTCCCATGCAGAACATGCAGGAAAAGGAAATCCCCTGCCCAGTTTCATCAATGTTACATTAACACCACAAAAAGTATCCATGTAGTCCCAACTGAAATGGACTGCGTAAACTTCCATTTTACAAATTTAATCGGATAGAACGCAATGAAGTCAAGTTGTGACAAAATGTTCTAAAATTGTGTTGCTTTAGTTCTTTTTAATTAAGAAAATTGAACAAGCAGCAAAAATCCTTTTTTGAGTGATACTTTAAAACATTCCACAGAATAATTCCACATTCTGATAAGGTAAGAAGGTAAAGAAGTAATGTGATGAACATTTTTAGAGATTTAAATCCGTTTCAAGAGTGACTGGACAATGAGAATGTACAAATATATTTTAAATCTTTCTTATCTTTCAAGTTCTTGGAGGTTTTGATAAAGTTTTTTATTTTTTGTTTTTCACCCAATTTGTAATACCCAATTCCCAATGCGCTTTTAAGTCCTCATGGTCACGTAGTGATTCGCCTCAATCCGAGTGGCGGAGGACGAATCCCAGCTGCCTCTGCGTCTGAGACCGCACATCTTATCACGTAGCTTGTTGAGCACGTTGCCACGGAGACATAGCGCATGTGGAGGCTTCACGCCATCCACCGAGGCATCCACACTCAACTCACCACGCGCCCCACCGAGAATGAACCACATTATAGCAACCACGAGGAGGTTACCCCATGTGACTCTACCCTCCCTAGCAACCGGGCCAATTTGGTTGCTTAGGAGACCTGGCTGGAGTCATTGTCCCAACTTCTTAACACTAGTGGCGTTATTTAGACTACAGATTTTTCACAGACCATAAAAGAGAACAGACAAAAACAGCATCAGTCGTGTGGTGTATGCAGCTCAGTAGATGCCTTTCCTAGAAGCCATTTTAAATATATTAAAGGACCAGCTGAGAAATTCAGCTTTTTTCCAACTCTCTTTCATTCAGCTTTTTGTTAATTGGATTTGAGGTGTTGATTCATAAAGAATTTTCCTGCCCATGTGAAGCTGAATTCAATGCAGAAATATCAATTTTCATCTTGTTTGTACCTGCTTTTTGTTTTGCTTTTTCTTTAATGTTTCTAATTTTAAGGCCTTTTAAAAATAAATATATCCGTTGTTCGACTCTGTCTGATGAAATGAAGCAGAATTGCACTAGAGCTTTCTTATCTCGCCTGATTCCACCTTTAATGTGGGTCTGTCTGTGGTTTTTTGATGGCTGGTATTTTGTCTGCTACAAAACAAACTGGAATGGAAAGTACGTTTTTGACAAAGACCTACAGATAAAATGATGCGAACTGAAGAAATTGAGCATTGGACGGAAAAAAGACTGAACTACAAGATCTAACACTTGAGTTTAATATTAAGTTGAAGGTAAATGTCTTCTTCAATAATAATTTGTCCTGTTATCTTTAGAACTTTAAGGGGAATCTTAAAGCTAATTTGAAATGTCAAGGTGATGCAGCATTTAGACATGTAAATACGAATGTATAATTGTAATGTATTTTTTAGTTTTTTAGATTGTAGGTTTTACTCTGCCCTTTCTCTCCACCACTATAATGGTTATCCTCGTGGGTATTTGCGACTGCTGCAGAAGAAGAAAGTTAGGCTGCTGTATATGCAGAGATTCATAGTTATGGGATGGAAAACAGGAAATGGGCAGTGGTGGCTGGTATGTGAATTGATGTTAATCAAACCTAGTATCTGGTCTCCTTAGATAAGCTATAAAAATAAATATTACATGTTGTTTTATCATCACATTTTGTTTTGATAAAACAAGTTGTATTAATTTAATCTATTTAAAAATTACTGAATTCAACTTGATGAAATTTTGTTACGAAAACTGAAATGCGTAAATCTTGAAAACAGGCTAAAATAGTTTTGAGTGTGTAGTCTTTCCAATCACCAACACTTTCAATGTAAGAAATCAATAGAACAAAATCACAGAGTTCCATTTACAGACTATGAAAAATACAACAATTTATAAATGAAAGGAGGGCCCCATTCTGTCTAACATCTCTACTCTCCAAATCTCTAAATTCCATCCTCCGCTCCCTCATAGTTGCAAATTTATAAATGGACCTGTCGTACAAATGTCCACTTGCTTTGAGGTCCTTTAATAATCTGGATTCCATTGATATTTTAATCAAATTAGAAAGACGCTTTGGCAGAACATCTGGGGAGTGCAACTGTGTTCCGAGGTATGTCGAAGTCAATCCAAAATGACATAATTGACAGCACTGCTTGTGTCATACAGGACGAAATAGACACTGAGTTGAATGCTACTCCTTTTCTCACTGTCCAGGTTGATGACACCACTGACATTTCTTGTAAGTGTCAGTTAACCATTATACTGAGAAATGTTAATGGACAGGGAGAAATATGCGAGCGATTTATTGGATTTCTTGACTTGAGTTTGGACAGGACTGCATAATCCATTACTGCCATAGTAATAAAGGCCATGCAACAGTACAGTCCAAATTGCAAATTAATATGTCAGAATTTCGATGGGGCGAGTTGTATGGGTGGACAACACAGTGGTGTTTGTGCTTGCGTGAAGTTGCAATGCCGCCACGCACTGTTCATTCACTATTATGCCCACAAATTAAATCTGGTTTTATCACAAGGATCTAAGGGTATATAGGATGAAAAACTGTATTTTGCGACTTTGGAAAGTTTCCATAACTTTTTGTCGCGCTCACAAAACAAACGGCCTTGCTTGCCGAGGTTGATGGATCCGTTTGTATGCCTGGAAACTCTGAGAATTTCAAGAGCCGTGCTGTTAATTCAATTCACAAGGGCCGGAGGTCACTGGACATTGCATTTAACAGAATACCAAGCGAACCTGGATGGGTCAATGATTCAGTTGCAAAAGCAGTTGTCTAAAACGCAGCCAACGCGATTTTAAGTTTATGTTTTTAATTGAATGTTTTTTTTTTTTTTTGTTTGTTTTTTTTTTTGACATACTGAGAAACTGTTTCATGTTCTTCAGTCAAAATCTCTAGACCTGAGACAGTCGTTTGACTGAATTTATGCCACCCTGAATTCTCTGAGAGCCTTAAGAACTGAGACAAAATGTCAGGGCTTCTACGAAAGTAACGTGGACACTTTAGGAATTTAAGACAACAGACGCAAGAGATTCTGACGAAGTTGGTATGATTTTGAGCAAGGTTTTAACAGGAACAAGGACAGTGACACTGATATTCGCAGTTCATATAGGCAAATGTGCTTTGAAATTCTGGATGCAATAGTGTGTCATTTGGAAGAAAGGTTCAGTGACATGAAGAAAATCAGTTTCTTTCATATTCTTGATCACTCACGCTTTACAGAATTTTCACAGCCAAACAGGTTTCCATCTGCGGAGATCGAGTCTTTGATAAAAAATTTTTTTTGATGAGTCAAGGCTAAAGAATGAGCTGCAAGATGTGTACACTGATCCTACCATCCATAAATCACCTAAGGAACTCCTGCAACTGCTGGTGATGGATGACTTATCTGAAATGCTTTATCTGAAGTTTGCAAGCTCTTACAGTTGGTGCATACCATCCCAGTTATGAGTGTTTCTGCTGAGAGGTCATTTTCTTGCCTTAAAAGACTGAAAACATACTTAAGAAACACAACAAGTTAAGAGCGTTGTCAAATTATGCCAACAAATGAACAAGTTCTACAAAATTTCCCTTGTTAGAACTGGAGGCAGACTCATCATGTCCTCAAAAAGAGAGCTCCTGTGTTCCAAGATAGATAACAGCATCTGTCAGTTTTCTTAAGATGTCCCGCTTTTTTGTTACTTGGTCCTTATGACGTTTCACAGACAATGCAGCAGCCTGACTTAGGGCCTTGTGAATTCTGACTTTCCCAAAGAGTTTCAGCTTTATTGAAGATGATATATGACTTTTTGATTCGTCATGTCTATCTATCTTTCTCAATAGGTTTTTGAGATAACTGAATCCATCTTTCACCCATGGGATACCAGAGTCCTGTTCAAACAGTAGACAAGGTCAACAAAAAAATCGATTCAACACAGAAGATCCTGTAATCCATTCTTTTTTTGTGGTACACATCATGACAGAAATTCCTACGGAAACTGGCCCAGCCTCCCTGTTGTGTAATAATAAGCTCTGGAGTTGATAGGTCCAGCATTTTTTTATTTTTATTTTTTTTTTAATTGCTTGTCAAATGGTAGCTTTCTAAAATCATTTTGTAATAAATAATCCACACTTACGATCGCAGCCATGTAGGCTTCAGTGAGGCTTTGCTGCTCTCATAATTAGTAACCAATAGCAGGCTTGCTTGAATGTGATAATGAAAGCTAATTGGTTAATGGGATGGCTGATAGAAATTGTTGATTATGATTCGTTATTTATGCGGAAGGTGGCAAATTTCATTTTGCCTCTCTTCTGCCTTTCCATCGTTTGAACCACATTGGTTCAACAACACAGAGCTGTCTTAATGACGTTACGCAGGGGTGTAGTAAGAACACGAATATTAAATTATAAAAGCTCATTTATACGTACATCAGAAAGCCGTTTAATGCGAGAAAGCTGCTTAAGACAGGAAAGCTGCATGCACTGTGTAGATACATCTGCTGCAATAGATGGTTTTCCCTCTACATCAAACTTCGGGGCTCCCTAATGCACTTGAGCACATTTTCACATGCAAACTCTTCAAAAACACATAAACGCCACTTATGCGTTAACATGAACACATAAAAGCCGTGTTCGCTGACAGAAACCATGTGTGATAAAGCGCTTTCGCATAACAGCTTTTAATCGTTTAAATGGTCGCATTCATGTTTACGTGACATTTCAGAACTGCAAAACCCTGGAATAAGCCATTTTCTTAAATGCATGTAAACGTTGTCAAGGACTTGACAGAATGAATGATATACACTCACTGAGCTCTATATTAGAAACACCTGTACACCACCCACATATTCACGTCATTATCTAATCACACAATCGTGTGGTAGCAGTACAATGCTTAAAAGCATGCAGATATTATAAATATTAACATGACTCTAGTGTGATAACATTGCTGACTTACCTTGTCTGTGTAAAGTTATCCAGTATTTCAACTCCATTGTCATGGCAACATGGTAAACCAAAAAAAAAAAAAAAAAAAAAAATACAGCAGCTATTATTTTAAATGTATTATTTCTTTAATTACTTTTTTTCTCATTTTTAAGAGGGCTGAAAGGTGAAACTTGCTAGAATTTTGCAATTTTTAGATTCTTTCAAATACTTTAACTTTCCCTCTGTTAAATGTATAAAAAGTGTAAAAATCAATCATCATATTTTCATCATATTTTCAATTGTATTTTCATTATATTTTCAATGAATATGGTATTTGTGTGTACAGTTCCACAAAAGTTTTCACAATTTTAATGAAGAATCTTGTAAGTTCCTGTTGCTTAACTGGTAGTACATGGCACTAGCAATGCCAAGGTCATGGGTTTGGTTCCCAGGGAATGCAAAACTGATAAAATGTTTGCCTTGAATGCACTGTAAGTTGCTTTGGATGAAAGCATCTGCAAAATATGTAAATGTAATGTAAATCTTGTATGGAATGTGAAGGATTTTGTATTGACTTTTACAATGTTCTGTTAATGAATTTTAACCTCTAGTCTACACAACAAAGAAGTTTGTCTGTTTATTTATGGAGGTTAACAAGCTGCTTTGGTTATATGTTTTAGCTAAGTGGATAGGATGTACTCAGGAAGGTGAAAAGAAGGTGTAGCTAACTATAAGGATAGGGGGAACTTAACGATGCAAATATAACTGAGGGTTAGACAGTTATATCATAATAGCATGATGACCCTTCTTTGCATAGAATGGTTGTACTGAGATAGACAGAAATAAAAGAGATACTTTTAGGATTTGTTCATATACAAAATCATGCCTGTATATGAATGCCGGCGGGTCAAAAGGGGGGCGCTATATCGCGAAATAAGTTTACTCTTAAAACTTTAAATTCCCCTGATACATAAGTCAGACATATGTGGTATCATTTTAAATCTTAGAATCTGAACTTTTTATAGAATACCATACATTTTGCATTTATGTTAAGTAAAATAACAAAATATGGACTGAAAAAATCTGCGTCGAAAAACAGCGCCACCTAGAGATAATGTGGTAGAAATATTCATGTGAATATCAAAGTCTTTTACATAGTGCCTTAATACAAGTCATATATCAAATGAAAGCTCTCATTCTCAGGAATGTGACTGTATAGTTTATTGAGTTGCCCAAATTCCACAGTTCGAACGATTTTCAAAAGAATCACAAAGTGAAATATGACTTCTGTAAGACATCAAATACAAACGTCTTATTTATGCATCGATCAATGCAGCTGTAAGCCCCAAGTAGCGAAAAACTTTATATCTGCCTTTAGCTTAGGCAGTTTTCTACAAAATGAGCCATGTTTTACTTGCTTCGGTGAATAGTCAAATGTTATACTGCAAAATATGCTGTCCAGCATGGAAAGCATGCAAAACAAATCATCTGAAAATTATGTATTGACAATTGGTGAGAAAATGTGTTATATCAATGCAAAGGGGAGGATCTCAGATTTCCAGCGACTCCTAGAATGAGCTTTTAGTCCACTCAGAGGCCGAGATATTTGATAAAACAATAAGGGTGGTGCTTGAACTGAAAATTAGACTGAATGTCTATGGACGAGCAGATCTGTGAGGGCTAAAATGCATTAGAGTGCCACCTACATTTCAGATCTGAATTTTGTGATGGAAGGTGGTAGAGGATAAATTATTTTTTCTAGTTCTTGCTGGCATCTAGTGGAAAAAAACAGTAAGACTTTTTGTAGAGAGATAGAATAAACAGAACCAGAATTACATGCTTATTCAGTATTTACTATGAATAATTTGAGTGTTTTTATTTGTTTATTTTGGGGGGTGTTCTGAAAAAAAAAAAATAGACCAACTTTTTGCAATTAGGTCACAGTATGTGTGAATGGTGAGCTTTTAAATTAGAGTTTTAAAAATTGCATCATAGTTTAATGTAGTCTAGCCTAGTGTGGTCTAGGATCAGAATTGGACAAAATTTTGCATTTCTTTTCAGAATGGCATGATTCTCAAAATGTCTTATAATTTTGTCTTAGTTTTTTTTACTTTTGTTTTTCTAGTTCACAGGTTATATAATGGCCTCTGCCCTCTGCACAGTAATATTTATCATCATGGCTTCTTATGATAGCTGCAGAGATAGAAATGAACTGCAACAAGTGGAGTACCAGGAAATGGGAGCATTCCAACCTTGCAATAACACCACCAACTCTGCGGAACCAGCAGAACCTTAGTGCATAGTGTAGGAAAATAATACAATTGTTTATAATTGGATTCATGTGATTTTTATGTATTTTGATCCAGTCATCAAGTTTCTTTTTGTAATTTGAATCTATCAGAATTATTGAGTTTTAAGAGGAGTTTAAAATGAAAGTTATGGAGGTGACTGATCACTTAGTCTGGTCGATCACAACTTAAGACAAATGCTTTCCTGCAACAATTCTTCAATCATTCCTCCTTTGCCCCAGCTTCAACTGTATTTTTAATATATTATGTGAGGATATTATATTTTTATGATGATGTGAATACACCAATGTGCTACTTTAACAAACTCCCATTAGACCAAATTACTTTTTTTTTCTCCCTTGTTTTTACTGTAATGCAATTTAAAAAATCTAAAAATCTGAGTCCACATAGAAAATCTGAGATTTTAAATTTCATTTGGTAATAGACAGAACGTTTGTTGATTACGTGAATAAGAACTGTTTAAGATTTCTAGGTCACTTATCAACTTTAGGCAAATACCATACAGAAATATATTTTTCTCTTAAAATTTTCACTCAAAATGTTATGTTGATAATATAATTTATCATGAAAATTTTTATAAAAAAAAGACATATGGAACCAACCGTTTACTGAATGCACAGTTATTCATCTCTGTTTAATGACATCTCCCTCTTATTGTCTTTTCTATAGATCAGAGCTATTGTGATGTGAGTTGCTTTTTTTTAACCTTTGCTTTTTATTTGACTTTATTTATATTTAAATATTTAAATGTATATTTCCTAAGTTTAAAATTCACTGCATGAATTTGTAATATTACTGATTTACTTTACAAATCTTACCCATATGCATACTGGCAACAATAAATGAATGTTAATTATATTGAGCTTTATTAGATGTTGTTACTGCCATTTGTTTCATTTTGTTTATCTGTGTGCCTATTGTGTTATAAGCCTAACATTCTACATTTATATTCCACTGAGAAAAATGTCATTCAGCCTTTGCAACAACATGAGGGTGAGTGAATGATAACAGAAATTTCATTTTTGGGTGAACTATTGCTAGGATGCTATTTATTCTCAAAAAAATGAAAGAAAAATTGAAAGACAAACAGAAGAAAAACTGTCTATACATACAGTATATATATGAGAGATATTCACTGTAATTAATCACAGGTTCAGACTCTAAAATTTTATTAGATGAGCAGCATTTAAATCATTGTAAAATACTGTATAAACACACCTGTGATCTCATATTCTATTAATGTGCAAAGTTGCAACATGCTTGGCAACTGCAAAGAGTCGATGATCAGATTAATAATTCAATTTACCGTCTCAATTTTCATGGACACTAAAACGTCATGGTTACTTGCGTAACCTCCGTTCCCTGATGGAGGGAAAGAGACATTGTGTCGATGTAGTGACACTTGGGGTCACTCTTGGGAGCCAGAGACACCTCTGGTCTTTGATAAAAGGCCAATGAAAATTGGCGAGTGGTATTTGCATGCCACTCCCCCGGACATACGGGTATGAAAGGAGCTGGTATGCAACCACTCATTCAGGTTTTATGCTGAATGAGTGGTTAGTTCAGTGTTGTGGCAGGAGGGACACAACGTCTCGTTCCCTCCATCAGGGAACGGAGGTTACGCAAGTAATCATGACGTTCCCTTTCTGTCACTCACTTGACGTTGTGTCGATGTAGTGACACTAGGGCTCCCTATACAAAACGCTGCAACTGGCTGAACTGTGTTATGTGAACTGGCAGTGTGTGATGGGTAGACAACTGTGTGCCTCATAGCCAGCACACCAGGCCGACACGTAACCTCATGTGGAACGGCTCTTTGGGGACAAGTCGACTACCCAAAAGATAGAGACAGGCTAGCCCAGTCGTGGCCTCTTTTCCCCTTCTTTTTTTTCACTCCCTAAGAAAAAGGGGGATTATCCAACTGGGCCGACCAGGTCTAGTCGGGGGGTGTCCCTCCCAAGGAGACCACACCTCGCCCAGAGAGAGGGGGGGATATTTAAGTGGAAAATACATCACATGGTCTTGCCGATCATGTGGAGAAGTCTCATGGTAGATCCTACCCAATGGGGGAGGAGTTATTACAAACATGGAGACTGTTGCAGAGGGGGCTCTGCCCAAGGAAGACGCAGTTTGCCAACAGGGAAACGAATTAGCGGAAGATATACATCGCGTGGAGTTACCTTACAGGGAACTGCCACATGCAGAGCACCTACCCCAGAACAGGGCTCTTAGTTAGCACGTGTACTGGGCCGGCAGCGAGTCTCCCCGAAAACTCGACTGCCACAGGGCTCGGAGGAAGTCAACCAGGGAACATAGTTTGTGGACACTACTGGGAATTAATGGCGCACGTCTTCAGCTCAGAGGAGGGGATTATCCGCTTGTATTACGTGCCACTACCCGGGATGAAACCGGTTCCACCCGGAGGTTAGAAAACCTCGCAAGGTGTTGGGTGTTGACAAGCCCGCTGCTCTGCAAGTGTCTGTTAGAGAGGCACCCCTGGCCAGGGCCCACGAGGCCGCTACACCCCTGGTAGAATGGGCTCGTTGCCCTACCGGGGGCGGCACGTCCTGTGCGTGATATGCCATAGCTACGGCGTCAGTGAGCCAGTGGGCGATCCTCTGCTTGGAGACAGCGCTTCCTTTCATCTGTGCACCAAAGCAGACAAAGAGCTGCTCAGATCCTAAAGCTCTGCGTGCGATCCAAATAGATGCGTAAAGCTTGCACCGGACACAGCAATGACAGGGCTGGGTCTGCCTCCTCCTGGGGCAGTGCTCGCAGGTTCACCACCTGGTCCCTAAAAGGGGTCGTGGGAACCTTGGGCACATAGCCCAGTCAGGGTCTCAAGATCACATGAGAGTAGCCCGGACTGAACTCCAGGCACGTTTCGCTGACAGAGAACGCTTGCAGGTCTCCTTCCCTCTTGATGAAAGTGAGCACAGTCAGGAGGGCAGTCTTCAAGGAGAGTGCCTTAAGCTCAGCTGACTGCAAAAGCTCAAAGGGGGCTCTCTGTAGACCCTGAAGAACTACAGAGAGGTCCCATGAGGGAACAAGGCACGGTCTGGAGGGGTTCAGCCTCCTGGCGCCTCTCAGGAACCTGATGATCAGGTCGTGCTTCCCTAAGGACTTACCATCCACTGTGTCATGGTGTGCTGCTATAGCAGCAATGTACACCTTCAAGGTGGAAGGGGACAGTCGCCCTTACAACCTCTCCTGCAGGAAGAAAAGCACCGATCTGACTGCGCATCTCTGGGGTCTTCCTGTCGGGAAGAACACCACTTAGCAAAAAGATGCCACTTAAAGGCATGCAGGCGCCTCGTAGAGGGGGCCCTAGCCTGAGTGATCGTGTCTACCACCGCGGGTGGTAGACCGCTTAGGTCTTTTGCATCCCATCCAGGGGCCAGACATGGAAATTCCAGAGGTCTGGTCACTGGTGCCAGATGGTGCCCTGTCCCTGAGAAAGAAGGTCCTTCCTCAAGGGAATTTGCCTTGGGGCGCTGTCACGAGGAGTTTGAGGTCTGAGAACCACGTCTGGGTGGGCCAGTAGAGTGCTACCAGGGCAACCTGCTCCTCATCCTCCCTGACCTTGCACAGAGTCTGTGCAAGTAGGCTCACTGGGGGAAACGCATAGTTACGCAGGCCAGGGGGCCAGCTGTGTGCCAGCGCATCTATGCTGAGAGGTGCCTCGGTCAGGGCATACCAGAGCAGGCAGTGGGAGGATTCTTGGGAGGCGAACAGGTCTACCTGTGCCTGTCTGAATCGACTCCAGATCAGCTGGACCACCTGAGGATGGAGTTTCCACTCTTCCCTGAGCATAACCTGCCCTGACAGTGCATCCGCTGCAGTGTTGAGGTCACCCAGGATGTGAGTGGCTCGCAGCGACTTGAGGTGCTGCTGACTCCAGAGGAGGAGACGGAGGGCGAGTTGTGACATACAACGAAAGCACAGACCGCCTTGGCGGTTGACATATGCTACTGTTGCCCTGTTGTCTGTCCAAACTAACATGTGCTTGCCCTGGATCAATGGCTGGAACCTCCGCAGGGCGACCAGAATTGCCAGCAACTCGAGGCAGTTGATGTGCCAACGCAGCCGCGGGCCCGTCCATAAGCCCAGGAAACAATCATCGAGCCACAAGGGTTCAGGGGAGAGCGGAGGGTTCCACTCTAGCCCGACACTCACGGCTACCTGGGAAAGCATGTCCTCATCTCCGCGTCAGCCTGTGACTGGGCGACCGCACCCGAAGGGAGGAGCCCAGCTGAGGCTTCTGCGTCCGACTGGATGAGCCCGCTCTCTAATGCTTTCGCGGGCTCCGAATAAGAGGTCGAACTCACCGTGAGATGAGCCGGCGGACTCATCCGGAAGCCCGATCGGGGCAGACGAGCATGCTTGGGAATGTGAGGTCCGTGGGGGGGATACCCGGCGGAGGTAGTCCCATTGGGGTCCCCAAATTGCCCCCAGTGCTAGCCGCGCTGGCCTCATACCCATGGGTAGAAGGGCAGAGGTGGGGAGCCGCTGGGGTGGCTTGCTTTCTTACGAAGGTAAGCCGCAACCGCATCATTGCCATGGACATATTCTCGCAATGAGTACATGACCCATCCACGAACGCTGTCTCCACGTGAGCAGTGCCCAGACACGAAAGCCAGTGATCGTGACCATCAGAAGGCGAGAGATAACGAGCGCAACCAGGAATAACACACAAAGGAAAGGCATCTTTAAAAAGACGCGTCTTTAAAAAGACGTTCCGTGTGTGCCACTCTTTTAGAGAAATATACTCTTTTATTTCTGCTGAAGCGCCCAGGGCATTCTCTGCAGTGCACCAGTGCAGAGGAGGGAGAAGCCGCTGAAATGCGGCGTCAGATCCAGCAGAGGCGAATGAACAGTCCTGGGAATTCAGCTCAGTGAGCATGACCGTTCGGCTCCGGAGAGAAAATCTGAATGAGTGGTTGCATACCAGCTCCTTTTATACCCGTATGTCCGGGGGAGTTGCATGCAAATACCACTCGCCAATTTTCATTGGCCTTTTATCAAAGACTTGGCTCCCAAGAGTGACCCAATGTCGAGTGAGTGACAGATAGGGAACACTGATCACGGGTTCTTATTTATTTAAATACAGATAGAATGCATATAAGTTAATTTAAAAGACCTTTTGGTGTTGAAATAGCTCCATTATCATATTTCTGTAGTACTGAGGTTTCTTAACCCTTTAAGATCTGAAGGTGTTTTTAAAGATTTTCTGTTTCAGTGGCATACCCAAAATTAAAACTTTTATAAATAAAAAAAAATAAAATAAAAAATGGTCAAAAGTTTGATATAATTTTAAAGAAAACCTTTCACATTTTTTAATGATATAGATTATCATAAAATCTGAGATTCTCATCCTAAGAAACTGCTGAAAAACCACAACAAAATTTAGCCACAAATTAACCTTTTTTTTTTTTTTATTATTATTTTTCTGTATCTCAGGGTGTAAATAAGGAGTTTTGTTCCAAATTATGCCAACTGTACCTGAGAAAAATGTTGTGTTGATACAACAAAGCAATCAAAATTTATAGCATTACAAAATAATTTATCCTAGTGTAAACAAGTCTCCAAGTATCCAAAAACCTCTCCAAACAAATAAAACATAATAACTGAACATAAGAACTGATTACACATGCAAACACAACAATGACTAAAGGTTTGCATAGCATGCAGACATGATTTTAGTAGTGAGATTTCACAGAATGAGACTCATTCTATGCCATTTGAGTCATCACTGAGTCTGTGTTGTTTGAAAGATCGGCTCCTTTAAGTAATGGTATGTGACATTTTGTGTTCTGTTTATTTTTCGTGAAGCGAAAATGCAGCATATAAGCAACACCAAAATAAATGTCAAAGACATATACTTAGCTATTACTCGCTATATTTCTGTCTGTGAGTAAAGCACATGGGCCAATGTATTCTACTCTTTGAGAGCTTTCTAATGACATATGACACATGACTATTTGATTAGTTTGATGTTTGTACTGATTGCAATAATATGTACAGTGCAATTTGTTTTATATATATTATCAAAACAGAACACTTCTGATATGTCTGAAAATTTCAAAACACTTGTTCAGTTTTGGTCATAATTCCTACATGCATTGTAAAGTAGAGCTTCTAAGCTTTCAAACTGTACCTATTTTGTGTTGGTCAAGACTGTAATTATTAATATTTTGACAGTTTTATTTTTCTTGTGGGCCATCTGAGCTATGGCTACATAGAACCATGTTTACATAGGTGAACACTTCTTTGAATTGAAGTGACTAGTTAAAACCAAAATAGAAACCAATCCCACATCACAAGAACATTGATTTGAAGCCATGAACTCTATGAAAATATGTCCAACCATTTAAAAAAATGATGATCAGTGTTCTAGCCACTTTCTTAATCTCTCAAGGCTCAAAAAAGACAGTAAAGGATTCTTTAATTCTTGGGTGTGTTTTTAACAAACAGGTACATAATTGGTTACATCTGTGGAGTTAATGAGCTTGTTATTTAGACTTTAGGCAAACCAAAATGTAGCAGTCGTGTAGAGTGTGGGCCTCTGAAGGTGTCTTTACTAGAAACCCTTTTTGGCCAATTCAAGGACCTGGTGAGCAGCATTGGTATTTTCCACTCTTTACCATCGAGACTTTCATTAATTGGATTGGAGGCGCTGATGGATGTACGCTTTTCATGCCCATGTAGAATTGAGAGGAATACCACAATGGCAGTATCTGTCTTCATTGCACCTGCTTTTTTGTTTTTACTTTGATATGGCTCCTTTTAAGGCCTTTTAAATATGGAGGCATCCGTTGCTCTGAGGCTGAAGAAACTGAGAAGAATTGTCCTAAATTGTTTTTTATTTATTGTGTGGTTCAGCCTGGTGCTACTTGATGGGGATTATCTTGCCTGTGGCTTAACAGACTGGTTTTTGACAATAATCTACATTTGTATTGGTGCAAACCCAATGAATCAACCACAGAAAGAAAAGAGACTGAGCTACAAGATCTGACTCGCTTGTTTATTGACAATTCAAAGTTAAATTTGACACTCTAAGAACTTGCTGTGCTATCTACAGAATTGTATTGCATTAATTTAATGTGATTAATTATTAAAAAAAAATAACAATCATGATCTCTGACCTGTACATAAAATTCATATTAATATTTTTATTTTTTACCAAGAATTCAAGATTTGAGTACATTTAGCTTCGTGTTTTATGAGCTGCATCAGCAGGGGGCAGTCAGTGCGCCTCAACAAACCAGCAGCGCAGCCACAGAATAAGAGGCAGAAAACATTCTTGACAGCTGCACATAGCACAACAGAAGGCAGGGATCTCAAGATGTGGTTTTCCAAGTTTCAACTACTTTAACTTTACACTGCATACTAAAAACGTGGCTTTTATTACTCTTAAAACCAGTTGGATGTTCCAAAAGCATCTGTCTGATGCACATGTACTTCAAACGGCAATTCAAATAGCACAGATGGAACACAAAAATATATCCTTTTAAAACAAGCCTGTAGGATTATGTTCAATGGTATGAGAATAAAACAAACAATAGTATATTAACTTCTAAAGCCACTTTTTGTATTGTCTAATCAATGCTTGACTGAGCCTCTCAGATGACTTTTTTTTTTTTTTTTTTTTTTTCTGAAATAGTTCTGCGTGCCCTCGCAATAGTTTTGCATTTCCTCACACTGATCAGGTGATTTAACCATCAGGTGTTGCCAGTATGTGCCAGGTCAATGGCTTTGAAACAGTCATTTACCAAATTGTTTACTAAATCAATTGATTCACTTGATTCAGAGCTTTGAAAATCTTTGTGTAGCATTATTACCTCAAACAGTGTCACACTTAATTCAAAGGAACACTAATCTCACCCATTGTAAAAAAAAAAAAAAAAAAATACATGTCATAACATAAAACGACATAATTAACATTAAATGGAACATAAAACATAACTAGAAACATAACCCCCAATACGTTTTAAATGTTAATTAATAACACCCCAAAAACAGTCCCCAAATCCTGCACAGATGTACCTCATTGATTATGCAATGTCAACAGCCAACAGCAAGTTCTCGATCATAAACAACAACAGACGTGCATAATTTTAAAGTTTTGTTAATAAATTCAGCAGGCTTATGACCAAACCTTGCGTTTCTTGAATTCAAGCAGATGGAGGGCTATATCCTATAAAATGAAAATGCGAATGCCTTTTTGAAAATTAATTTATTCATGATTTATTTTGATAGTTTTAACAGTGGTATTTTTAACAAGACCATAGTAAACACATGAAAGCATGGATCTTCACTACCATGGTTAGATGTAACATGATTTCTATAAAACAAACTATGGCATTTATTTTTTTCATTATTATTATAAACAGTGGACCTACTCTAAACATATGTAAAAACAATAAATACCAGCTACAAAAGTGCACAATTTTGTGTTTCTCTGTTTTCTGTTATAAAGTATCTTTGTGTTTCTCATCATTTTGTCTTTGGGATTTCAGCGTTTCTGATGGTCATTTGTCTGGGTATCTCTGATTGCTGCAAAAAAAAAAAAAATCTAAAAGCAGTGGAAAATGTGCAGCACAATGTGAGGAACAGCGTGGAGAACAGGAGATGACGCAGCTTCAAACATCCAATGACAACTTCAGCACTGCAAGAAGAGTTACAGCCTCTTTTAAAGTAAAAAAAAAAAACATTCTTCATCAGTTTAGATTCATATGGTTTGATTATTTTGGACCTCTTGTATCTTGATTGTACGATGGAATTTTAGTGCCACCTAAAAAAAAAAAAAAAAAAAAAAAAAATTATCGAAAATTTCGAGGATATGGCATAATATTTTGAGAATGAAGTCAAAATTACAACTTTAAAGTCGTAATATTTTGAGAAAAGGATTATGAGAATAAAGTTGTAAAATTTCGAGAATAAAGTTGAAACATTTTGAGATTTAATGTCGCAATATTTCGACAATAGTCAAAATTTAGAGTATAAAGTCATAATATTTCGAGAATAAATTCAAAATTATGAGAATAAAGTTGTAATATTTCCAGAATAAAGTCATAATATTTTGAGAGTCAAAATGATGAGAACAAAATTGTAATATTTCGAGAAAGTCAAAATTATGAGGAATAAAGTCGTAATCTGTTTTCCTTTTGGTGCAAACACGCTCTTTTCTATGTAAACTAGGCTCATTGTATATTGCACTTCATTCACAAAAAATGCCTGCTGCAATTTAGATCACGCTATTACCACAAATAAAAGCAGGCAGTAAAATGAATTTTATTTAAAAAGAGATGTTTGAGAAAATTAACTCATATCAGTAGTAATTCATCAAACACTGATCAAATGATGGAGAAGAGCGTTATAGCTTGGCATATAGCCTATCCAGATGCGCTGTGTTGTCAAGAACACTTTTTCTGCATGTTTAAGAGGTGATTTAGGTGTCTGGATCACAGCAAACATGTACAGTCCAGACAGGGTCAAATTCGGTGGTCTGCAGCATGCTAATAAATAGCGCATTTACTGGGCACAATTCATTCATATTGAATGTGGTAACCCCTCAGTTACAGTATTGTTTTGAGAGCAAAAACAAACAAAAAAGCAGACCATGTCTGGGTTTCTCAATAACGTTGCAACTTAAGCGTTTACGATCATCTTAACTAACGTCGCTCATTATTTTAAGATGGAGTAACGGCTATTTCCCAAACCAGCAAGCAGATCACTCGTTAAAGTATATTTAAGTGTTATGGGAGCTGTCCAGTCCAAAGAGTTTGTCATCTCAAAATGAAAATGTGGAAATACTGGCAAACATGGAAGTTTTTTGTAACCTTGCCAAAGCGCCAACATTTATTAACTATTACAGAATTTAATTATACAAATAATAATGGCTTTAGTAAGATGGGGTTTCAAATAGTTCTCAACTTCACTGAGATTAATGAAAGTGACACAAGAAATGCATGTAACATAAATACATGTGATGTGAGCTCTCACGTAGCCTAAAGTTTTGTTTCTTTGGCTGGGACCTGAATAGATGCACAAAGAACAGGATTAAAATGATGGACATCAGTGATGAACTATAGACCTAGTGTATGTAAATATGAATAGATCATCTGGTTACAGTTCTAGGTGCTGTGCACTTGTAGCCTTCCCCTGAATAAATTCAATAACTGCCAAAAAAAAAAAAAAAAAACTACACTTGACTACACAGCACATCCGGATATATGCCAAGCTATAATACTCTTCTTCATCATTAGTGTTTGATGAATTACTGCTGATATGATGGGTCAAAAATGTTCACAAACATCTCTTTTAAATTAAATTCACTTTTACTAATTTTTAATACTTTTATTTGTGGTAATAGCACAATCTAAATATAGCCTAATTTACATAGAAAGGAGGCGTGTTTGCGCCTTGATTGATGTTACTTTCATCAATTTATTCTCAAAATAATTATGTATTCTCGTAGTTTTGACTTTATTCTCAAAATATAACTTTAATTTCATAATGCTATGTCTTTATTCCCGAATTTTTTTTTTTTTACATGGCACTAAAACACCGTCATATGATAGTAACAAGGATCTGTCTGAGGCAATAGGAAGAATTATTTTTATTTGATATACAGGTAACTGCGGGACAACTATGTTAATTTGGCCAACATTAGCAAAGAGTATCAAAGTTTACTGTTGGTGCAATCAATATATTATTATTACAAAGTTTGATACATTTACATTGTTTGTGAGCAGCAGAGATCCTCCCCCAGTCATGGATGGATGTGCTTGCACTCACTTTTTTTGGAGATAAAAGCTATAATGCTCTGTGCCCTATATGAAATGGAAAATATGATTAGCTGGAAAATACCGCTTCGACTGAAATTAAACTTTTTTTTGGACCTTTTGCTGAGTCAGACATGTCTGTAAACTGTCCCTACCCAGTATTAATATAGTGTTCCTAATAAAGTGCTCAGTGAGTGCTCTGTATATACAGTTGTGCTCAAAAGTTTGCATACCCTGGCAGAAATTGTGAAATTTTGGCATTGATTTTGAAAATATGACTGATCATGCAAAATAAACTATTTTATTTAAGGATAGTGATCACATGAAGCCATTTATTATCACAAAATCAATGTCACAATTTCACAATTTCTGCCAGGGTATGCATACTTTTGAGCACAACTGCATATATATATATATATATATATATATATATATATATATATATATATATATATATATATATATATATATATATATAATAAAACAAAAGGCAACTTTGCATGTTTCTATAACTTGCAGTGAACTGTTAAAACTGAAAGTAAAACCATCATTAAAATCATGAGGGTCATCATGAGGGTTTTTGGAGCAGCAAAGCATTTGTGTTACCATAGTGTGTGTACATTCCATAAACCATAGACTTAGGAAATGGTGCCAAATGGTGAAGAAATTAGCCATACCATATCTTATTACCACAGACTAGTTTTAATTGCAGAGTAAACAATCACACAGGTAAATGTACAAACCTGATCTTATTAAATTTGGCCATGTTGAATTTACTCCAGAGCATTGCTTTGAACCAGTGCTTTATGAAACATGTTTCAGTTACACTCATCGCTATACACAGAATCTACTGATGTTAACAATATAGCCTATTAACCAGGAAGCACAACCATCAAAGATACCAATAAAGAAACACATGTTGCTCTTAAAGTGCAGTACCATCCAGTTGAATGGAATGCAAACAAGTATCCATAGGCAGTCGGCATACATCAGTTCTTTCAAAAATAGAAGTAACATGGTATTTCAAACATGGCATAGATGAAAGAACATGAACAGGAAACAGGAAAAAAGTGAAACTCATTTTACAAGTGCGTTCGTGGTATAGCTGTTTGAAGATTACATTGAGGATGTCTGTAAATGTTGTAATTTTGATCCATGATCAATACAACACATGTAAATTAGGATATGTATACTCCGCTCATAGAATGCCATTTATTTATCAGGCACCACTGATCTGCTCCGTGTAGTTTTGTTTTTAAATGTACAGAATGTAGCATTGATGTACACATTTTATGGCCGTACACTTTCAAGCTTCATCTTCATTCAACCAGTTCTTCATGATTCTTGCAACTCTTTTTAAGGCTTTTTTTTTTTCTTAATATATCTAAGCATATATCTCTCGTTGTTTCCAAGAACTTAGTATGAATGCAACATCTCAGTCAGATAAAACCAGTTTTCAAAAAATACAGCAAAGGTTGTTTTTAAAGATTCTGATCCATTTGATCTCTTTATATTATGGTCCTTGTACATTTCCATAAATTTGTCCCAACCTCACATATTCTAGATTAATGTTATTTTAAAATGGCAATATGTTACAGAGAGACTGTGTATTTAGTCCCCATAGTGGCATAAATCTAAAGTCCTGTGCAAAAAAATTTTTACTACAAAAATGCTGAAAATCAAGTAGCCCAGTAATGAAAGTGCTATAAAGTTATACTTTAATGTATCTATATTATAACGATGCAGACATGCGCATTGGTAGCCAGTCTGCTGTGTAAGTGCCTGCCCATGCTATGCTTCAATATATTAGACGAGTTGAAACTAAGAATGTGTTAAAATCACAGACAACACATCAGAGCAAACAGCAAGAACAAATACAAGAGTAAGTCTAAAATCAAATCATAATCACTAATGTAAAATTATAATGAATAATTATTTATCATGCAACTAAGTCTAAAAAAAATACTTTAATACAGCTCCGTGTAACAATTTAATTTCAGTATATTTACAGATTGTATTAAATGAATTATTCACTTCATTAAAGTAGTTCCATTCTAGCCTACTTTAGTCTTGAATGTGATGTATGCAGTTTTAATACTGTAAAGACATTAAAGGATTGCTTTTCTTTCATCAAGATAAAATAAATCTGAATTGTTACAATAAATTTGTTTGGCACATTAAAAAAATAATCTTACAGAATTTTTAAAGGCAAACAAATATAGATTCACCCTATTTATTTTTGCCTTGCAAATGTTTTGTTTGTATTGCCTGAATAACTGCTCATGTGATGGATAGTTTTCACATGTTAAACTGTTAAATAATTTAATTCAATCATTCTGCCTGCTAATATGAAAGATAATTATTATTATCCTGTTCATTGAAGGTGGTACACCATACATATCTATTTATGTCCATCACGAGAAACGGACTACAGATATTTCTTTAGACCATAGGAGCGAGGAGCAGTCAAAACATCATCAAACTTAACAATCGTGTGGTGTGGAGTCTCAGAAGATGTCTTCAAAAAAAGATTTTTTTGAACAAATGAAGTAGAATCTGTCCCAAACTTCTGTTTTCAGCTTATTTCCTTTGAGCCTTTTATTACTTGGACTGGAGGTGTTGATGGATTTTGAATTTTTATGCCCATGCAGAGTTGAGAAGAATGCAGTACACTCCAGCTTCATCTTCATTGGGCCTGCTTTATTTGTTTTTACGATGATGTATCTCCTTTTAAGGCCTTTAAACACTAAAAATAGTGCATGCACTAAATCTCAGATCGAATGTATTAGAACATTCTTCACTTGTCTGATACCATCATTTGTGTGGCTCTTTCTGTTGTTCGCTGATGGCGATTATTATGCCTGTGCCAGAACAAACTGGAATGGAAAATATTCTTCTGAGAATAATATTACATGGTGTAAACCTACTGAATCAAATACAGGAAGAAATGAAACTGAACTACGACAACTGATTGGGAATTTTATTGCTGAATCACAGGTAAATGTTAAACACACTCTCACAACGATATATCCCAATAACCAAAATGTCAGCCATTGTCCATATTTTAAATGTCACTCTGTTGCCGCAACTCGTTTCGGGAGATTTCATCACTTTACCCACAGCTACATTTTTAAATTAAATGCTTCGAAAATTCTTTCATCATTTACTCATCGATTTTTTATTCTTTGCTTATTTGCATATTGTTTTGTTTGCCATAGGACACAATGGGTGTTTTCAGAATGTCCCAGTTGTTTCTCCAAAAATTAGAAAAGCACCACACTGAAAACCCTAATAAGTTGACTCTAATCATTTAATTGAGTAAACTCATTCCCTCAATTAAATTAAGTAATGGTGTCTCCAAAACATATGTAATTAAGTTAAATTAACTTGGTGTTCGTATACTGTAGAATGAACGTAACTATTTAGGTTAAGTTAACTAGATGCAAGTAGACTTAACTCAGATTTGCTATTTAAATATGGTTGTTTCTACTGTTGATCATAATTGTATTGAATTAATTAAATTTAGATTAAACAATAGCACAGCACAAATTAAAATCATAACTGATTCTAGGTCAGTCATTATATAAACTTAATTCTCCAAAGAAATGCATATATTCTGTATACCTACACTTTAACTGCATATGCACAAAAATAATTAGTCAACAGGGTCCAACTTAACCAAATGGGGCACAGATCACCCTAACCACACAAAACAACTATTTGCAACAAAACAGCATAAATAATACTACAAAAGAGCTAAATCCTCTATAAATTCCTCTATAAAATGCCCCCATAACTTCCCTTTGACCAAGAAAACATAATTAAGGGCATTTTCCAAACAGCATTTTTGCACCTTTGAAGGGCACTTCGTGAAGGGGACCCATTTTAAATGTCGTTCCAAACAAAAATGTTAATTTTAGTTAATAACACTTAAAATATTAAGTCTATGGATTTTATTTATTTTTATGATAAATAAGTTCAATTAACTTAAATATTTGAGTTATGATCCCAAAACCTGACATTTCAAGTAATGATTATTTAAGACAACTTGATATTTCCAGTAATGGCAACTTTAGGGTTTACAGTGAAAATTATCCAAAAAGAAATTATCCATGCTATTTTTGCGCTGTATTCCGGATCTTCCATTGGTGTTTGATGGCTTTGTGTGAGGAACAGATCCAAATTTGAGCCTTTAGCGTTCAGCGTCACCATCCGCCATGACATTCAGATCCGACCTGCACTCATTTAAACATTCAAAATTGCCTCAACAACAAACCATACAGCAGCTTTCACGTCAGTGATGTCAAGTGTCAGATTGGGAAATTCTAATGATTATGTGTAATTTTTGCCATGGCGAAGAAGATATTCAACAATTCCACAGTTCCACTATGTTCCTCACACAGAGTTATCGTATTTCAGAGGACGTTAAATGCAGCATTTGGAACAATTTATGGTGCTTTTTTGACATTTGTTGGGATCAATTATTGTGTCTGGACTTGGACTGGCTTGTAATGTCTTTAAAATAGCTTATTGGTTATTTGTTATATTATTGATTAGGTTTAGGTGTTCAAAACTGATTTTCACTGATAATTTCTTATGGTTTACCATCCGGCGTAAAACATGTGCCAAGTCAAATATGCATATCACGTGTGGTCCACTGTGTCGACCCCTAACGGGAGCAGCTGCAAGAAGAAGAAGAAGAAGATTTTCTTATGGTTTACATCGGGATTATCTGCAGTAAGTAACTATATGCCATTTGTCATTTCTGCTTATGTTTCATGAAGTTTATGAAAACACAGTGAATGTATGCTACTTTAGCAAAAACAAAGCAATGACTGCCCTTATTACTTTCATGAAACAGAAACAGAATATAGAAAAAGGCATATCATTACTTGCAGCAGATGATCCTGATGAAAATGAAAACACAACATAACACGGTGCACAGATCTTGAAATATTACTCGCATAGCAATGTGAGATATTAAAGGAATAGTTCACACAAAAATGAAAATTCTCTCATCATTTACTCACCCTCATGCCATCCCAGATGTGTATGACTTACAGTACTTTCTTCTGCTAAACACACACGAAGATTATTAGAAGAATATTTCAGCTCTGAAGGTCCATACATTGCAAGTGAATGGGGACCAGGCATTTGAAGTCAGCAGAAACATAATCCACCAGACTCCAGCGGTTTAATCAATGTCTTCTGAGGCGATCCAGTTGGTTTTGGGTGAGAACAGACCAGAATATAACTCATTTTTCACTGTACATCTTGACAGCAGTCTCCTTGGTGATCATGATTTTAAGCTTGACCACGCTATCTATAGCGGCATCTTCTGCAATGGCAAGACATACAGTGAAAAAGGAGTTATCACCCAAAACCAACTAGATCACTTCAGAAGACATTGATTAAACCAATGGAGACTTATGGATTACTTTTATGCTGACTTAATCTACTTTTTGGAGCTTTTGGAGTTCTGGTCACCTTTCACTTACTTTGTATGGACTTACAGAGCTGTGATATTCTTCTAAAACTCTTTGTGTTCAGCAGAAGAAAGAAAGACAAATGCATCTGGAATGGCATGACGGTTCATTTTTGGGTTAACTATCCTTTTAACTTTACTAAAGTTAACATCTCATGACTATAAACACTCATATAAATGAGCATGATACATGGATTACCTTTAATAATATAAACAGACACGGTACAATCTATGCAAATGTAATGTCATTTATTTCTCATAAAAATCAGCATACATCTATAATGTTGTCACACTTCTGGTTCAAGTTACATTCACCAAGCCTTATATGGCAGCTGTGAAGAGTAATTTAGATTGTGAAGTCCTGATTCCAAGCTTTTAAATGACACCTATTTTATTTCAAGTGAGTAGTGTTTAATTAGCCAGCATCTCCAGTTTAAACTTATCGGTTATTGGTATCACATTGGTATCGGCCACAATGAGCTGTGTATTATCGGTTATCATAACGGCCCAGAAATTTCATATCGGTGCATCCCTAGTTCTGTTACCTTCAGAGACTTTAATAAAATTGCACAATAAATATCTTTCTGTACATTCAATGTAGATTTTCAGAAAGGTACATAAATTAATAGGGATTATGGCCAAAGTTTAACTTTTTTAAACTTCTTATACCTTGGCTTATACTTTACTTTTGGCTTTGTGAAGGAAATAGATTCTGCTCAAGGTTGAATAATGATTTAATGTGTTTAACTTTTTTCAGCTCATAGGGTTCATTTGTCTCACAATCGTAAGCGTTCTGATCCTTCTTATTTGGGGTATTTCTGACTGTTGCAACGTTGAAGAATTAGCCAGCTCCGAAACCTCTGGAGGGATTCTGATGCAGAAACTGACTTCTCCAAGGAAGGAAAATCCAACTGCTGCCCAGCCTCTTCAAAACGCATGAGCTCAGAAATATAATTTATTCACCAGAGATCTTTAAAACTGATGATATGAAGAGATATATCTTTTACATGAGTGAGTTTGACCTAGGTCTAGTTATGATTTTGGAAACTAGGCCTATATTAAGTAGAGCAGAACTATATACTGTATTCTAGAGTGTAATACTGTACTCTTTATATACTAACTGTACAGGATATGTGTGAGCTTAAAGGGAAATATATAAAGAACACAGTCTTGCAATGCACATTTGTGAATATTAAAATTATTTATATATCATTCAGAAATTTGAAATTTTATTATGTTTCGAGATGTCTTTGTATACAAGGGCCTAGTTGCAAGAAACCCCTCAAGCTAAGTATTTTAGTGACACTGCCCTTACAATTTTAAGGGTTTTCTTATCTTAAGGGGTTTCTTGCAACCTGGACAAGGGCTTTTTGGGAAGTGGAAAAATAAATGTGGGCAACACAAAAATATGGGAGAATTTCTAAACAATTGTACCATGGTCACATGTACAGTTAACAAGCCCAATGCACGAAATTGTGTATATTAATAAACTGTATGTTATGCTTTATTAACTTAAGTTAACACTTACTTAAGTGTTGTTTATATATATATATATATATATATATATATATATATATATATATATATAGCAGTATCACCTAGCAGAAAATATAACAAATAAAACATACTGGAAATATGTTTATGACTTGACTGTATTGCAGTTTTATCAATGAATGATGGTCTGGTTGCAACAGTTCTCAAGTCAACAGTACACTGAACCGAGAACTGTGAACTGATATGATTGTACAGAGAATTTAAATGAGGGGAAAAAATGTAAGTTTCTTTAATAACAAATAAAATGTACTAGAAATATTCAATGGCATTTTATTAAAACGTGATGCACTTTCCAAAATGAATGGGAAAACTGTTTAAATTTTTCAGTCTGTATTCACCCCTGACATTCCTCTCTCTTTTGCAACATGAGTCCACAACAAATGGCAACAAATGTGCTAAGACTTTTGTAAAGCAAGCATCTCCTCTGACTTTCTCTCCAATTCCCTGTCATGTGGAGCTCACCGAAATAACAACAGGAGTACCTTGTGAACATAAACATCTGTAATAAACTGAATTAGGATGTGATTCATATAAATTACATTGCTGTCGAAAGCGCATGCCATTCACAACTTTAAGTGAGTTAAAGATTTACGTTTAATAAACACAGACTGTTCTGCCATCACTTTCTGATTATATTTATTTAAGTAAATGAGAACCCCAGAAAAATGCTTGTTGACACAATCATCATGAATTACTATCGGCAACTGTAAAATGTGGCTTTTTTGACCCCTGTCAATATGCATTTATTTGCTTCTTAGGGAAGAAAACAAAACAATATGTAACAATAATGCTTTATTAATATTTTCCAAACAAAAACTTCCACAATATAAAGATAGAAATGCACTAAAATAGCACCAATTCAAGTAACATTAAACGTTTCCCAAAGTCTAAGTAGGAGTTTGACTAATTGAAAGAACTAGTCTCCCCGTAGGTTGCAAATTTATTGCAATGGACATTAAATCTCTTAATCTCTCATCCTCCACAATATTAATCTGCTGGCAGACTGTGGCTATCCCCTTTGTTACAGCAATCGTGAAGCCTTGTTCATGCTTTGAACTACACATGAAAAGCGCTTCAGACAAAGTTTTTGTGACAGTTAAGACTTGAGGTGCTTCTACAGTAATAAAATTGCACATAACAGGGGCTGTAAAGTATCTGGGCTTGTTTTATACAACAAATAGCATTATCAATGACATAGTGTTTATGCTGGTTTATTCTTTATTAAGGGTTAATGTGTTAATCACGATTAAGAAAAATGTACGTGTTCAACTTTTTAAATGAATTTTGACAGATCTAATATTAATATTAAGTCTTCTTTCGAAGTATCGATAATACCAAATAACGACTACATTCAGTACACACGTGATGTCTTGTTGGCGGCTGCTTTCTACTCATGGGTATGTGCCCACATACAAGAAGAGTGCTGCAGTAAGCAGCCTACCAAATATTTATATGTATAACCCTGAAAACAGTACTATATACAAATGTGCTCAAGGAAACTTTTAAGGGGTCATGCCATACATGAGCAAGGACATCTGTGTTTTTTGCAAAACTCTTTTTTAAGACACAATGCCATGAAACTTGCGCACTTTGGCAATTTTTTTCTCATAAGCACCTGTTTTAGCCTATTGACAGTGTGCTGTCTTCTAAACTAACTTAAAACATCCTATGAATCAGTAAAAAAAAAAAAAAAAAAAAAATGTGTGTTGAACTATGGAATGCCGAAAGGGACAAAATAGTGTTTTTTGCTTAATCACGTTTAAAGTACATAGTGTTAAAGCACACAATTTTTGATTTTCTAGCATATCTGAGGCTGAGACAATGGTTAGTGTGACCTTTCCGTTTAAGTTTCAGTAATATTTAAAGATTAAGTATATAAATAACATCTCACAGAAGTATATTATAATACAATATCACATCAAAGGATGGCCCTATACATATTCTGGTTTGAGCCCTGAATATCCACTGACCCTAGAACCGACATGTATGATATATTATATAATTCTACCTGACTGGGAGATATAAATTAGGCTATGGGTAGTTTTTTTATTCATCAAAAATGTTAAATGATGTGTAAAATACTTGAGCAAAGAAAGAGATGGTCTGTTAAAAATTATCACAATCAAAGTTCCTTGGTATGTCTGCAAGGCCATAACAAGTGAAGCATATCTTAATATCCAAGAATGTTGTTGTCATACTTCACAAGCAGCTGAAAATCATACTTCTGAAAACCTGTGCATTCAAAACATTATTTCACTAACATTCATTTGATCTTTAAGTGGAGTGGGGTGTTGATGTACAAAGTTTGTGACCATGCATGAAATGCATGATTTAAGGTTAATCAAAATGAATCAACACATTCAAACTCCATCTTCACTGGATCTGTTCTTCCTTCTTTCATGTTCCTTTTATAAAACATTGTTTTAATATATCTAAGAAGACATCTGTTGTTTTGTCTTTCAGTGCTAAATGTACTCAAGTTAAATGTTTTTCTTGTTATCATAATGCAAAATCTCAGTTTGACTGAACAGACACTTAGTCATAACAAATGTGTTTAAAAAAATATATATATATATAATTTTTTTATTCATCTCATAGTACCTTTACATACATTGCCAGAAAACCATGAAATGTGAGTGGCGATAAGGCTCTTTGCCACTGTAGGAACTAAAGCCCGTTTTAGGTGCTTTTACTCTGAACTACTTTTGTTGTTTTCGCACAAGAGGAACTATAGTTACTCTTAGCCGTTTAGAGGGACTTTTTTTAGTTCTGGGGTAAGTACTGTTTTTACACCGATAATACAGATTAAACATTTTGTTAAAGCACATGCATAATTTATAGTTTAATATGCGTAATTATGGTAGCCTTGTAAAGAAAGCAGAATAAAGTTATACTTGCGTCTATGTAATGATAAAGAAATGAATCTTTGGCAACACTCTGCTTCATAATAGTGCTCATAACTGTACAGAGCGGTTATCTGAGTTACCATAGACTTTTTGTCAGTTCGAACTAGTCTGACCATTCTCCGTTGACCTCTCTCATCAACAAGGCGTTTCCTTCCGCAGAACTGCCGCTAACTGGGTGTTTTTTTGTTTTTGGCTTCGTTCTGAGTAAATTCTAGAGACTGTTGTGTGTTAAAATCCCAGGAGATCAGCAGTTTCAGAAATACTCAAACCAGCCCATCTGGCACCAACAATCATGCCACGGTCCAAATCACTGAGATCACATTTTTTACCCATTCTGATGCTTGATGTGAACATTAACTGAAGCTCCTGACCTGTATCTGCATGATTTTATGCATTGCATTGCTGCCACATGATTGGCTGATTAGATAATCGCATGAATAAGTAGATGTACAGGAGTTCCTAATAAAGTGCTCAGTGAGTGTAAAGCTACCTGTTGTTCTCAAGCCAACTGTGATGAAATATCTCAGTCTGATGGAACAGAAAGCTTTTTTTGCATTGTCTGCTTCTACACATTGTGTGGGTCTTTCTCTTGTTTTATTATGGTGATTATTTTGAATGGAGTATATGTTTTTGATAGCAAGCTAAATATAAAAATGGTATGCATACACTGAACTGAAGTCAGGTGTCACAGCAATTCAACTATGAGAACAGTGTACTTCTATCAGGCACAAGTAAATGTCAAATTCTGTAGGAGCTTGTCTTGTTATGTACAGAAGTTTAAATGAATTCGTATTGCTTCAGTTGTTAATAGGTTTACTTGCTGTTACCTCTTAAACAGACAGAATTTGGCACTTAAATTAAACCTACTGTACAACAAACCACCTCTAATAAAACCTTATCAAACGTATAGCTTTGAGAATCTAATAATTACATTCAATGTCCAACAATTTTTTTCTTTCTTTCTTTTTTAATTAAGTTAAAATGGCTATCTAGAGTAATTACCTGATAGCTAAGTGACACATTACTATTTGACCCATAAATGGAATTTTTTGGTCTCAAGATCCTGTTTTTGGTAACTTTTATTCTATTTGGATTTTCATTCGGTCATAAAACATTGCTTGATTCTTGTGAAATGTAATCTTTTCGATAGTGTCATGATTATGGGATAACAGACTGCAGGTGTAGGCTTTACTTACAAATTTCTTGATTTGATAAATATAGTTTGTTTGTTTTTTTCTTCTTAAAGTTCTTTAACCAAATTATGATATGTTTCCTGTAATCCACGGATGCTTTATCCATATGCTTTATCTATATCACGTGTTACCTGACTATGAATAATCTAGTCATTAATCCCAGTGAATGTCCGCAGGAGTTCTGTAGAAAGTTTTGTGAGTATTTAAAGGCAGCAGGGGGCACTGAAAGTACCTGTCAACTTAAATCCCAGTCACACACACCAGCTGATGTGTAGGAACTCCTATTCCAAACCAAGAGTTTATAATACAGTTTATTCACCACTGGTCTTTAAAACTGATTATATGTAGGGGTCTGTTACCCATGTGAGTTTTACCTGTATATGAATATGGAAAATACATGAATTAGTGTGAAATTATGGCTGATAATCACATCTCTATCTACTGTAAACACAAATACAGTATAAACGTATTATTATTTTTATTAGGGATATTGACTTGGTAGAGAAGTGGTGGAGATTTGTTTCATTGAACCTAAAATTAAAATAAGTGTATATGTGTTTATCCAAGTCTTTCTCACCACAAATGTGCAGGTCTGAAACAAGCCGATCTACTGTATTATTATATTTACTACTATTGTTCTGACTATTAGGAGTCATTACGCTCATCTGTGTGACAGATTCCCACAGTTTTGAGGCTGAAACTGTTGGTATAAAAACTCTAGTTTAAAAGCAGCAGGTTGGAAACTCATAGCTAACTCACATTAATTACAGTGCAGGAGTCGCTGTGTAACATTTGGCTGCCAGTCGTCTCTCAAAGTGGCTTGTAATCAGCCACAAGTTGAGGTGGCAAAGAAAACCTCTTCCTTTTTCCCTCAAACACAGTTCATTTTCATAATCTCTGTAATTACTATTTAGAAAAATTCCTTGATTAAATTTGAAGCTTGAAGATGTAACTAATTAGGAAACTGTTGCACGGAAATACTGGGAATGTTTCTGTCTTGGAAAGATCGCTAAAATATTTCCGTGTTGTATAAGTTCCAGGATTAAAAAAGTGTATTTATCAATACGAGCATTTTAGGGAGGTTGCATGTTTTGCTAGTGAAATTTTAAAATGTTGCACTTTTGCTTTTTAGATGGCTACCACAACAACATCACACAGGAAAGTAATATGTTGCTTCTGAAAGTTCATGCACCCTGAAATCAACCCCATTCTGACCATTTACTAACAAAAGTCATCCCCTATCAGATATTTTTTCATCAATTTAACTATGATCACATTTCCCTTAGTGCTACTGATAGCGTGTTTCACGAGCCACCTCCAATGCAAGGGTTTTACTCCCATGGAAACCAGAAAGTCGCATTCACACAAATAATGGTTAGCACGAACTGGAGGTTGCATTTTTGCTCTAAAATTATATTTGTACTCCACTGTCGGTGAGGTTTAGGGTAAGGGTTTAGGTTAGAGGATAGAGTTAATAAAATATCCATTCCTGTTGACTATATTACATTGTTGACAACCAAAAATAAAACTCGCTTTTGGTGCCACTCTGTGGACATTTTACCTCAACAACATTTCCAGCTTCAGCCACTGGGGGCATCAGCAAAACTTTCAAAAGTGTGATCAGTCTGTGTCTTTGGATTTCGAACACAACATAAAATGTTGCATTTCTCATAAGGATGTAACTACATATACAGGATGGCAATATTTAATAATTTAACCATGGAAAAAACCCATATCAGTAGACCACTTTTATGAATACTAGGGGGGACATGTCCCCCTTAATGTCTATGGTGATTACGGCCCAGGTTTCACACATGTAATGCTGCCATATATATATATATATATATATATATATATATATATATATATATATATATATATATATATATTTATTTTTTTTTTCTTTAATGTAATACCTATTTTATGCATATTTAAGCATTAGTATTTTAAAAAGTATATGGTTTCACTGACCCCTGCTTTGGCAATCTGCATTGCACTGTTATCACCATGTTACAAAATCTGATTACTGGATACACAGAAATGAGACAATTACAAATTATACAATTACAAACTGTCCATTCCGATCAGCGGCAATATAAATACGTGTTTGTGCATTCATGCTTGTGAATTATTATTATTAGCTACGTGAGGCTGTGTACCAGTAAATAACACAAACAGACTCTTCTTATCATGATGCTATAACCCCCGCAGCATAATTGTATTGACTTTCAACAAACCAACAAACAGACAGACCCCTGCTGACCTCTGTATCAGCCACTCATTCTGTTTCTGCCACCAGTCCAGATCTTGCATGCAGTGTCATGCCTGGTCTTGCCGCCAAAACCTCCAAAAGTCAAACTGATCCATTTCTTAGAGAAAGGAGAGGAATATTCTTCTCTATGGATAGATTTAGCAATAGAAACAACTCACCAAAGCTGAAAAACAGCTGCAAAATCTGAAGTTCCCTTCAAAATACCCACAACAAAAATTACCAAAAAATTACAATGGTACAGTATTACCACAGTTCAGGGTTAGGTTAGGGTTAGGGTAAGTGTTAAGTAATGCCATGGGTTTTTGTACATGAGCCACATGTTTAATGTAAAAAATGCTGTTAACATTTATGGGTATACATTTAACCTTTTGATATAAGAGGATGATTAATTAACGCATGTACTCATGGTAATGTAAAATTGGTCCAGCATGGATCTATAATGATGGTTAATTAACAATAAATGACATATGGTGGACACTGGTGTGTAGAAGAACTCCTGCAGTCTACAGTAACGAACCTCAGAACATCCTGCTGTTCCCTCAGTGAATGATGTGGGCCCGTAAAACCCATTATATCCTCATTATAGCATTTCCCAGACACCTCTGTGATGGTGGGTTTTAGTGTTTGATCTGTAAAACCAAGTTCATTGATGCCCTGTGTATGTAGCTGTGTTACCTATCCAAAGCTTATTTGGCTTTTGGAATGGAGTAACAAACAGGCCAGATAATAAGATAATGCCCAGTTAAAAAAATTTTTTCTACAATGTTCCTAGAACATTAGGAATTGGTTCCCAAAAACATAACCAAATGGAAACCATATGCTGTCGTTAAGAGAACGTTCTGTGTTTGCTAGGTGGTAAATGTGCCATGTGTAGCTTAGAAAGAAAAATAAAATTAGCTTTTTTGGTTGTCTCTCAGACAAATAAACACAAGACAGCTCAAATGAAAAACGAAATGGTGTTCGCAATGTAATTTACTGCTGAAATATGACGTTATTCTGAGTGAAACTGGTTACGTTAGCAAAAAAAGTTGTTTCAAAAGTGGAGAAAGTCATTGAATTTTGATGAAAGATTATGAAAAATATTTTTTCATGTACACTGACAAATGAGACTGCACATGCTTTTATTTAAAGCGACTTACAGTGCATTCATGGTTTACATTTTATCGGTTTATGTTCCCTGGGATTCAAACCCATGACCTTAGCATTACTAGCACCATGCTGTACCAGTTTAGCCACATTTTCAGGCTGTTTTAGTATAGTTTACCATAATAAATACAATGGAAATAACATTGGCTATCATGCTATCATTGACAGTCGGTAGCGAGAAGATAATTCCTCCTTTGTTGTGGATGTAGTTTGCGTTTTCTCAACGTAAAAAGCACTGGTGGCATCTGGAAGTGTTTGAGACCCACAGTCTGTGATTCCCTGGCAGAGGCATGAGATCAAAGCATCCGCATGATGTTTTCCCCCTTGTGAAGTTGCTTTAAGCGGTCTGGGTAAAGTTCCTGGAGAGGACGATCTATCAGAGTCTTTCCTGAGCTTGATAAAACTCAGACACTGATGACTCTTTTGTTTCTGAAGAGAGCCTGAAAACATTTACAGTCACAGCTTTACAGAGCTTTCTAACAGCCGGTCGTAAAGATTTTTCCATGTTTACGCCACTGTTTGGAGAGCTGGTGGTAAAATACAAACTCAGAAGGGAATTTTTGTGGGGTCGGTTAGATTGTGAGTGGACATTGTGTACAAATATTGTTTTTGGGAGAAATAATGTGATGTGGAGCAAGGATTTTTGCTAGCCTGTTATTCAACATTTTGATGTCGAATAACTTCGACTGATCTTCAACCCAGATCTTCAACCATTCAAACCCAAGACATTTTTGAAGGGAACAGAGCTGAAAAAACATTTTGAAAGGGAAATATCATGGGTTGTTAATATTGTTATTTATATTATCTTGTGATGTGTGCTTTATAACAAGGCACATCGAAACTGAGTGATACTACAAGTCCTCTATTCAAATGATATAAATCATGTAAATCAATATAAATCAATTGGTAGCATGTGGAACTAGCAACACACTGGTCATGGGTTTGAATCCCAGGGAATGCATTTTGAATAATAGTAGATGTCAAAATCATAAGAAAATGTACGAACAAGAATGAAACAATCAAAAATGTTGTTGCGATTTTGTCTAAGTTTAACCAAAATCGTAAGAAAACGTACAACCTTTACTCCCATAGAGACACATAAACAAACCAATAAACAATGTTTCACAAATCTTTCCTGAGTTTAACCACAATCGTAAGAAATTGTACAAGTTGGCTCATGAAAAAACAAACAACTTATGCTCCCATAGAGGAACATAAATGAACCAACAGACAAATGTATATAGATTTTTCCTAGGTTTAACCAAAATTGTAAAAGACCATGTTAGTTGGCTTGTACAAAACCGTACAACTTTTACTCCCATAGAGAATAATAAAGGAACCAATGAACAATGTTATTACGATTTCTCCTAAGTTTAACCCCTAACCCAAACCTTAACCTAACCGTGAAGTCTAACCCCTTACCCAAACCCTTAACCCTAACCATGATTTTAATATGAAAATTACTTTTGCAGTTTGAGACGAGACGAGGGAAGTGTATTACAGGTTATTGACATATCGATTTGAAATTCCATTCATTGATTGGTTGGTCTCTATTGTGAATAAAAGTCATACCTTTTTGTTCAAGCCAAGATGTACTATGTTTTATGATTTTGCCATCTCGTATGAGTTGTCATGAGACTAAGTTGAATTCGCCCATATGTAAAGGAAGCACAGCTTTATAGTTAATCTCCATGACCCAAAAGAAGGCAAGTTACGCTTCACTCTGAATACAAATCATAAATTAATAGACCCTCTGTTGTGAACTGAAATAACGTTGAATACATTAGCACGGCAAGAGTAGAAGTGACTACATTTCTCTCCATTGTGTTGAAATACTCACTTTTTACAATGTGTCGATTTAAACAGGACTCCATAGACGCTTTCATGAAGTTTGGTCTGAACACACTTGCATTAACATTTCATAAATTACCAAACACTCCCTTAGTGGTAACACTCAGTCTGACATGGAGAATCGAGACAGGTTTGCTTGTTACCTACTGATTTGACACTCAGCCCCCTGTGAAGTTTGTTTATGAGCACTCGAGCAAAGACAGCAAGATTGCTGCCTTGTCAACACAACATACTGACAAAAGCCAGTTTCAGATGGGGGGGGGATATCATGTGTGTTGTGTTGTTTGTGTTTGAGATAGCGAGACAGTCTCATTCAAAAGCTCAACATGAAAGACATTGATAAGAATAGCAGTCGCCTAAAATAACTTTACAGAAGTTCATTTTAAGTAGACCTCCATCACTTTTTTTATTCAAGATTAATCTTACTGGAAAGAAAAAAAAAGTTTCTTATATCTCCAGCAACATGCAGAGAGACTAAATAATTAATTGTACGTCAATGTCATCAAATGTCATTTTTTTGTATCTTTTTTTTGGTGAAATATTGAAATATACAGTATATATGTTTTGAGATGCATGGGGGGGGGGGTAGAATCTTTGCAGCTAACACAGAAAGTTAGCCACTTTTAGAGAGAAAATGTGCAGGGGTGAGATTACAGGATGTTAACGTATTACGTATAAGAGACCTTTGAAATGTTATTTCTATGAGTAAAAGTGCTTTCTGAGTGACAGGTTTCCTAAATTACCACATTTATTTGACAGCACGACCTTTTAAAATATGAAAAGTCTTGATTTACCATTTCAAGACATGATGTATGATTTCAAAGGGTATCTTTTTATAATAAAATATCTTATAGTTGAAAAGTCTTGCTTAGTTTTCTTATTGAAATTTCTAAATATGTTCATTGATGATCCTATAACAAAATGTTTTTAAAGGAATATTCTGGGTTCAATACATGTTAAGCTCAATTAACAACATTTGTGGCATGATGTTGATTTCCACAAAACATTATTTTGACTTGTACCACAATTATTTAACATTGCATTTATAGGGGGTTTATAGCTCAGCGAGTATTGATGCTGAGTACCACCCCTGGAGTCGTGAGTCAACTCCAGGGCACTGAGTGACTCCAGCCAGGTCTCCTAAGCAACCAAATTGGCCCGGTTACTAGGGAGGGTAGAGTCACATGGGGTAACCTCTTTGTGGTCACGATGAGTGGTTCTCGCTCTCAGTGGGGCGTGTGGTAAGTTGTGCATGGATCGCGGAGAATAGCATGAGCTTCCCATGCAGTGAGTCTCTGCGGTGTCATGCACAACGAGCCACGTGATAAGATGCGCGGACTGACGGTCTCAGAAGCAGAGGCAACTGAGACTTGTCCTCTGCCACCCGGATTGAGGTGAGTAACCACACCACCACTAGGACCTACTAGGTAGTGGGAATTTGGCATTCCAAATTGGGATTACAATTTTAGTAAAAATAATAATAATAAAAAACAAACATTGCGTTTACATTAAGGCACATACAATGGAAGTTTATGGGGCCAATCCAAAAAATGCTAAAGTACACACTATTTTAAAACTATAGTCACAAGACATAAATATTATACATGTTAAAATGATTTTAGTGTGATAAAATCGCTTACAAACCTTATCTGTGTAAAGTTATTTTCAATATTACAATTTTGTTTCATGACAATGAAACCCTGTAATCCCAGCATTGGATATAACTTTACACAGATACGTTTAATTAGTGATTTTATAACACTTATTGAAATAACAATTGAATGTGTATTGAACTCAGAATAAATAATTTATAATACAGTATAAGTTGTCTTGTACCCAAATTAACTAAACATTACCAACCAACATTAGGTGTGCTATTTATATTCACCACTATAGGGAGGAATAATTACTACTTCCAGAATATGAGAATATGGATGTTTCCCACCTTTTTTTCTGGTAAATCACAAGCCTTACAAAACAATGTGACTCAGTTCCTGAGAAAAGTGTGGGTCTTTCCAGCCTATTTGGATCTCCAGAAGGCTCCTCCCAAACATTAAGTCTAGAAGCTTTAGATATCCCAGGCAAATTATCTGAGAAAGTTTTATATTTCTTTTATGATGGTAAAAGACCGGATATCAGAACATGCCACAAGTCCTTGATCAGAACTTCTGGGAATCTTCTGCTTAAAGCTGAAGCTTAAAGCAAAATCCCTTCCCACAGAGGCACATCAATTCTGTGGAGCGATGGAAATATTTTATGCCCAAATCCAAAGGCTCTTCCTTGGCATTAGGTTTTGAATTGTAATCCAACATCTTGAGGGGGAATGAGACCCAAAGACCTACAATAAAGCCAGTTCATAACAGGGACATCAGCTTCTGCTCTAGCCTAGACTGCAGGCATTAGGAACGGATATAATGGCTAAAACTTCAGTCTTTGAAAGAGCAGTGCTTTTGCACTCTTCCAGGTGGCATTGGAGTCACTCTGTGCCAAGGGATTGAGAGATAGATCCACTTGGCTGGTCAAGAATTTGGTTTGAAAACAAGCCCAGAGACGCAAGGTGGCCTGATCATGTGCTTTGGGCCGGAAAAGGGGTGAGACAAAAAGTCAGATGCTTTCAGGAAGATCAGCTGATACTGAAAAGTGCCAGATATTCTGAGAAAGGGAACTTGTGCTGAGAAATCACTGATTATCTTTGAGAATCTGCATAGTGAAATGGAAACTCTGCAACAAAACTACGCATGTTTATAGTAATATTAATACATTTCAATGTTTGATTTAAATAAATGTTGTTTACTTTTGTACAATAAACAACCAAAATTCGACAGCTGACCAGACTGGGTGACCAGCTAATACCATCCAACCAGCTTAGGGTAGTTTTAGCTGCTGCTGCTGTTGTCATTTCTTTTTCTCTTAGCAGGGTGCACTCATGTAAAATCTGGAACCTGAAGCAGAACCAGTTGAGAACCACATTTTTAAAGGACATTCTTTGTGGAACTTAAAAAGGTTATCCAATGACAATCGGTCTATAAAGCCATTTTGGTTCTAACTGGAGCATTTCTTTTTAAGAGGGTCAAGCCTTATGCAAAAATGGGCCCTCATGGAAAAGCTATTTTCTAGTTTTATGGTTCTATGCAGCACCATAGGCAAAGTAAGCTATCTAGGTGGGATCTTAAGTTAAAATAATTTATTTGTTGCATTTGTTTCCCCAGGATCTTCTAAAAACCTAAGTAAAATGAAGTCCTCCTGGGTTCATTGAAGCATCATGGTTTATTAATTTTTTCTTTTTTTCTTTTTTTAAGGGACTCTTATTATGAAATCTGCAATGTCTCTTGTCCTCGTGATTTCCTGTTTCCTGTGTTAATTGTTTGCCATATGGGTTGTTAGCATAAGTATAAATATGCCTGTTAGTTTGTACTCTGTTTTGTAACACCATTGGATTCTTTGGATTTATGATATTTTATACTTTTTTATGTTAGGTTGCACTTGTGTTTTTATGGCTAACTCCAACTCTACAGCATTTTAGTGCAAATTCAACTTCTAGAAGCTAGCCAAATTAGTCAGATGTCAACATGGACAGGTTGTGTGAAATGCCCTCAGAAACTATGCACATAACTATCCATGTTTACAGTAATATTAATACATTTCAATGTTTGATTTTAAAAAAATAAAAAAATAAAGTTGACTTTTGTACAATAAACAATATCGATGTGTTGGTTCACAACCCTGCTTTAAAAACAAGTTGGCCCCAGGTTGGCTGGTTTAAGCTAGTCTTTGCTGATTTTAAGATGGTCACCCAGCCTAGCTTAGCCTAGCTTGAGCTCAGCCGGCTTAGTTGCGAGGCCAGCTGGTTTCACAGCCTGACCAACTAAAAAGTGCCCAGAACCCCTTTAAAACCAGCCAACTGACCTTGGCTGCATTTCCCAAAAGTATCACAAGCTTAAGTTGATCGTTGAGACCATTGGCTTCAATGGTTTCTACGATCTACTTAGGCTTACGATGCCTTTGGGAAATGCAGCCCAGACTGGGTGACCAGCTAAGACCATCCAACCAGCTTTGGCTAGTTTTATCTGCTGCTGTTGTTTATTTCTCTCAGCAGGGTGCACTCATGTAAAATCTGGATCCTGAATCAGAACCAGTTGAGAACCACTTTTTTAAAGGACATTCTTTGTGGAATATAAAAAGTTTCTCCAGTCGTAATCTGGCTATAAAGCCATCTTGGTTCTAACGAGCATTTCTTCTCAAGAGGGTCAAGTTTTATGCAAAACAGTGCCCTCATGGAAAAGCTATTTTACCTAATTTAATGTGGAAAATGCCCCCATTCTAATAATATTTTCTTTATTTCACTCTCTGTAATTTACTTTTACAAAGCAATGGAAATTTTGATTATTAATATAATCTATTTAATATTCATAAGTATCGATAAAAATAGTTTGGATAGAAGTTACTTAAGTTTTAATAGAAAAATGTCAATGTACTATAAATATACCACTTCTGTGTGTGACATAAGTGGTGACATTGCCAAAGGACTGGTCTATAGACAGAGATATTCTATACAGAGATATCCACCTCAGCGCTTTTACCATGGTAGAGAGAGTAATGGTAAACTTGGATCAAGTAAGTCTTCTCTGGCCAGTCATATAACGGCTGATGTCAATGGACCGTGTTCAGAGTTTTGCAACAGTTTTTTTTTTTTTTTTTTACAGTGTTCGTTGCACTTTTTGTTGTGGTAGATTTTGAGATATATCTATGTTAGTTCACGTATTTTGGGAATGTAATGTTTTTGGAATATGTTTCAGTGAGCGGGAAAAAGAGTGCATGCTTTTGCTGCTGCAGATTTTGGCATAAGAGTCTTGGTGTTCACACTTGTAGTTCGGTTCTCTTGGTCCTCTTGGTCCGGACCAAAAAATAAATTGATACATATAGTCCTGGTTTGCTTAGCATTCACACTGCCATTATTAACACTGAACCTAACGATACAAAACCAAAGGCATCAGGAAAAAGTCACAACCTGATTGGACAGCTTTTATGACATATATTTTTTGACGGAACATAACGATCATCCAAAACAATGCTGGCTGCTGGACAAAATGCGCTCATTATATTTATATATGTATATATGGTGGTATTTTTACCAGCTGAGAACAAACGAAGAGCTAATAAAATGTGTAAAGGAGTCAAAACAGTGCCAGGAATTCCTCCATTGCACACACAAACGAAGATATGCTGCAAGGACGGCTGACGGCGGTTCTGACGCCTGTACCGAACTGTAATGGGCAACATAGCTCCTATGATGAGAAGAACCAGGTATGCTTGAGGTCAGTATTAGGCAAATTACTTCCTGTTTTTGGTCCGTTTAGACGTCTTTGGTCCAGGTTGCGTTCATATATCAATCGAGCTGCACCAGAGTTCGTTTGGAAGCGGACCGAGACCCACTATTTAGGCGGTCTCGGTCCACTTGTTTGGTGCGCACCAAGGTTCAGGTGACAGCGTTCACACTTGTTCAAATGAACCGCACTAACAGAGCAATCGCACCAGAGTTCATTTTAATCAAACCAAACCTGCCATGTGTGAACACTTTCACACTAGCACTTTTAGTGCGCACCTGAGTTCTAATGACGTCAAAGTTCGGTTCGTTTGGGTGGTGTGAACACTGTTTTCCGAACTCTTGAAAAGGTGGTCTGGGGTACAGTTCAAATGAACTCCGGTGTGGTTCGCTGCTAACATAAATGCAATCGTACCAAATCACGGAAATGAACACTTATTGATGACGTATAATTCACATCTTTGTAGGCTCCCGGTTGCAGTTATTATGGTATAATGCATTTCTCATACCAGCTTGTGTCCAAATAAATCACCTTCAAAGAGCAGCTCACAGACTTAACATCTTTTGCAATGCATCCGCGGGCTCGCGGCAGACAAACGCTAATATTCTTCACATCATTGCACATGATTCAATGCATCCATGGCAGACAAACATAATTGTCATTTTGTGCATGTAAAGTTTTGGTGGTAAATCCAAAGAGATGAATCCTTCAATAACACAGCAAAGCTGATGTCTTCTTGAGTTCTTGAGGAAATTAACTCGTTTTCGGTCCAAGCAATCGAACCAAGTGTGAACGCACTCACACTTGGCAGGTTTGGTTCGATTAAAACAAACTCTGGTGAGATTGCTCTGTTAGTGCGGTTCATTTGAACAAGTGTGAACGCTGCCATCTGAACCTTGGTGCGCACCAAAGAAGTGGACCGAGACTGCCAAAATAGTGGGTCTCGATCCGCTTCCAAACAAACTCTGGTGCAGTTCGATTGATATATGAATGCAGCATGGACCAAAGACTTCTAAACAGACCAATAACAGGAAGTAATTTGCCTAATACTGACCTCAAGCATATCTGGTTCTTCTCATCATAGGAGCTACTATGTTGCCCATTATAGTTCGGTACAGGTGTCGGAACCGCCGTTAGCCATCCTTGCAGCATATCTTTGTTTGTGCGTGCAACGGAGGAATTCCTGCTGCTGTTTTGACTCCTTTACACATTTTATTAGCTCTTCGTTTGTTCTCAGCTGATAGAAATACCACCATATATACATATATAAATCCAACGAGCGCATTTCGCCTAGCAGCCAGCAATGTTTTGGATGTTCGGCAAGTTCCGTCGCAAAATATACATCATAAAAGCTGTCCAATCAGGTTGTGACTTTTTGCTGATGCTTTTTGTTTTGTATCTTTAGGTTCGGTGTTAAAAATGCCAGTGTGAACGCTAAGCGAACCAGGTCTAAATGTATCATTTTCTTTTTTGGTCCGGACCAACAGAACCAAGAGAACCGCACTACAAGTGTGAACACACCCTTAATCTATTTTAAAAATATATATATTATTTTATTTCAGCATCACTGGGCACACACAGCAGCCATAGTAGTCATTACAATAATATAATTACATATATAATATATTAATCATTACAATTTATTTAAGTCTAATTTAATTGTTGAAAACAGACATGTTGAAGATTAGTGTAAAGGTGGCCAGTTCAATAAATGGTGAGCTGTTTCCTCACAAAAGTAGATTATTCAGCACGCTGAAGCATCTCCTCCATAGACATAAATTAACAAAAACGGCCTCTTGTCTCCTAGTCAGTGTACCGCTGCATAATGATGTGTTATGATGCTAACCTTGTAGGCTCCATTTTAGAATGGCTCAGCATTAGACCTTATTCACAGCAGCGCCATTTTTTATTTTTGTCGGGAATGACAACGAGGCTGTTAGGGATAGACCTATAGTCTTTTCAATAAGTTCAATAAGTCTCTTCAGTTGTGTAACCTGTTTTACGATTGTGATTTGCTGACGAAACATTGAAAAAATATCTTTCCTAGGAATTTCAGCAGACAACAAACTCCAGACAATATGAGTTGGGGAACATTAGATGTGATTAATTAGGAGCTTTTTAATAGCTTAATAAGGCGCATGCCATTGAAGAGACGCTAAATCTTTTCAATGGCATCAGCCTCGTTTCCAATTAAAAAACAAAGATGGCGCTGTTACTACTGCCCGTGAGGAGCTGTATTTGAATGGCGCGCAAATATGCTGACTATAAAGCATTTTTTTAATGAGGCACAATTTCAGTTAGGATGCTGCCATAGAATGCAGCTTCCTATGTAGGTAGGAGGCAGCACACATTTTGGAACAGACCCTCAAAGTGTCCTCCTACTTTTCAGTTAATTGAGGGCTTGAGTCAGTGTGCCCCCTTCACTCCTCAAGACAGCTGACTGTAAACACATACAAGGCAGAAATGGAAGAAGACTCCTCTGACTGCCCATAACTTTAGGACAATATGTTGTGCATGAGGAAACTTCATTAGTCTTGTAAGGAATACCTACCAAACTGTTCCAAACTTTCCGATGGGAACCACGTGGGGAAACGCGCAACTGTGAGATTTAAAGATGCATCAGACTGTGCGCATTTTCCATGACTTTTTAAAGTCATATATCTGCATATGGTGCGTGTGTTTACTTCCTCTGAAGTCACTTGCGCAGCTGGGTAAGTCAAAATCATACATTGCTGAATTGCTAACGGTGATTTAACGAATAAAGTGGCACAACAATGCACGTACAGAATGATAATTCCATATTGTGCAACAGAAAGTTTGCATAGTTGTGCCTGTAACTTTCAATGTTAAAATCACTGCTTGCTCATTTACAAAATAACTTATATTCCTAATGAAGACGTTTATTTTGTTTATTTATTGTTTTAACTTTTATTTTAAAAATATTTATTTACTTTATTAAGTTATATCCTTACTGCAAAAGTTTACTTTGTTCATTAATTTTTTTATTATTATGTTTTAACTTATTTACAAATATTTTTACCTATTTATTCTTTATTAATTCTGTATTACTGTACTGCAGACTTTTGTTTATTTTATTTTTAACTTATATAAAACAAAATCATTTACGTTATTGACATATATTCCTACTGTAAAACGTTTTTATTTTTAACTTGCATTTAAAAAATATGTATTTTTATTTACTTTATTAACTTATATTCCCACTGCAAAAGTTTATTTTGTTTGTTTATTTGTTATTATTTTTTAACCTGTATTTATTTAAATTATTCCAACTGCAAAATATTTATATTTTATTTATTATTTTTAATTTAAATTTTAAAAATATTTGTATTTACTTTATTAACTTATATTACTACTGCAAATGTTTTTGTTTTGTATGTGTTTTTATTTTTAACTTTAAATTTAAAAAAATTATTTATTTAACTTGTTTATTTTTTACTTTTAAAAACAATTATATAAAATAAACATTTAAAAATATTTTTCTTTATGTTTTACATTTATTACATTTTGAAATCCTTATGCACACACACACACACACACACACACACACACACACACACACACAAAATCTTTTTTAAAATCCTTTTGCATAAAAAAAATGTGTCAGTATTGGAAATAAACATCTGCTGATTGTGTGTTTTGATTTGCTATAATATTTAATATCCTGCAGAACTAAACTAAATAACAGAGATTCAGTGTTGTTCTGTAAGGGTCATATTTTAACATTTTTTGTCTAGCTACGTCAGAAGCATTGCGTTGACATAAATGTGCTTTCAATCCAGAAGACACTGTTTTCATTAGTTCTCAATATCCCGTTTCTGTAGCGTGGGACTCATGGGGATTTAACAGCTGTTTGAAATCTGAGCGAAACTGCTATGTAACTCTGGGCTTTGACATCCATTTGCACACCAAATGGAGAGTCAGTCTGCGCATTATAGAATTATTGTACTAACGTGCTATATAAAAGAAAAAAGTTCTCTCTCTCTCTCTCAGTCAATCATTAGTGTGCAGGCGTAATTGTGGGGTCGGGAATGTCAGCATCATGGTAAAATTGATCAGCGGGGTTTTGGTAGCTTATCTCTTTCCTCTCCACCAGCCCATACTTCAGGACCATTACAGGTTATAGTCATGTACTTATATGATGAATAAATACTTTACTAATTAAATTTAAAAAAAAAAAATGTCATGAAAATAATGTCACAATATAAAGAATCCTATAAAACAGATAATAAAAGATCATATAAAACAGATTTTTAGTTGTACATTCAAATAGAAATGTCTTGAAACGTTGATTCATATATTTTCTGACTGAATTTACATTAAAAGTAAATGTTTACCACTAAAAGGGAAAATTCTGTCACCGTTTAATTTCTCATGTAATTGAATTTTTTCTATGGAACACAAAATGGGATTTTAGAAGAATATCGAGGCTGCTCTGTTCCTTACAAAAAAGTGAATGGGAACCAGTGCCAACAAGCTCCAAAAAGGTCAGTATAGTACCATCAATGTAATATATGACTCGTGCGATATAATCCAAGTCTTCTAAAGGAATGTGCTTCGTGTGAGGAACGGAATGAAATTTAAGTTGCCTAAAGTCCCTAATCTGGAATGTCGTGACCTGTCCCTAGACATACAAAAACCAATCATTTTGGAATAAATCATCAAACATCATTTAAAAAAATATATATAAATGGTTTTGGAATGACGTGAATGTGCATAAGGGTGAACTAATCCTTCAACTGATCTGGTAAATATTAGTATATTTGTGAATGTCTTTTTAATGTTTGGTAAAATGTTACCAAAGTATATTGGAATATTACGGTATATTAATTATTGTGTACTGGACCACTCTGGACCACTCTGAAATTAAGATTTATTTGAGTGACATTTTTAGGCGAATGTTTCTTTCATCTAGATTTTTGAGCCTAAAGAACGCTGTATGAAAGACATTTAGGGAAATGCCTCAATTTGTTGAGTGTTGTTTTTTTACACACTCTTTGTCCTCTCTGCGGTGTCCTTCCACTTGGCAGCCCGTGAACGAGGCCTCTGTGATATTTCACTACGAAGATCATTCAACTCCCATCGTGTGAATCGGTGTTGATTTTGAGTCTTTATTAAATGTCTGACAGCTGTGTGTTTGGATCAATGATCTCATCTTTCATAAGCCTCACTCAACACAAGATAGAAAGAAAAAGACATTACTGAGTCCTCAGGGCTTGGGTGAAGTTCTGGCTGACAAAAAAAAAAAAAAAAGGGAAATGCATGAGCGCATTTGGATTTGTGAAAGTTTAGGCTTGTCTTTGAGTTTAATATCAAGGATAGTTTCCTACGGTCACTGATAAATGCAACAGACCAAACAAAGCCACAGTTTTTTAGTAGATGTATTTGTATGAATCTTTCTCTCTCTCCTGCTCAGTACGGTTACGAGTGCAATTGTAATCGAGCTAAAGCAGTTTTTTGCATAGTTGAGCAACATTCTGTCCAAGTATACATAGCAAAATGTGTAATTGAATATTTGAAGAACCTCATCTGAGGAAGTAACTTTTTCTGGTTGACTTTGTCACAACATCAGAGCCAGTTGTGGTCCGATTAACATGCTGGTAGAAGTCTAGCTACAATTGCATTATCCAGGTCTGTTAGTTCGACTTCGCTAAATCAATCTGTTACATTATAACTCGGACTAAAGCGTTTACTTGATGTTGAGATCAATTATGGTCCTGTTAATGTGTATTAATTCTGGATGAAGCTAAACTACAATTGCATTATTTAGGTCTGTTAGTCCGATTTTGCAATAATCCTACTGTTAAATATTCACTAGGACTAAAGCGTTTATGTGACAATGTGAAGGCCAATTTTGATCCCATTAATGTGTATACATGCCGGACGAAGCCGAGATACAATTGCATTATCTAGGTCTCTTAGACCAACATTGCAAAAACCGAACTGATATGAATTCAGTCGGCCTAGAGTGTTTACGTTGAGGCCAGTTATGGTCCAATTAACTGTACATGTTGGATGAAGCCAAGCTACAATAGCCTTTTCCAGGTCTGTTTGTCCAACTTCGCAAAAATCTCATGTGCCAACGTTGAAGCCTATTGTGGTCCCATTAATGTGTATGCATGCAGACTGTTATTTTTTAACGTTAAGGCCAATTGTGGTTCTATTAATGTGTATACATGCTGGGTGAAGCCGAGCTACAATCACATTATTTAGGTCTGTTAGACCAACTTTGCAAAAATCAGACTGGTACGATTTCACTAGGACTAAAGCATTTATGCTCCAGTGCTGAGGCCAGTTGTGGTATCAATAATGTGTATACATGCTGGGCAAAGCCAAGCTAAAATCTCATTATCTAGATCTTTTAGTCCGTCTTCGCAAAAATTGGACTCGTACAATTTCAATCGGACTAAAGCATTTATACGCCGAAGTCAAGGACAATTGTGGTCCGATTAATGTGTATAAATGGACGAAACAGAGCTACAATCTCATTATCTAGGTCTGTTAGCCTGATTTCACAAAATTCAAACTGTTAAATTTTTACTCAGACTAAAGCTTTTATGTGACAATGTTAAGGCCAATAGTGGTCCCATTAATGGGTATACATGCTGGGCGAAGCATAGCTACAATTGCATTATCTAGGTCTGTTAGTCCCACTTCGCAAAAATCAAACTGTTACTTTTTCACTAAGACTAAAGCGTTTACACAGTGATGTTGAGGCCAATTAATGTGTATAAATGGACGAAACAAAGCTACAATCTCATTATCTAAGTCTGTTAGTCTGATTTCACAAAATTCGAACTTTCACAATTTTACTCATACTTAAGCTTTTATGCGACAATGTTAAGACCAATTGTGGTCCCATTAATGTGTATACATGCTGGATAAAGCTGAGCTACAATCGCATTATCAAAGTCTTTTAGTCCGACTTCGCAAAAGTCAGACTGTTAATTTTTCACTCTGACTAAAGTGTTTATGCCACAATGTTAAGGCCAATTTTGGTCCCATTAACATGAACAGTATACATGCTGGACGAAGCAGAGCTACAATTGCATTATCTAGGTGTGTTAGTCTGACTTCGCAAAAATCAGACTTGTACGATTTCAGTCAGACATAAAAAAAAATAATAATAATTATTGTTTTAGTCTGAATGAAATCAATCTTTTAAAGTGCATGTAATCTCTCTCTCTCTCTCTCTCTCTCTCTCTCTCTCTCTCTCTCTCTCTCGGGCTGATGGGTTGGAGTGTGAATATCTGGTATAGTTCCTCCCCTGCGGTGTCATCAGCTCCTCACTCAGCCGAGAGGCAGCCTGTCACAACAGATAACTCTGAGCATTTACCAGCCCTGCACCTGCCCCATGCTTACACATTAAAAACATGGCTCACGCAGACACAGATTGGATGAAACTTGTAAAATGCACCACTTTGTGAAAGTTCTAAAGCCTCTTAAATGCACTGAACTGTTGTTTTTTTTTTTGTTACGTTTCTGCCAATGTTCAAAGCATTTGAAGTTCATAGATTTTGAACGTATTGAACGTATTTAGCAGCAGGTTTAGTAACTTTAGATGTTTTTCCAAGCTGTAGAAGAATAGTTGAAAAATTAAATGAAAATTATGTCATTATGTACAGATCATTATATCATTCCAAACTTGTATGCTGCTATTTTTATGTGGAACACAAATGGAGAATATTTGAAGAATTCTAATGCAGCTCTTTTGTGTACAATGACTGTTCATAGTAAAAAAATAAAATAAAAAAACACCATCATAAAAGTAGTTTATACGACTTCTAAGACCACACAATAGATTTGTGCAACCTGGTCTCATAGTTACTATTTTTGCAAAAAATATTTTTACGTGGCTTATTGTACGTATCATGGCAGATTCCCATTACAAATGGATGCTTACAGAAGTGGGGATAAAATATTGTACAACCAGGCCAAAAACACACTGACTAAGGAAATCAGAGTGGCTAAAAGAAGCTACTCTGAAAAGCTGAAAAAACAGTTTTCAGCCAACGATCCTACATCTGTGTGGAATGGCCTGAAAAGCATCACCAAGTACAAGACACAACCCCCTCGCTCTGTAGAGAATCAACAAATGGCTGATGACCTAAATGTGTTTTACTGCAGGTTTGAAAAGCCCTAGTCTCACACACTTCCCCTGCTCTGATCTTCACTTCACACACACACCAACACCTCCTGGAACATCCCTCCTCCCCCATCCTGCTACTCAACCTGCACATATGGTCTGTAAGGAGGATGTGTGCCTGGTCTATCGGAAACAAAAAAACTAGGAAAGCTTCAGGCCCAGACGGTGTTTCATCTGCCTGTCTGAATGTCTGCGCTGACCATCTGGCCCCCATCTTCAAACAGATCTTCAATAAATCATTGGAGCAGTGTGAAGTTCCCTGCACCATTATTCTGCCCCCCCCCCCCCCCACCCCCAAAAAAAATCACAGGACTTAATGACTACAGACCTCACATCTGTGGTTATGAAGTTGTTTGAGAGACTGGTTTTGGCCTATCTGAAGGACATCACTGGACCACTGCTAGTCCCCCTTCAGTTTGCTTACCAAGCAAACAGGTCTGTGGATGATGCTGTTTACATGGGACTGCATTATATCCTGCAACACCTCGACAGACCTGGGACTTATGCAATGATCCTATTTGTGGACTTCAGTTCAGCCTTCAATACCATCATGCCTGATCTTCTCTCAACCAAACTGACCCAGCTCTCTGTGCCCACCCCAATCTTTCAATGGATCACAAGCTTTCTGACAGATAGGCAGCAGCTAGTGAGACTGGGGAAACTCCCATCTGGGACCCTCACTATTAGCACTGGTGCTCCTCAAGGATGCGTTCTCTCTCCACTGCTTTTCTCCTTGTACACGAGTGACTGCACTGCAAAGGACCCCTCTGTCAAGGTCCTTAAGTTTGCAGTCAACACCATGGTCATCGGCCTCATCCAAGGCGGGGACGAGTCTGCATACAGATGGGAGGCTGAACAGCTGGCTGTCTGGTGCGGTCATAACAACCTTGAGCTGAACATGCTCAAAACAGTGGAGATGATAGTGGACTTCAGGAGAAATCTTCCTGTACTGCACTGTGGCAGCAGTGGAGTCATTCAGGTTCCTGGGCTCTACCCTCTCTCAGGACCTGAAGTGGGACACCCACATAGACTCCATTGCAAAGAAGGCTTAGCAGAGTTTGTACTTCCTTCACCAGCTGAGGAAGTTCAACCTGCCACAGGAGCTGCTTACACAGTTCTACTCGGCCATCATTGAATCTGTCCTATTTACATCTATAACTGTCTGGTTTGGTTCAGCCACCAAATCAGAGAGAAGGAAACCACAATGGACAGTCAGGACTGCTGAGAGGATTATTGGTGCCCCCCTGCCCACTATCCAAGACCTGTATGTCTCCAGAGTGAGGAAATGTGCAGATAGAATCATTATGGACCCCACACACCATGCCTACTCCCTCTTTGAACTGTTGTCCTCTGGCCAGTGCTACAGAGCACTGAGCGCCAGGACATCCAGGCACAAGAACAGTTTTTACCCTCAGGCTGTTTTCCACATGAACAATTAAACTGCCTTCAGGACCTCCCCATAGTGCAATAATGTAAATAAATATCTCATGTACATATGTAAATTCACATTTAATTCAATAAGTACATACCCCTACCTTGCACATACATTGCATTACTACTTGCACATGTACATACGCCATCCTTTGTTATATGTCCTATTATTTGTATGTCTATTTATACTCTTACCTTGTTTTATATTCTGTAAATTCAGTCTCACTACAATGTTCTGTGTGCACTTGTTTCTCCTATCACCAAAAAAATTCCTTGTGTACGTGAGAACACTTGGCAATAAAGCTCATTCTGATTTTGATTTTGAAATGCAGAGTGAAACAGGGATGAAATGTTAAGAAAGTGGCCAATCTGCACCTCTAATCCAAAACTGTCTCACTCTGGAACTCCCTGGTGTGAAACTGTCTGAAATTCACACCATGTCTGAGTCAACAAATTAGCTAGGTAATCTGAGGTGTTTACTCAGCAGTGCTGTGCCAGCTTTTATCTGAGGCTTAAATAAATTAGTGTTTGTGGAACCTCTGACCTTACATGGCAGAGTGATTTGACTGTGGTTGTCACCCTTGCAAGCACAGACGGGGACCAAATGTGGCTTGCTGTTTTGGAGGTTGTTACGACTAGGGCTGCACCGATCTGATACCTGGATCGGTATCGGCTCTGACACTGACATTTTTAGATGGATCGGGTATCGGTCCGACGAGCTCAATCCAAATCCGATACTGTTTGTTAGTCATGTTTGTTCCTGTCAAGCTAAAAAAAATGACATAAAAGAACCATAAAAACAACATTGAAGTAGTTAATATGATTCGTGCATTTTACGTGCGATAGCTCTGTGAATCACAAAAAGCTGTGTTTAATAAGTAAATATATAATATGCACGTGCAGCGCCAGCACGTTATTGAATGGTGCTGCTCTGTTTACACACACACTCGCGGCTATTTTTAGCCTTCACATGTTGCGCAACATTTGAGCACTACTCACGAACAACATCTCGGAAGTAGATGCTCAGTAGTTCGGTTCACTTATAATATGCATTTAGAATGGTGCCGGAGGTGCATTTTACCAGAATTTGAATAAGAAGCGAATTAAACTACTGTGAACTTGCTTACAAACAGACACATACAGGACTTCCTGGAGAGTTCAGAATGTCAAAATAAAAGCCAGAGTGTTTTAAAGTTAAAGGTGCACGATTGAAATATATTACTATATAATAAATATATATTGAAATATATATTGTTGTATTTAAAATTCTAAAAGTCAATAATAATAATTATTATTATTATTATTTGTTTACAAATTAGTTTATTGGGTTCCAAAAAATAACTGTGAATGAAAAGTGAACTGAACAAAAAAGAGATCTGAAACCTTTAAAGTCCAGATACAAGTTGAATGTTTTTTGCAAAAACAAAAAAACACTTAGAATGGAAGTACTGTTAATTTTGCTGCAGCATTATCCAGTAGACTAGTTAACAATAAAGTTTTTCTTAATAGTTTGTACATTTATATTGAAATAATGTGTAGTTAAAGGTTTGTGTTTCTTTACATATAATTAGCATCACACAGTGAGGTATGGATATTCTAAACTGATTATGAAAAAAACAACACTGGTATCGGATCGGATCGGTATCGGCCGATATTGAGATTTCAGATATTGGAATCGGATCGGAAGAGAAAAAGTGGTATCGGTGCATCCCTAGTTATGACCCGCTGACATACTGTAACTTCTTAGTGCAGATCTTCTTAACAGACACAAAACTACTGTTCTGGTCCCACAAAAAAAATTTTTGTTGTGATTTGGTTTTTGCACTGTTTGTCCACCTATTTTATTTGGCCAGTTTGCAACCACCTTTTTTATTTTTGGTGTTTTGTTTGCAACCACTTTTACTTTTATTTATTTTATTTTCATTTATTTTATTTTATTTTTGGGACAGTTTGCAACCACCTTTTTATTTTATTTAATTTTATATATAGAGTTGTGCTTAAACGTTTGCATACCCTGGCAGAAATTGTGAAATTTTGGCATCGATTTTGAAAATATGACTGATCATGCAAAAAAACTGTCTTTTATTTAAGGATAGTGATCATATGAAGCCATTTATTATCACATAGTTGTTTGGCTCCTTTTTAAATCATAATGATAACAGAAATCACCCAAATGGCCCTGATCAAAAGTTTACATACCCTTGAATGTTTGGCCTTGTTACAGACACACAAGGTGACACACACAGGTTTAAATGTCAATTAAAGGTTAATCTCCCACACCTGTGGCTTATTAAATTGCAATTAGTGTCTGTGTATAAATAGTCAATGAGTTTGTTAGCTCTCATGTGGAAGCACTGAGCAGGCTAGATACTGAGCCATGGGGAGCAGAAAAGAACTGTCAAAAGACCTGCGTAACAAGGTAATGGAACTTTTTAAAGATGTAAAAGGATATAAAAAGATATCTAAAGCCTTGAAAATGCCAGTCAGTGCTGTTCAATCACTTATTAAGAAGTGGAAAATTTGTGGATCTCTTGATACCAAGCCATGGTCAGGTAGACCAAGAAAGATTTCTGCCACAACTGCCAGAAGAATTGTTCAGGATACAAGAAAAAACCCACAGGTAACCTCAGGAGAAATACAGGCTGCTCTGGAAAAAGACGGTGTGGTTGTTTCAAGGAGCACAATACGACGATACTTGAACAAAAATTAGCTGCATGGTCGAGTTGCCAGAAAGAAGCCTTTACTGCGCCAATGCCAGAAAAGAGCCTGGTTACAATATGCCCGACAACACCTTGACACCCTCACAGCTTCTGGCACACTGTAATTTGGAGTGACGAGACCAAAATAGAGCTTTATGGTCACAACCATAAGTGCTATGTTTAGAGAGGGGTCAACAAGGCCTATAGTGAAAAGAATACCATCCCCACTGTGAAGCATGGTGGTGGCTCACTGATGTTTTGGGGGTGTGTGAGCTCTAAAGGCATGGGGAATCTTGTGAAAATTGATGGCAAGATGAATGCAGTATGTTATCAGAAAATACTGGCAGACAATTTGCATTCTTCTGCACGAAAGCTGCGCATGGTATGCTCTTGGACTTTCCAGCATGACAATGACCCTAAGCACAAGGCCAAGTTAACCCTCCAGTGGTTAGAGCAGAAAAAGTTGAAGGTTCTGGAGTGGCCATCACAGTCTCCTGACCTTAATATCATCGAGCCACTCTGGGGAGATCTCAAACGTGCGGTTCATGCAAGACGACCAAAGACTTTGCATGACCTGGAGGCATTTTGCCAAGATGAATGGGCAGCTATACCACCTGCAAGAATTTGGGGCCTCATAGAGAACTATTACAAAAGACTGCACGCTGTCATTGATGCTAAAGGGGGCAATCCACAGTATTAAGAACTAAGGGTATGCAGACTTTTGAACAGGGGTCATTTCATTTTTTTTCTTTGTTGCCATGTTTTGTTTTATGATTGTGCCATTCTGTTATAACCTACTGTTGAATATGAATCCCATAAGAAATAAAAGAAATGTGTTTTGCCTGCTCACTTATGTTTTCTTTAAAAATGGTACATATATTACCAATTCTCCAAGTTTATATATATATATATATATATATATATATATATATATATATATATATATATATATATATATATATTTTTTTTTTTTTTTTTCGCTGGACATGCAGCCATCTAGCAACTACCTAGAACACCTTAGCAACTGCAATGCAGTATCAAACACCCTAGCATCGTGACGGCAAGTTTTTCACGCAAGAACCACTCACATTTTCTCCAGAATATCTAGAAATCTACTTATAAACTGATGACTTTCTGAATCTTTGTGTTCACATGATAAAGAAAGCGAGCACCTATTGCTTGAACCTTCATCTTATCTTTATTGCCGGCCACCTTGAAAACCATAACCTCCCCTAAAGAGGCTCCCTCTTAAATTAGCCCTATATCTCCCCACCGAACCACTATTAAGAATTTATCAAATGAACACTTAAATGCCTTTATCTTCATCTTGCCCATTACGCCTCTAAGAGTAATGCTAAGGCCATAATTGCGGAGTAATGAACCTCGAATAGGCGGGAAAGAGCAGGGCATTATGGTTTCTAAACCAGCCGGGACATGATCTAATCATCGCTCCAGTGGGGCAGAAAGTCCTCTGAGGTCGGCCTCGTCTTCACTTGCTGAAGCAGACGGGATTAGAGAAGAGATTTTATGCTCTTTCCCAGACCAGTCAGAGGTCATCTGCCTTTACGAGGACTTTAAAATGAAATGTGTTTCTTTGAATAAAGACACAAAAGTACATTTCTGACACCGGATTGAGAGAAGATTTGGGGAAATGTAGAACAAACTAGATTTTTATGTTGTCTGAAGAACATGTGAGGGGTGATTACATGTGCAAAGCTTGTCGAAGTGGTGCTAGGGTGTTGAGAGTGTTTGCCAGGGCATTGTTCTGGTGTTCTGAATACCTGTTCATGCATTGCTGTGTGGTTGCTAGAGTGTTCTGGTTGGTTGTTTATTGGCCCACGTCAAAAGAGGCCACCCTCAAGTCTCTTGTGGTTTTGTGATAATGTGGTTCCTAGATATGGGTCTCTTCTTTAGTGTATTTGGGTTTATTTTTACCTGTTTTATCATCCGTCAGGTGAAAGTCTTAAATCCGATCACTCAAAGTAATAGCACACCTCTTCATTTTTTGGGGGGGTATTATGCATGTCCGAAGCATAAATATTTTTTCTTTTTAGAAAATGTTTTTTATTTTACTTTCATTTATTTACTTTTGTTTTTCTGATTTGGTTTGATTTTGAGTAATATAATATTTTACTTCAGTTTGTTTTTTGTTTATTTGTTTGTTTGAGTAATTATCTAATATTTATTGTGTGTTTTGTGTTTATTTTGTTTGATTTTGAGTAATGTATTATTTTATTAGACTATTTTATTCAGGTTTTTTTTTTTTGAGAAATAATATATATATATATATATATATATATATATACACAGTGTAGTTTATGTATTTATTTTTATTTGACTAAAAATATTATAGTTTATTTTTCTTTATTTACCTTATATTTTATCACGTTTTTTTTGTTTTGTTTTTTATTATATCAAAGTAAAAATATATAATTTTATTTTACTTTTATTCATTATTGCTTTAGTTTTGTTGTTTGGCTTAATTTTTTTTATTTTTTATTTTTTTTATATCTGAGAGAAAATATATCATTTTATTTTACATTATTTTATTCATTTTTGTTGTTTGGCTTAAATTGTTTTTGTGTAATATACTATTTTATTTTACTTCATTTTATTTTATTTTTAAGTTTGTTTTATTTTTATTTAAGGAACAGTATATTTTTATTTATTTTATTTTCAGTGTTCTTCGTTTTGCTTGGATTGATTTGGTTTTGTTTGAGTAATAATATAATAAATTTATTTTACTTTAGTTTATAGTTTGCATTGTTTTTGTCTTTTGATTTGTTTGAGTGACAGTATATTTTTTTATTTATTTTATTAAATGTTTTGGTTTGACCTTTTTTTTGTTGTTTGTTTTTTTTTTTTTTTTTTTTTTTTGCTTGAGCAATAATATGTTATTTTACTTTATTTTAATTTATTTTATTTAGTTTTTATTTTTCACCAAGTGAAATTCCATGTATTTTCACTAAGTGTATACCTTGGTAGTTTCTAAAGCGAAACTGAACAAAAAGCTGTAGATTCTGGAAGCTGTCCAGGCAGATCCAAACAATTCTGTCTATTATGTCTAAACTGCTTCCTATCTGCCCTGTTTCAGCTTCCCACGTACACTGGCAAAGATGGCATGACTACCGTTCAAAATATTCTATTATCATCTTCAGGGAGAGCATTAGAAGATTACCAGTGTACTGTTAGCCTCAGGCATATCCATACAATGGCTGAGACACCGCAGTCTCTTTTTCCCTCATAATTAGCCATTAGTGTGACATCTGACCCACTTCAGCTCTGAGATACAGGAAATAGAACAGTAAGGTGTTACAGATGTGCTGTCTATGCAAATGGCAAGGGATTAAAAAAAGGTTTTAGCCCGAAAGTCACACTTCTATTTTTGTCCCTCCATTGGCCACGAGACCAGCGCTATGTCGGACACGCCTGACTGATTTCGTCGACCTTTATGGCGTAAAGTTTGGAGCAAGAAAGGGGGTTACAATTGAAGGTGCATTATTTTTACCGTGGTTAAACGTCCGCCGATGTGGAGGTCACGTTAACCCTCATTCATGTTTTAATGAACCTGAGTGATGTTTTGAAACCTCTGGAATGACACCGTTTTCGACCTTCTCCTTTGTTGTCTTTTGAGCACTGACCTTTGTCTTCGCCGAAAGGTTGTTTTAAACTCGTTATGAATATGAATATGTAATAGAATAGGCCTTTGTTTGACAATGCCCTTGGTTTTCCAGCTCCAGAATGTTCTCCAGGTGGATACAGGACCTTAAGGAATGCGTATCGGAGCGTCAACTTCGACTCTACTGAATTACAGAACACAGCGATACAGGATCTGATTTGTGACCATTTGCTCCTGCCTGGATGGTACCGCTTTAGCATAAACAACAAACCTGCGGAGATGCCCACCCGCTGTGTGGAGGTAAGTCAGACAGGAAGGTGAAAGGTACTGCAAGTAGCAGGTCTAAGATCAGTTCTTTGTTTCCATATTGCAGTGGAAAGCAGTATGAAAGTTAGGAAAAACATTTTTAGATCAAATCAAACACAGTGCTTCGGTTTCACTTTCATGTGCGAGATGGCAGTAAAAATGCTTTTCTCCTGTGTGTTGTAATTGTAATTCTCCACCTCTTGACCTGTCTTTGCAGATGAACCGCTGTGGGACGCAGGCTCCGGTATGGTTGTCTCTTAAAGACAGCTCTTTGCCGAGGCCTGGTGAGGTCAAGCAGCTTTCAGCTTGTGCCACGTGGCAGTTCTTCCATGGAAGCACCAAAGACTGCTGCCTTTTCCGGATCCCAATATCTGTCCGCAACTGTGGAGAGTTCCTGTTGTACTACCTACAGCCAACACAAGGTTGCATGGGTTACTGTGCTGAAGGTATTTAACTTGACACACATTTTCATGGTATTTGATTTGCAAACACTAGATGCACTCCACTTTCAATACAAAATTGTATAACTATGGCTGCATCCGAAACCAAAGGTAGCTACCTTGTTGCCTCACTGATCTATCAGTCAATAACACTAAACAGACAGCGTTTGTGTACGAAGGTACCTCTGGAAACTGGTTTCAAACAGGCATCCGAGGCAGCGCTACATCACGTTGTAGCTAATATACCCACATTCATTAAGTTCAATGGAGCCACAAAGGTCTAATAATTTAGAACAAATTCAACAGAGCTTTGGCAATAACCAAGCGTATGCTAGCAATGCTAACAACACCGAGTGACATGCTAAAACATGCTATCAATGCCTACCTACATGCTAAAACCTGCTGGAAACATGCTAGCAACATGCTAACAACACCTAGCTGCATGTGAACTCTTACAAAAATTGAAAGCTCGTTATTGTCACGTTATTTTCACAAGTTTGCAGCAAGTTTGCGATGAACTCACGATTTTCGTAAAGGAAAACACGCTAGCAACATGCTAAAACATACTAGCAATGCCAAGCTACTTGCTAAAACATGTTAGCAATGCCTATCTACATGCTATTAAAATGCTAGCAACATCTAGCTACATGCTAAAACATGATAGGAACGCCTATGTAACATGTTTGAAACATACTAGCAACACCATCGCTACATGTTAAAACATGCTAGTAACAGACTAGCAACACCTAGCTACATGTTAAAACATGAAATTCCTTGCATTAAAATAAAAGTTTTCAAACATATTTTTCAAAGTAAAAATAAATAAATAAAAAAATAATATATATATATATATATATATATATATATATATATATATATATATATATATATATATATATATATATTTAAAAGCACAAACTTTTAAAATGTTTCTCACAGGACAGAAAAATCACAAATCTCTGTAGTATTCCAAACATTTTTCCTAGGCAGCAGAGAAAAACATGAATTCTTAAATGAAAAATAATTAAGCACTATGTCTTCTGAGCTATGAAGAAGGGACATTTTAACATTACAACTTTCCTATTGATTGAGACAAAGAGGAAATGCAGTTTACTATTAGCTTCTTTAGTGCATTTTATAATGAACATAACCTAACAGAGTGAAAAACAAGTGAGACTTGTTCCAAGAAACAAGGTGAAGTGTTTATTTTTGGCTCATTTACAGTAATAGAGCATCGATAGATGTCCCCTACTCAACAGTCCAGTGAACTGAAAGAAATGCTTTCTCATTTGTAGTGTGGGTCTAATGCCACTCTCTGATCAATATTTCTCCTTCTCTGGCCACGTTTCCTCTTTCACTTTCTCAAACATCTCCTAGATCCATATAAACGACTGTCTCATCAACTGTGTGCTCAAGTATTTGGGTTAGTTTCGGATCGATGTCTAGTGACTGAAGATCTGCGGGGGGGGATGAATCAGATTACCACATTCATGTAGCAATATTTCACAGATTTATGACATTTCCATGGCAGCTGCAGCAAGAAGAAAATTGTTTGGGTTTTGGAGTTTTGGCGAGGAAAGAAAGTCAGCATTACTTCCAAAGAACCATGTATTGTTTAAACTGCCATATCCTGCAAAGCTAATGAATTCCACAATGTTATCTGTGACCTATCAAAATATTCAGTTACTCACACATAAGATCATGGGACTGATCTTTTGGAATTAATGGAGGAATGAATAAATGAGAATATATATATATAAAAAAAAGAATGTAAGTCATATTACAAAAGCTTTGAAGTGTATGGCTGAACTGAAAGTGTTAAAGACTTAATTTAAGCTTGTTTTGTTTTGGTTCTATGTTTTGTTGTTCTGTTTAATTTCATTTTCTTTGGGGTTTTTTATTTTGTTTTGTTTTGTTTTGTTTGTTTTGTTCTCTTTTGCTTTGATTTTTGTTTATTTTTTGTTTCTTTTTTTTTTTTTTTTCATTTTGATTGTTTTGTGTTTTGCTTTGTTTTCTGTGTGGTTTCATTTTGTTCCATGTTTTTTTTTTTTTCTGTTCTGTTTATTGTTTTGTTTCATGTTTTGTTTAATTTTGTTCCATGTTTTGTTTTTGTTTTGTGATTGTTTTGTGTTTTGTCAGTTATTTCACAGTACACGTCTAAGTCCTGCCCACCTGGTGAAACAGAAGTTAATGGGGTATGTAAAGGTAAGATTGTAAGATGCACCACAGTCCTTACTCTATTTTCAATTCTGATCACTTACGTTTGTTTTTTAATCTTATATCCTTTTTTTTTTTTTTTTTTTTTTTTTAAGCAAATGTCCCCTCACTTCCCTCAAAACCAGTGGTGACCCCAGAGTTGGTGGGCAGCAGTGTCCACCTCCGATGCTCCTATGCTGGGGTAAAGGCCACTTCGCCAGTGGGGTACCTGGTTGTGTGGGCCCGATATTCTTCCAACACCATGAAGGTGGAGATCAGACGAGACACAACGACTCGGCTATATTCACTGGTGGAGATGGATGGAGTTCACTTCAGGCTAGGAGAAATGGTAAAAAGACTGTAGAACGTTGGAGCATTTTTTACACCCGTCTGTGCTATTTTTCAGTTGTTTTTCAATGTAAACATGTCTTTAACCGTTGCACCACGTCTCGCTGTTTTTAAGCATCTGAATGTTTTAACCACGTTTTAGATGCATCTCAAGGTAAAAAGAACTCGAGATGCATGCATTCTGTTATATACACCGATCAGCCACAACATGAAAACCACCTGCCTAATATTGCGTAGGTCCCCCTCATGCCGTCAAAACAGCGCCAACCCGCATCTCAGAATAGCATTCTGAGATGCTATTTTTCTCACCACAATTGTACGGAGCGGTTATCTGAGTTACTGTAGACTCTGTAGACCAATCTGGCTATTCTCCGTTGACCTCTCTCATCAACAAGGCATTTCTGTCCACAGAACTGCCACTCGCTGGATGTTTTTTGTTTTGTTTTTTGTTTTTTGGAGTAAATTCTAGAGACCGTTGTGCGTGAAAATCCCAGGAGATCAGCAGTTACAGAAATACTCAAACCAGCCCATCTGGCACCAACAATAATGCCATGATCCAAATCACTGAGATCACATTTTACCCCCATTCTGATGGTTGTTGTGAACATTAACTGAAGCTCCTGACCCATATCTGCATGACTTTATGCACTGCACTGCTGCCACACGATTGGCTGATTAGATAATTGTATGGATGATTGTTGGTGCCAGATGGGCTGGTTTGAGTATTTCTATAACTGCTGATCTCCTGGAATTTTCATGCACAACAGTCTCTAGAATTTACTCTGATTGGTGCCAAAAACAAAAAAACATCCAGTGAGCGGCAGTTCTGTGGATGGAAAAGCCTTGTTGATGGTGGTTTAGGTGGTTTTAATGTTGTGGCTGATCGGTGAATGTTGCATGCATCTAGCCTTTTTCAGGGCAAGAACGTGTTTGGTCTGAACTGAGTTTTTCTCTTGATATAAAAAATGCTGATGCTGTAAACCTTTTGCCTCATGCCTAGTTAGGACACTGTTTTATTTAAAATGAACTAAAATCAAACAATCATTTGCATGTTTTTTTTTTTTTTCTTACAATGCAGTAAATGACTGCAGGACAGTTTTAACTATATCTACTGTATAATGGTGTGTTGACAGTGATAGAAGTATGTGAGATCATGAAATATTTCAAAATGGGGCACCTCCCGGATATTGCTTTTTTTTACCCCTCTTAGGTAATGTGCTGCAGACACCCTTCAAACTCACTTCTTCTCAGTCCAAGAATGGAAACATGTGCCTTTAGTCATTTTGCCCTTTGACCTTTTGCATGAGTTCAAAATGGTTTTAGCGGAAGTAAGAGTAAGGTCATGAAATAAGAAAGGTCAAATTGAGGCCATGAGTATATACAAACCATAAATAACATGTTCTACAGATAGATGCATTGGAGGAGGAAACATGTGTAGTTTTATCGATTAGTTTGTCTGACTCTTGGATGATATTATTCTGATTTGTTAATTTTGATGTGATTCACAAAGCAGTTTGAAGACTGTGAAGACCTAGAATTTGAGTCATGCTTTACTACCTGAGGTATTTAAAATCCATGTGTTAGTACTGTATGTCATGGAGGTCCCAGTTTGAAAGAGAAACAGAACAGGTCTGGTTTAGGTTGTGCCTTAGGCATGTGTCACAGCTGGGCTTGGTCAAACACACACACACACACACACACACACACTTTTTAAACACCATAACTGGCAGTACAATTAAAAGAGAACAGACACAGAAATCATTCCAAAGCCATATATGGCATTATAAGCCTTGGAATCATCCATCCATCCATCCATCCATCCATTTTTCTACAGGTATCTACTGATCCATCTATCCATCAATCCATCCATATACTGTATCTATTTATCCATCTGTTCAATCATCCACTGTTCTATCCATCCATCCATCCTTCCTCCCTTCCTTCCTTTATGGGATGATGTATGAAGTTAAATGTAGTTTGAAACTTTGAAAAAGGCATCTCGAGAAATCTGCATTCTGTTGTGCTCAGTCCGGCTGAATTTGCGCGTACAAGCTGTAGAATGTCTGTTGAAGGCTGTGTTGCCTGCTCTTATTATTGATATTTGTAGTTTTAGTTTTGCCAGTATTTACCCCTTGTGGCGTCAATCAGCATGATTTTCATAACAATCTGATTTGATTGACAGTTTTCCTGCAGTGTATCCAGCTTCCTGTTAAACTCATCCAGCTCCCCATCGACTTCAAAAGAGAGCGCTGGGTTTTTCGCAGGAATCAAGGTAAATCCGATTACATCTAATTCTTGATAATTATGATGGCTCATGCATAATACACAATGCCTGAAGCTCTAATTACCACATACATAAATGTTACAACATTGCAAATATTATGTTGCATAATGTTCATGTCTAACAGAGCTGTACAGTTTGTTATATTTGATTTACATTGGTTACGGCTAACACTTTTTCTGCAGTTTGTTCCAGATGTTCTCAACATCCGCGAAGATGCTAAAAAGCACATTTTGGCACTACACAGCACAGTCCCAATTCCCTGCCACGGATACGAGCACAACCGCCGTTGCAAAGTATCTCTTGCTCTCAGTATACATGATTCAGGTGTGTACTCATGCTTCGTCAAGCTTCAAATACAGTTGATGTTATGCTCAACTTTATTAGATAAGGAAACGTGTTTTTTGCAATCAGAGCCTTAATATTATTATTATTATTATTATTATTATTATTATTATTTTTTTTTTTTATTGGCTAAATTGTTTCCATTTCAGGGCATTTTTGATATTCTAAACAGTGTTGATAAATATTCTTTTTAAAATTCAGTTTATTAAAGTCAACATGCAACAACATTTACCACCCATTTCACTTCTGTAATGTGAATATTAAGCATCAAAAAAGAGGATGCCAAGGAAAACTGTTTCAGAAGCAGAGCAAGTTTTTACATCTTATTTTTTTATTCTTTTATAAAAGCATGTACTGATGATTTGTTAACATACTGTTAGATCACAAATGCATATACAGTAAATAGGGTCGATTTTAAATTTAATGTAGACTTAGTGATTTTGTAACGATGATATTTTCATTTTTCGAAACATTTCTTTACATATTATTTGCAAAGTAATGTTTTTCTTGTCATGATCTGCAGGCTTTGAAAGAAACAACATCTGTATAAATTATTAGTTTTTTCAAGAGCATTTTGCCTTTTTGTATTTACTTTCATTTAAGGATGGATCTGGCAATAATCTGAGCCTGAATCCAGTATTTTTTTTTTTCGTCTCAGACAATGTAGTTGTGAAGGTTCCAAATGTGGCCCTGTCGTCCTGCTACGTCGAGCTCCTGTCCCAACCCTGCCAAAATAACGTCTGTGCTCAGGGTACCGTGACTGTCACCGCTGTTACCGATTTCACCCGGGACGGGAACCGGGTCAGCCTCTTCTCTGCCCAGCCTGCCCAAGGCAGTCCTCGCCTCTGGAGAGGTTACAACCCACCAGCACTGAAGGTTTAAAATTCATCTCAAGATTGTTTACTATAAATTTTTTAACTTTGAATATTTTAAGCATATTTTTCAAGCAATTTATATTTCTTCTGTCACATGAATTACTCAATTCTACAGATTCTACAAAAACTGTAGCTCTGTTTAGAAAACTGTAGCATTCAAAACTCATGATTAGAAGTAGGTAAGCTTCATTCAAGCTATCCTACAAAAGTTGTTAATAGTGTAAGTAGTTATTTAGATAATATATATATACATGTACAATTTCAAGAAAAAGTATGAACCCTTTGATGATGACAAATGGTCTGCATTTGTGTATAAATTTGTCTTAAAATGGTTTGATCTTCATACAAGTTACAATAATGAAAAAAACAGAATCTGTTTTAACTAATAACACACAAATTATTGTATTGTTCTTACATATTGAATACATCATTCAAACATTAACAGTGTAAGTTGGAAAAAAGTATGCGAACCCCTAGGCTAATGACGTCAACAAAACCATCAGGAGTTGGCAAACCTGGCATCCAATTAATGAAACGAGATTGGAGGTGTGGGTTAGAACTTTGACTTATAAAAAGAACTTAAACACTTTGAGTTTGTTTTTCACAAGAGTCACCTTCTGACGTGGACCATGCCTCACAAAAAAGAGATCTCCGAAGACCTACGATCAAGAATTGTTGCTTTGCAAAAAGCTGTAAAGGGTTACAAAGTTATCTCGAAGAGCTTAAATATTCATCTGTCCACAGTTGTCTATAAATGGAGATGATTTAGTACTGTGGCTACTCTTCCTATAAGTGGCCGTCCAGCCAAGATGACTGAAGGGGCACACCGCAGAATGCTCAATGAAGTAAAAAAAGAACCCTAGAGTGACCGCTAAAGACTTGAAGGAATCATTGGAACTGTTTAACATCTCTATTCATGTGTCTACTATAAGGAAAACACTAAACAAGCTCTTCTGAGCTCTTGTTCTATCCAGGCTGGACTATTTGCAATGTTTTCTGGCAGGCCTTTCAGCATGTACTGTCAAACCTCTGCAATTGATCCAGAATGTGGCAGCGAGAGTGGTCTTCAACGAGTCCAAAAGAGCGCACATCACACGTGTCTTCATCAAATTGCACTGGCTGCCAATGGTTGCTCGCGTTAAGTTCAAGGCATTGATGCTTGCTTACTGAACAACCACTAGCTCCGCACTCCACTATCTAAACTCACTACTTCAAACTTATGTGCCCTCCAGAAGCCTGTGTTCTGCAGGTGCATGGCGCCTCATGGTGCCATCTCATAGAGACACAAAATCACTGTCCCAGACCTTTACCTTGACTGTTCCCTGCTGGTGGAATGATCTGCCTAATTTCACCTGAGCAGCTGTCTCTTTAGACTCTTTCAAAAAACAGCTAAAGACGCATCTTTTCCGTGAACACCTAACCCATTCATACTAACACACTTCCTTCATGTTCTTTAAAAATAATAATATAATCATTTCCTTGCTATGTGTTCTGCTCTAAGCTGTGTGATACTTGTATTACAGCACTTATTATATTGTTGCCCCTTTTGTTGGATGAATCGTTTCTATTGTTCTCCTCATTTGTAAGTCTCTTTGGATAAAAGCGTCTGTGTTGTGATGTGGGTGTGGCCGAGCGACATCTGTGGAGAGTGAGGCCGGGAGAGGAAGAACGTTAAGGATTGACACCTGTGGGAAATTATCTCTAGCAGCTGTTCTGTGTTACAGTGAGAGCTGGAGAGGGATAAGAGGGCAGTCCAGACCAGCGGAGGAGAATAAACGACTATGTGGATTGTTTATTGTTTATCTGGCTCCCTCTTCCTTCTTCATAAAAAGAGGGAGGGGTCTTCAGCCACGACCCTGGACTCACTTATGGCTGTGCCTCACATCACACTCGTGATGATGGGACCTCAGGACTACCTGGAGGCTTTCCTTGAGCTCTTTGAGCAGACGGCTGGAGCATGGAAGTGGCCAAACACCCAGTGGGCAGCCCGCCTACTGCTGCTGTTGTCTGGGAAGCCCAAATCGTGGCCCAACAACTTCCTACATCCAACCTCCTTGTGTACGATGACTTGAAGAAGGCCATTCTGCAACGGGTCGGCCGCAGCCCAGAACAACATCAGCAACACTTCTGCTCGCGGAGGCTTGGCAAGCATGGCCGCCCGTTCGCATTCGCCCAACAGCTCCGTGACAACTGCCAAAGGTGGCTGCTGGCTGAAGAATATGACGCAGAAGAAGTACTCGATTTGGTGGTACTGGAACAGTTCATCGCCCGGCTACCGAAAGGAACGGCGGAGTGGGTCCGGCCTGGCATCACTGGATGAGGCAGTCCAGCTGGCTGAGGACCATATACCGGCGAATTCGGGGGCTGGCGAGCCCTCTTCTTCTCTCTCTCTCTTCCACGGCAGTCTGGACTGCCCTCTTATCCCTCTCTAGCTCTTACTGTAACACAGCACAGCTGTTAGAGATAATTTCCCACAGGTGTCAATCCTTACCATTCTTCCTCTTCCGGCTTCGCTCTCCACAGCCATCGCTCGGCCACACCCACATCACCACAGTCTGATAAATGAATAAATGTAAATGTAAACAGCTATGGTGGGATCCATGGCAGGACACCACAAAGGAAGCTGCTGTTTTCCAACAAAAACATTGCTGTGTGCCTGAAGTTTGCAAAAAAAAAACACCTTGACACTCCACAATGCTACTAGAATTGTTTTTTTTTTTGTTTTGTTTTTTGTGGACTGATAAAACTAAGGTTAAATTGTTTGGGAAGAACACGCAGCACTACGTATGACATAAAAAGGGCACCACATACCAAGATGAAAACATCTTCCCAGTGGTGAAGTACGGTGGATTTGGGGCTGCTTTTCTGCTTCGGGGCCTGGACCATCATGTTTGTCTATACTTGTGACTTTAAGATGAGATCACATTTTATGACCAATTAATGCAGAAAACCAGCTAATTCCAAAGGGTTCACATACTTAATCTTGTCACTGTATATTAATCAGAGCAGTGTTTATCGGGAACAAAAAACAATATAATATGTTTATCGGGAATCTCAATTAGGGTGAAATCATTAAACAAAATTTGAACAGATACTGTACATCTACAACCAGTGAAACTAGAAAAGAATTCGAAAATATGGTGATAAACTGCGTTGTTTGGTATAAATATATTTCGCTATAAAAAAGACGTAAAATGCTGCGTACTGTTTATTTGAACTATTTTGTTTAAACAAACTATCCTAACACCCTGTCTACACCAGACACGAGCGGCGCGACAGTAAACGGATGTCCAGTTTGATTTTGTACTGCACGCGCTGGCGCTACTGTTGCCAGATAAACGGTTCAGAACATTCACCTCAAGCTGTTGCGGTGCAACACAATATCACTTGCATCTGGCGTAGAGAAGGTGTAACAAAGCCATTTACTGAAAATAATCGCTAAATATGAGACAGAGAAAATTTTAGGTGAGCTTCCTTAATTATTGCCATTTACAATATAGTGCTTGCAATACAATGTGACAAAAACAGCAATGTAGCATTTTGTCACGCTACAGCGCTTCTCGTCAGAAAACATAGCTTGTTACTAGAAAAGCCACACTATTTTGAAAACAGCTTTACTAATATCGTTCTACTGAAAAAATTTAGTTAAACATGAAGTGTGTAATTTCTCCGCCACTAGTGTCACCAAAAGAAATTACAAAAAATAATAATTCAAACAGGTTTTGCGAATACTCCCCCATTTTGTATTGGTCAGAAAAAACATTTAGCCCCACCCCAAGCTGACGCCTCTGATTGAGCTAATGTTGCTATGTTGGGCTGGTCGCGATGCTCCAAAAAAAATTTGAATTTTAAAAAAAATTGCTTATAGTTGTCTCTACACATTAAGATGCAATATGAGAAAATATTTTTACATCAGTCAGTAGCATCGATGCTAAAAGTTAGTAACTCCCCAACACTGGTCAGCAGTGTAGCAGTGAAGGAACTCATGTCCAGCCACAGTTATATTGTGTATCCCTCCAACTTTGAAATATAGCATGACTCAGACTTATAACTCTCATAATTGCCCCCTGCTGAATACAAGGAGAGTCTCTAATAAGCCAGACACTAAAAGGACAGACAAGAATGTGGCAACTGAGAAGGAACAAAACGTAAACACACACACAGACTGCCAGTCCCCTTGAATAATGTGTCATCGCCGGCACCAGACCACCATCTGTGTTGTCTGTAAACATAAAAGCCCCTCACTGCCCTTTAATAATGGGAAGAGTCTGTACTTTTCTGCCTTATAATTAGGCTATGGCAGTCACAGCCATACAATGCAGTGTTTATCCCCGTCAATGGCCTCTAAATTGCGATAAAGTTTTGAGAGCATAGCAATGCTAAATTATTCCTGTGGTAGCTGTGCTACTCTGTTTAACGATGAAGTGTGTAGTTTTTTTGACATTAAAATACTTTCTCCTATCCCAGTTTAATGTGCACTACATGTAAGACATTGGTAGGTTGACTTCATTTGTTGCGCTTTCAAAACATTGCCCTTTGATTATCTATTTCTGGCTCAAATAGTGACATGTTTGGAGTGTTCGGGAATCCTGTTCAGAAGCAGTTATTGTTGCAGTTTCGTTCAGTACCACTAGGGGCACAGAAATCACACTCTTTACCTTTTAAACTGCACAACCAAGCTGCAGAAAGTTGTGTTAATGCTGCCAGCGATTAAACCGCTTGAGGTCGCCGACTTTGTCACGTCCATTTTTTGGAACTGCACTTAACAAATGTTTTTCTGCACACAGATCACGGTTCAAGATGTTCCAACAGCTACCTGTTACTCTCTGACTGACCCTCACATCATTACATTTGATGGCAGGTAAAATATTTACACATTTTTTCAGAATTCTTTCTTTTCTTTCTTTCTTTCGCTCAACTAGTAAAGCATCACGCTAACAATGTCAAGGGCAGGGGTTCGAATCTTAGTCAGTGCATATACTGATATTCTTTTATTTAAAACGGAATAACACATATTTCTTAATAAAATAAGAAATATAAATAAAAAATAATACAATTAGAATGAAATAATAAAATGATAAAAAAATCTGTATTTTTTCACCTTAACTAGTAGAATGCAAGTACTGATAAAAATATTATTTTGTTAAAGGAATAGCATTTTATATAAGAAATGTATATAAAACATATTGGATTATTAAATTACAGTTAACTATAATACAAATTATTATACCTCAATATTTTTTTGATATTTTTCTTTACTTGAACTAGTAGGGTTCAAATGCATATACAGATAAAATATTATTTTATTTTCAAAATAAATAAGGAATAAAAGGAATAACATATACTTTTTAATAAAGTGAGAAATATACGAATATCAAATATATTTGATTATAAAATATAATAAAAATATTTTATTTACATGAACTAGTAGGGTTCAAATGCATATACAGATAAAATATTTTATTTTCAAAATAAATAACCTATTTTTTGTATGAAATAAGAAATATGTATATCAAATATATTGGATTAGAAAATTATATTAAAAATATGTATTACCTGAACTAGTAGGGATTATAACATTGCAATTATAGTTTAATATACAGTAGTTAAAATTATATATATATATTATATTTATATAAATAATATTTCCTTCTTTATTACATTTTATTTTGTTATTCACTGTGCACTACACATTTGTGAATGGTAATAGATTGCCTGTGATTATTTTGACATAAGTTGTGTGACTTTTACATGACAGTTGTTCAAATGGTACATTTTGAGGTAATGAGGCAGAAACGTAAAGGACCTTTGGATTTCAGGTTTGCGTGGTTCACATTTATCAGTCGGAGGACTCTATACTCTTTGAATTTGTCTCAGAAGGAGGGATCTTTATGGAAGCATAAGGGATCTGTCCTCATTAGTGGAAAATGTCCTTGACAAATGCCGGCCCCGTGCCATACTTTCCTCCAGTAGAGAGGTACACATGGCTCATATATACAATAGATATGGATCTAAACGTACACTATACAGAGAGGACATTGCTGTATTGAGCTATGTGTGTTTACAGCTATGCCAATGTACAGAGACATAACCGCAAAGTGACACGTTCACCATCAAAGTAAAAGATGTGCGCTTGGTGGAAGGAAACTGTAATGGCTAAAAAGCTCACATGAAATTACTGCATCTCTTTCTTTCTCCCTCACTCTTTAGTTCTTTTTGAATAGACTCTCTCCTCCTGGATCTCCTCTACTTTGCTATTAATTTTGAGTAGTCCTCTGAGATGTTGTTTTCAGCTACTATCTAGTCTTTGAAGGTCATATTTAAAGAGTGAGCGCAGAGGTTTCTGAGTTTCATCGGTTTTAATCATCAAATCGTTTTTAGCACAGCAAACAGAACAGACAACATAAAATAACTCAACTTTGAAGCAAAACAATTCAAAATTGTGTTTAACCCATTTTAGATTGGATCTTTAATGACACCATGACAAACAGACAAAATAACTAAATCAAGGTTTCAATTTAAATGTATTACATTTTATTAGATTTATTTTTAAATTTATCATATTTATGTTTGTTTGTTTCTAGTAAAATGCATTAATATTATTGTTATTACGTTAATTTTTTAGTAATTAATTGTACTAAATTAACAGTTTAAATTGACTGCACTAAAAATAACAATTTCTGACAACAGTTTTGTTTGTTCCATCCAGACGTTACGAAAACCAACAGACTGGCACATTTTTGCTTTATAAGAGCACAAACCGTGTGTTCGAGGTCCACACCAGGCAGTGGGATTGTGGGAGCCGACACTACGCCGTGGCGTGTAGCTGTGGCATGGCCGCCCGAGAGGGTAATGAGGTCGTGACCTTTGACATGTGCAACGGGCAGCTGCAGGAAACACGTCCCCACTTGTCCATCAAGGCCTTGGGACCATCCGCAAACAATCGGATAAAGATCCACGAGATGCACCAAGGAAAAAAAATCACGGTACGGCTACATTCCAAGTCATAAATGCTGTGTTCACTAATAAAAATGACTTATAAGTACAGGTTTTATTATTAAGAAATGTGCTATGCTATAAGCAGAAATGCACAGAATAATATGCACTGAAAATTTTGACAAATCAAATAAACCAAAGAAAAAATGTGTCTCATTTATTAACTATATGCATGCACACATTTGTGCGTTTAACCTGTGCGCAAATGTTTTTGCAAAGAAATCATGAATTAATAATACATTTGCACTTAAATGTTTTCAAATTTGTGATGAATCCGGCTGAAATTTTGCATGTGAACCTTTTTTGTGCACTTAGTACGCAATTATTAGTGAATGAGATGCAATGTGTTTCACTTCCGAAACTAAAACAATAGCAACTCATGAAGATTCAATATATGTTCAATAAATTCGATAATGTAAAACATACAGTATATTCATTTAAATGGTAATTCCGAAAATCTCAGCCTTACTCACTGAAAAGTTATACAGTTCAATTTCAGTATGGGCTGATTGGCAATTTCTTTTCTGATTTTTCTGAAAAGTAAACACAGATCGCATCTGTCTGTAAAATAAGCTTTTTACCCTGCCAAGGATGTGAAAGCATTTGGTCTCCACAGACCATCGTTCTGTCAGTGCAGCAGATATTGTCATTGTCGCATTGTGAGACAGTTTAAATTAGGAAATGCTTTGTGATGGCTAAATTTACCGATACTAAAGACTTCACATCCAGTTGGCATGGAAACTTGAAGAATTTTGAATCCTGGAGTCACATGCGCATATAGTGCATGATTGATGTTGTGATAATATATAGATTAATCCATAGGCATAGTTTTGAGTTCCGATCCTACACATGAATGGACAGACAGTAAAATAGTAGTAATCTCTGAGAGTCATTAATTAAAATGGTCAGTAATAAAATAGTAAACATAATATATGATATTTCAGAATCGGTACAGACCCCAGATTTTCTATAATGCTTCTTAAAAAATATTGCTGGTGTCTTTAACTACCATGTATTTTACTTTAACTACTACTGTATACTGTTCTGCAAAATTCTAACAAAATTCACATTTGCTGCTATTGAGGCTGAGGTAGAGGTTAGGGTAAGGGATGGTTTAGGTGAAAGCAACAATAGTCTAAAAAGTAATTATAAAATTCATAGGTTAGGCATCATGTTCTAACACATGCTGGTATCATGTTCTGTTTCTGAAAATCAAAAGTGCTCTGAAGTCGAGAATCTCGCAAGAAAACAGACCCTAGTTAGGACTGTCCACCAAGCGTACCGCCCTAGGTGCAATTAAATGCAGGTACTTTAAATGTAACTACAGTGCAACAGCATCTAAGTTCATAATAAGTACATTGCATCAAAAAAGTAATAGTAGTTAAAGACACCTAATTTAATGATGGTCCAAGTTGCAAAATTTAAACAATAATATATATAAAGCAAATAAAGCATCATCTTCAAGAAGTTTAAATAGCTAAAATCTTTATCTTATTTACCTGAAGTACCCCGCTTTAAATTGGCATGTGTAAGTGTCAGCATGACCTGACTTTGAAGATTTTTGTTTTATTTTAGTATTAAACTAAGATATACATATGGGTGAACTGAGGTTGAAGTTGTTTAACCCCTGCAGATTGTATTTGCCTCTGGGGCATTTGTTCGAGCAGACATTAGTGATTGGGGAATGAGTCTGTCCATCAGGGCTCCGAGTCAGGACTTTAACGGCACCAAAGGCCTATGTGGGTTATTTGACCGGAACAGCAACAATGACCTGAATCACCCGGCAGGCACAAGCAACCGCAACAATGACTTAGTGGAATTCATTCAGGGCTGGAGGTGAGAGTGATTTATTATATCATTTCATTTCATTCACACAGTCTGTATCTTATTTTCACTTGTAGAAATACATTGACCCCAAGGTAATACTTAAATGACCAAGGTAGTCATTAAAAGATCTCCTTTTGTGTTCCGAATAAGAAAGTCAAAGAGATTTGGTGCTACATGAGAGTGAATAAATTACATAATTTTCAATTTTGGGTGAACTATTCCTTTATGTGTCCAAATACTCTTTGGAGCCACAATATATAAAACGTAATTCTTCTATTGACTTTGAAGTTGAAAATATATATCGTCAGAAGTTTACACTGAGCTTATAAGTTATTGTAATATGGTTCTGAGTTTGGAACTTCATAAAGATGCCGAACAAGTTGTAGAAGTATTTAGGAGACTTGGAAAGCAGTTCAGTGTCAGATTAGAGTTTGTTTCACCATTTAACCTTCATTTGCTCGTTTTAATGTCAAATGATAATTAAACGCAAGGAACGTCTCTAATCTAATGGGGTAACCTTTTTCGAACTCTAAATCCTCTCCAGACGTGGCGCTTGAGGGCTTAATTCAAAGGCTGATTTAAGACAGTCATATTTTTTGTTTTATTTCTCTATGTCAGGATCGCGCCTGGTGAGAGCCTGTTTGACAGCACGCCACCTGCCGTGAATGAGGAGATAAGGCTGAATTTCTGTGCTTGTCAAAAGGGATATAGCCTGTCCCAACATTCAGCGCACGCCTCCGATGGCCTATTAAACCCGCCTCCTGTTTCCCGCTGCCAATCTCATGAAGACACAGATTACACGTCCCTGTTTCCCTTCAATGATGTCACTGCTGACTACACCACTAAAACTGTCTCGGTCCGCAACGTCCATAAACGAGAGGCGGCAACTAAAGTCCCAGAGTTCACCAAGAATCTCAATGACGTTAAACCAAAGTTTCAGGTGTCTCAAGTCCTGGCTGAGAACTTTTCGCATACTGTAGAGGAATTAGAAGTGGACTCATTATTTAACGTTTCCACTTCTCGCTTGAATGAATCTAAGGTGCCTTTACCTACCTCAGTTGGTAGACCCAAGAGACAGACCTTTGAATTCCTGCCTGTTTACACCTTCCAGGCCCTAAGCCAAACTGACCTGGAAAGTCTCGCCTACTTCTTTTCAGATGACCACCTCTCGTCTAGTCGCCCACCTCCCCGTCCGTCCTGGCCAACACCCAGTGGCCTTACTTCTGCCAAAGCTTTGGAGGTCTGCCAGTTGGCTCTTGCTAACTCAACCGTGGGCACAGTGTGCAAGAGTCTTCTTGGCTGGCGCTTGGAAGAAGCTGTGGATCTTTGCATCCTCGATCTTCAACTGAAGGACGACCTGGCTTGGGAGGACGCCCTCGTGCCCTTCCTGGAGAATGAATGTGAGCGAAAGTGGCTGGAGAACCGGACTCAACGTTCTCAAGACGTTTTGAGAACATTGGAGGATATTGCAAAGGCCCTACGATGTCCAAACTTCTGCAACGGGAATGGCCAGTGTGTAGAGTGGGGATGCCAGTGTTATCCAGGCTACAGCTTTCACGACTGCAGTCTCACCATCAGTAAGTGTACATTTTTGCATCAATCTGTGGTTTCAAGCATGGTTTCGAGGGATCCTCAATCATTAGAAACACTCTGGGCTCTGGGCTAAGCAGCCATGTAGTTCTGTACTGCTGCAGGTTATGTGACATGCCTACTGGGTGCTGTGGGATTTGAGTTGTGACCTCAAAGTGGTCTTTGAGGTTTTTGATGTATTACTTTGGAAAGCCTACATACTGTATGTCCTTTTTCTCAATGGATGTGAGAATTTCAGCCATTTTTCAGGCTTTATTTCACATTTTAAAGCTTTTTCTAACTGTTCACAAACATTTAATTTAAGACAAATATGATATTTGGATCTATTTCTCTGCAGATCTTATGCAAAACTCTCAATTTTCTATATTTTATTTTATTGTTGTCTAGGAGGGGTGGAAAAAAGGACTTTTGGCCGTCATACAAGCAATAAAAAATATTTTGTATGACTGTTTACTACTTGCTTGATATAGAAATATAATTCATTCACATATACATAAATAATTTTATTGTATATACATTTGTGTATACGTTTTTTATTTTTTGTCAATTACCAATTGTCAATTGAGTTGAAGCTACCTTTTTTTAAAAAAGTAGTTTGCTACACTACAAGCTATGAACAACAGGGCTTAATTACATCAAAGCATTATCTTTTTAAAAATATGTAACTATCAACATTTAAGCAGCATTTAAACAGAACACCATTATGAAAATAAATCGATCAAAACCATAGTGGCGAACAGCAGGGAAAATCAAAAGAATCATCCTTTATACGGGTCATCTACATGAATCATCCGAACAAACTGATTCTCTAAAATTAATCTGATTTTCCAATGCTTTATAAAAGAGGGAGAGGACTGTTCTAATGATTCATTAACAAGTGCTCATATGTGTGAATGCATCAGGAAAATGTTTGGTTAAAAAGATCATCAACTTTTAAAAGCGCATCTCGAGATGCATAAGTTCTATCCTCTAGCTTTTTATAGCGCAAGAATGTGTTCAGTCTGGACGGCGCTAAAGGCATCATCCTAAACTAAAGGAACCGGATTATGATCAATATGGATTGTTTTGTAATGCTTTACATAGGTAGCAACTCTGTGCATCATGTGAAAGCACTCCTTGTGTGAATCACATGGGAGACTTGACTCACAATTTATTTTTATAGAGTGTGAAGTTAGCATGTTGCTAAGCTAATGACACAAAAGCACAAAAATATATAACTATTCAGTAACACTTTACAATAAGGGCCCATTCATTAACATTAGTTTATGCATTAGTTATTTTTTGCAGCATTTATTAATGTTTGTTAATGCTAGTTAATAAAATTACAATTGTTAATTGTTAGTTCAAGTTAGTTCATAGTGCATTCAACACATTCTTGTGCTAAAAAAGCTAGACACAGCACAACAAATATAACATAACCCGGGTATCTTGAGATGTGGTTTTTAGTTCTTTTTATGCTGACGAGGTGTCCAAAGTGCTGCTTCTGCGCAAGACACTGAAAAGCACTGAACAGCTAGAAGCAGTGTTACAACAATCAAAGATGTCCATCTAGCTCATGTTTACATAGGAAAACAGTGTGGATAGACACAACAACACATTTGGTGTTAGCAGCCCCCAACTTTTTATTTGTATTTTATTTTTTATTATTATATGAATTATTTGAACTGGAACAGCTTTGTCATGTCTAAGCCATCAAGCATGTTATCAGCTGATTGTTTTTGGCAATAGCGGCAAGGCTCAGAAGCGCCATTATCTTACACAGCCAACCTTTACATCAAGGAGATATTGTAATGCAAGTATGCTAGCACCAGGCCCAGTGCCAAACAGACATACTTACTCTCTGATTAGCATTGGAATCTTTGCTAAGCCACTATCTCGCTTAAGGTTCTTTGGATGCTCCCTGGGGCTGCTGTGGTGACGAAATGGGAGTTTTAACACAAATTAGCTAGCAGTTTAGGAGAGCTAGAGAAGGCTGTTTATCACAGAGTGACTCTTTTCAACCACTCCGAGAGCAAGCTCTGATTTATGGTAACTGCGCAAGGTAGCGCTGGGAGGATGGCTAGATAAATCTGTCTAATTACCCAACTGATCATCTGTTGATGCCTCGTCTCCATCTGGGAGCTCCATCCATTTGTTTTTTTGCTTCTGAAGCCCATCATTTTTTCAAGCCAGAGGGGTTTCGTTTAGTTCTGTTCGCTCTTCTTCAAGCTAAACATTGATTTTATTTTATTTTTTTAAGGCTTCATTTGGCCTGTTTGCGGTAACACGACTGAAAACTTGAACAAGATTTGTGAATGGCTATGTTTGGAATAGCATGCTAACATACTACTCTTCTAACTATTTTGGCATAATGTAGTATATTCATTGTAAATAGTATGCAGTTTTCTTAATGCACTGAATACCCAGATGACCAGCCTGTTCTCATTAATACAGGATGTGATATGTGATTGTGGCAACATTTTTTAAGAACGGTATTACGTGTTTTCTTGCAAGTATCACGTCAGTTCTGGAGTGAAATGTCCACTGTGTGGCGCTAAAAGCGAGTTTAACATTCTCCCAAACAGATGAGGCTTTTAAGGTTAATGCTCTGTCAATTTAAAATTAACAAAATCTACCTCTTTACCCTTAACCTTAAGCCTTAACCTAACCAATAGTGTCACAACAAAAACACAACTTTTTCCATAATTTTGTGGTGTTTCTACGACCCTTTTGACAGACATGTTGAATCGTGTCACGAGCACTAAACTGTAAATCAGCTACTTTCCATATAGTCTTGTGGCAAGTTCAAAGCTATTTCTAAGTGCCAATATGAAGAGTGTCATGAATGAGGCTCTTAAGAAATGATTCTGTATCACTACCACATCTCTTTATTTACCCATAATGGCAGGTAAAGTGAAAATCAAGTCTATAGAAAATGCAATCAGACTGGATTCAATGCCTGTGCATATCTGGGTTTCATTTAACAGCAGAACTTTTTGTAGAACCTCACTACTGCCTTCATTCTGTCCTGATACAGTATTTAGCTATGAGGCAGGAGTCACATTCTCTATAAAGGACATATCTCATATTTGGCTCTTTCTCATTTTTACACTAGGTTCAGCGAGTCGTCTGATCGCTCCTCATTTATCATTTCTCTTCAAACATGAAGCACGAGCATTCGCCCTTGTGGCGGAGATTAAAAACCCTTGAATATCTCTCAAGCTTCCTTCCTGGCTGGTCAGGGACAGTGTGTGTATGTGAACACTGCGTCAGTGCTTAAGGCTTGTCTGGTTCATATCTGCATTTTAGGAGCTCAGGAGCAGGGTGAATCATGGGAAAGTCTGAAAATCACCTCGGTGCCCTGCTGAGCTGGAAATGCCTTATCTCTGTGGTGACTAGACTAAAGGTATATATGTGGAACTCCTGTAGACTGAAACTGAGACTCATTTTAAGGTCCTGTTTTGTTTTTTTTTGTTCTTTTATTTTGGGGAGGGGGGGTTGTCACTTGTCATGAGAACATAAAGAAGCAAAGAGCATTCCTCACTCAGTAATTTTTTGTCCTTTACTTCTGAAGAAATTAATAGAAATTTTGAAACATATGTTTAAAATCATGACCACTCATGTGAGATGTGATGAGTTCAGTCATATCAGTAGCCTTATAAAAGCTCTTTTATTATTCATGGGGCAGGGGTGCCTCATGGTGGCATCACATGACCAGCTGAATACTACTTGCTTAATCTCAGTAACTGCCCTGTTATTGTACACTTTCATTCATTGATTAAAATTAAACCTGGTTTACTGTGCATAGTGAATTTCTACAATGGCACAGGTTACTGAAAACTACTGTGTTTGAATGATGCAGCATCCAGGCCACTAGGTGTCAGTGTAAGCCAATGTAAGCCACTTCGACATACTTTTAAAAAATTACTGAGTACACCTTTAACTTTTAGTCATGAAAAAGATTGTGAAGATCATAGCATGAAATATATTCAGGAGCTTTGTTTGGGGTCAAATAAACGACACTAATTTCTTTCGTGTTGTCTTTGGGATGTTTCATGGAGGCAGCAGTGCCATTATTTGCCGTCCCCACTTTGCTACACACTTGTTTATAATTGTAGTGTCGTCTAGAGCACCTCTTCCAGATTTACGTGCCCCTAAACGTCACATTTGACAAGCGACGACTGCTTCTTGACAGAATATAGCGATGGTCAGATACTAGGCTTGAGAGATTATTTAAATCAGATCATCCAATGTTTATTGAAAATACAAAAAAAAAAAAAATTCTCTGTAATTCTAATTAGATTCCATTCATATATCAGTGTGCATTTATATTTTCGGATTAACAAAGTATTTTTTACTGCTAGTTTTTGTCTTTGTGATTGTTTTCGTTACTGATAATAATGATGTCACAATTAAAAAAAATAATAATAATAATAATAAAAAGCTTCAACAGAGCCAACTTGTTTCTGGGCGTAAAAATCCCATCAGTTTTTTCCAAAGGCAAATTAATTATAAACGATAACATCTAAACCTTTAAAAACAGACTTACCGGGGTCTGGGTAGCTCAGTGAGTAAAGACACTGACTACCACCCCTGGAGTCACGAATTCGAATCCCAGGGCATGCTGAGTGACTCCAGGCAGGTCTCCTAAGCAACCAAACTGGCCCGGTTGCTAGGGTGGGTAGAGTCACATTGGGTTAACCTCCTCATGGTTGCTATGATGTGGTTCTCGCTCTTGGTGGGGCGCGTGGTGAGTTGTGCGTGAATGCCGTGGTGGATGACACGAAGCTTCCACACGCGCTATGTCTCTGCAGTAACGCGCTCAACAAGCCACATGATAAGATGTGTGGGTTGATGGTCTCAGACGCAGAGGCAACTGAGATTCATCCCCCGCCACCCGGATTGAGGCGAGTCACTGCGCCACCATGAGGACTTAGTGTGCATTAGGAACTGGGCATTCTAAATTAATAATAATCAAAATCAAAAATCAAAAACAGACTTACCATGAGCTTTATCATGAGGTTGTTAATCGATGGTATGTGCTTCTGTTGAAGCTACCAGTCCATGTTATTTCAACTTAAGAACTAAATTTGTGTTTTCTTTCTTTGTGATGACCCTAACCATGATCCTGAATAGAGATCCACCAATCAGAGAATTTCTGCCAACAAAGCACGTCAAAAGAGCTTTGTAGTGACCGCCCACTTCCAGTACACACTGTGAATGAAGCAATCAAGTCTGTGTCCATACACTTTCAAACTACTTTTGTATTTGTACATACCTAAATATTTGCAATAAATTTAAAATATACAGTATTGTTTCTGTTCTTATAATCAACAACTTTAAATCTAGAAATATTTTCCATCGATTTTCATTCAATTCCAGCATTCGCAATGCTTCATGCGATTGTAGTTCATTACCTTATTAAAGATGTTAAATACACTGTCTTGTACCTTTTGTCTTTTTGTCTGATTTTAAAATAAGTTTTTGCTTCAAATCAAAATTTGTAATGATGTGTTACACCTTGAAGCTGGTTGGTTTAATTCATGGTTTAGAACTCTTATGAAAGATTTTTATAAAATCCGAATGTAGAAATGAATGGAAAAAATACATCAATTTAATAATATTTATTTATTATTTTTGTGCTATATGCATTAGATGATCTGTGGACATGCCATCTGAGACTAGGGTGTAATTATTAAAGCATTTAGTATGTTTTTAATATTTTTCTCCTGGTGTGAAATTACACAAAATAAGATCATCTGGAGAAAGTTCTTGATGAGGCTAAGATTAAATAGGTCTTTCTTTGTGCTTAATTATACTCCTCTAAGGACAGTTCTCTTGTTTTCTCCAGTATTGCTCATTCCTTGCATGTTGACTTTTGTAGATTTTAACTATACTTTGTTGTTGCTTTATATATGTTGTTGGGTTTTTTCAGCCTAAGAGACTCATTTGTTGAGACAAACAAGCTCATATTTAGACGTTTGCATTATTCAAGAGCTTCGGTTATTGAGAACATGTGATTCCCCAGCTGGATTTATACTGTAATGCTTGCAGTATGTGTCCATTCACTGTTTAATGACAAACAGAGGCAGGCAAGGTCACAATCAGCCAGTTTGTTGAATATGTGGTAATGCATGATAGCACAAAGCCGGGATTGTTCTGTTTATTTGAGGCAAAGCACTTGGAAAGGACTGCAACTTTGAAGCTGCTTGTGTTGCTTTTCCATTTGAATACAATTTTATTCACTGGTGATCTGAGTTTCTGCGTTTAACAAGGTCTTGTTAAATCCTTGTCTATAGTGTCTTGTCAATGACAGTTTTTTTAAATTAAAAATGTGATTTTTGCAATGTCATTTCACCAAAAGCCATTTGTTTTCTTCCTGTGCGAGATGGAAAGCAAAGTAACCTTGAATCCCAGTGCCAGGCCACACCCACGACAGGCCACGCCTTTCATATAGGCCACACCCATTCATGACCAGACCAAATGTTGTAAATTCTCCACTCTTATTTTCTCAGGTCAGCCAATAGAAATCACTGATCTGGAGAATGGTGGTTTATGTGACGTACGTGAGTTCGACTGCGACAGTGTGAGGGTTTTTGGGCTGGGCTTCATCAACTCACCTGACCTCACATGCTTCGTCATCAGATTAAAGGTGAGAAGCCTGTGGATATTTATTTTATATATTATTATTAAGATTCAAGTAATAGTACCATTTAGATATAAAACCAAAACAAGGGGGTCTCTCTTTCTTTTTTTCTAGAACTATTCTGTCTTTTTTTTGTTTTAATGGCTAAAATCACATTGAACACTTCTAAGCCTGTCGTCTTTAATATTTCATCAAAGAGGCCTTATTGAATCTTTGCATGGTTGTTTTTTAATACCTGCCTGCCATCTGTTTGGATGTTTAATTAAAAGAATGAGCGAAGATATAGGGGACATCTGATGAGATAAAGAAAGCAATAAAAACAGTAATCAGTCAACAGTGCAGAACACATACCAAAAAAAAAACAAAAAAAAAAACAAGTAATATGACTGGTAAACAACATCCCAAAAATATTATGTGCTGTAATTGCCTGAGGAAGATTAATCAGCTTAGCTCACATGGAACCTCTTAAGTTGAGGTGAAACGTGTTTTTATTTTAACTCTCAAAAGTTTTACGCTCAAACTATGTCGATGAATGTCATTTAATGAAGCTGAATCGCTGCCTTCTCAGGGCTAGTCTTAAAATGCACACTTAAATAAAATGTATAACTCAAAAACATTACCAAATTTCCAAGCTTCCCACAAAGTACATTTGAATATGATCCCTGCATGCTGTCATCTCATTTGAATTTTGCAGTTCAGATATTTCCGAATTGCCCCTTTTTTGCTGTCTTTTCCTAGGGGGTATATTGCCTACAGTTTGTGGTCATCCCATCTGAGCAAATTTGTTTGACATTCATTATGCTATCTCTCTCTGTCTTTCCCATAAAGAATAAGGGGCCATGGGTGAAGATTGCAATAATTTATCATTTTATATCATATATTATGATACAAGAGGACTACATATGCCTATTCTAAAGATTTATCATACCTTTTGATAAAATGGGTTTTGAAATTAAAGGAATACTTCATCCAAAAGTCGAAATTTTGTAATTTACTCACCCTCATGTCATTCCAAACACCCATGACTTTTTTCTTCCATAGAACACAAAACAAGTAATTTTGACAAATATATTGGCCACTAATTTCCATATAATGAAAGTGAAAGAGGATTGGGACTGTCAATTTTTGGGTGAACTATTCTTTTAAGGAAGAAAAATAAATTTTCTTTTATACGTTTTTTAGCATATGAATGGAGTTTGGATCCCTGACGAGGAAAGAAGAACCAAAGCTTCCTTCCTCAGCTCCAAGACGGTGGACTGCTCCGTCCCACGGCTTGGCAACATAGCTGTTGACACCATGGACTTCATGGCCAACGAACAGCCCTATGCCAGATGGGAGATTAAGGTAGCTGTCTGTCAAACTCAGAGAAGGATGTATCCTTGCTAATGATTCATTTTCCACTGCCTTTTTTACAGTTCATGAATGAATCAAATTTATGACACTACCGTTGTCATGACAAATCCAATCCCTCGTCAGAATCCAACCCCCCTTGAAACCCAAATGAAAGAAGCTGTTGTAATGCCTGACCAAAAAACATTATACAAAAGTATAACATGTAATAACTTGTTTTTGCGTTGAGTTTAATAAGTTATCAGACTGTGGATTTCCGAAACATAGGATGTCAGGGGACGACTCATTTATATTTATGAGGAAAACGATACCTTATTGGTTAGGGTAGGTATAGGGGTAGGGTTCGGTTAGGTATAGGGGTAGGGTTAGGTTATAGTTTCTCAGACCAATCAGGTACTGCTTTCCTGATGAATGTTACGGATTCGTCCAGTCAGGTATGGCTTTCTTCATAAATAAAAAATATTCTTCCCGTAACATCCTACATTTCGAAAATGTACTTGCAGGTTAATCGGTTAGTGATAGGTGAAGCTATCAGGCTAACTGGTTAGTGATATGCTAAGCTATCAAACTAATCATTTTGCAATATGCCAAGTTATCAGGCTAGTTGTTTAGTAATATGCTCAGCATCAGGCTAATCGGTTAATGATATTCTAAGCTATCAGGCTAATTGTTAGTGATATGTAGTGATATGCTAAACTATCAAGCTTATCGGTTATTAATATGCCAAGTTATCAGGTTAATTGCTTAGTGACATTTTCGGCTATCAGGCTAGTCATTTAGCGATATGCTGTGCTAATAGGCTAATCATTAAGCGATATGCTTAGCTAACAGACTAATCATTAAGCAATGTGCTTAGCTATCAGGCTAATTGTTAAGCGATTTGCTAAGCGATTACTGATATGTAGGGTTGCCAACTGTCCTGTTTAACACCAAGGGACAAGAAGCTAATCGTTTCGTATTGAAGACAGAGTGTCACATGCACTACCGGTCAAAAGTTTTGAAACACTTACTCATTCTTTATTATCATTTTTTTTCACATTTTAGAATAATAGTAAAGTCATCAAAACTATGGAATAACATAAATGGAACTATGGGAATTATGTTGTGACTAAACAAAATCCAAAATAAATCAAAACTGGGTTATATTTTAGCATCTTCAAAGTAGTCACCCTTTGCCTAGAATTTGCAGACATGTACTCTTGACATTTTCTCAACCAACTTCTTGAGGTATCACCCTGGGATGCTTTTTAAACAATATTGAAGGAGTTCCCATTCATCCCTATAACCCTATAACCCAATAAGGCACTTATTGGCTGCTTTTCTTAATTATTTGGTCCAAGTCATCAATTTCAAAAACTTGTTTTTTTTTTTTTTATTAAATTTTAGTTTTATAATGAAATAAATTAATATGGTGGCACAATTATATTTTTGTCAACAAAACTAATTTCAAACATTTAAGCATCCGCCTTCAGATCAAAAGATTTTTAAGATCATGAGAAACATTTCAGTCAAGTGTTTCAAAACTTTTGACCAGTAGTGTATTGAAGCAGCAAAATGCTCAAGGGGGACTATCCCTGGGTCTGATGGCAAAACGTCCTGTATTAAAGTACTCAGGATGCATATCTGTTAAACTGATCGGTTAGCGATATGCTTCGATATCATTCTAAATGGTTAGGGATATGCTTAGCTATTAGGCTAATTTGTTCACCGAATATAGTATCCAAAATAAGTTCTGTCAGCAAATGGAATTTCCATGAGGTCTAAAGGGGAAAGGATTCCGATGGGTGGCAGGATTTGGCACGACACCATCTAATAAAAACAGATGCTTGGACATCTTTTTTCTAAACTTGCTTTTTTCTATAGCTTGATTGAAAGACAAGTCAATAAAGAAACACTGTATCACTGTAGCACTGTAATGCTACCTGAGCTCTCCAAAGCGCCTCGTCTCAGTTTCAAATTGAGAACTACTTCGAAATATAATTATGCATCCCATGCTAGAAGTCTCCTTCACAGTTGTGGTTTTTAATGTCAATGGCTGCGCAAAAAGCAGACAGAATTTATGCCACCCGCACACGCTGTTTGAGGCAAAGCTAAATGATGTGTGCTAGGGTGCTTTAAAATATAATATCATGGCAAAATCATTGACCCATGAGATTGAGGAATGATATTCTGTTCTGATGACAGCCATAAAGGCAACACAATCATTTTAATCATTTATATGTTATGACGGTTCAGCCTATGCAGATACAGGAAAGTCAAGTTGGCCATATATTTAACTGTAAATTTGTAAAATCCCTTCAGATTTTTTCTGGACAAAGCAAATTTGTAAAGATCTTGTAATCTTGAGTGTGTTTACCGAATATAAAAAATGGTTGCTAAGGATAGCCTGTGATGAGGAGAATCATTAGCATACATTTAAATGTTGAGAGAGCCATGGGGTGCCGCTGAAGGTCAGAGCAAAGACATATCCGTGAGGTAATACATCTCAAAATCCACCTCAACTCCCTTGCCCAAATTAATCTAAAGGCTTTCTGGGATTAACCGTCACTAAGAGGTTGAAATATTAACCTCATTTTTGGATTTATGCAAACGATCACAGCTAAAGAAGCTCTGAAGTATTACATTGCTTTAGAACCATAATACTCTCTCTCTCTCTCTCTCTCTCTCTCTCTCTCTCTCTCTCAGGTAACTAATGATGGTCGTCAGTACAGTGAGGGAAAGATCTTGACCCTTTATGATGGTATTTGCCAGCTGTGTGTGTCTCCCTCTGGACTCTGCAAGTTGAAGGTAATAATATACAGACACTTTTATTTAATACAGTCGTTATGTTGAGGCTAATTACAGTGGCCTAGCAGTTAGTATGCGCTCAACTTTGAGTTGTGATGTTCATGTATCTTAGGTAGGGTGACTAGACGTCGTAATAAAACCTGGACAGTCCCATTTTTTCAAGCTGTGTCCGATGGAGTTACAGTCGGGATGACTTTTTTCCCTATAGTTTATTAGCAGTAGTTTGATTACTTTAAATAAACGTTTTAAATTGAGCAGAGAGTAATGAAATAATCGCTCAATTTAATTTAAATGGGGTAATTTTCTCCGTGCAGCTCATTGCACTTCTCTCAACTTCGCCCCTTCCCACCACTGCTGCTACCTGTCCAGGCAAAAAAGTTACTTCACCTGCTAGAAGCCAAAATCGAGGAGAATTGGGTGTGAGATTTTGCACCAAAATGACTGGAAATGTACGTTAAATTGTACATTTAAGCTTGCAATCCAGTTTTATTAAAAACAGACTCATTGTTATTCTGGGTTATTGGCACGTAAAGTATGTTTCTAGCTCACATACTGTACATTTACAGAATATTGCTTTATTCGCAAATTGGTTTTGCGATTTATTAAGATTTTTCCCTTAAATTGAATTTTCAACTTGACTGGAAACATAGCTAATGAAACATACAATATCAGGGGTATTTACAACATCTAAAATATGGAAGAATATTTAGACACTGTAAATTTAGATGGCACTTTCTTTGAAACCCGTACGTTAGGTGCAATTTAGTTTTAAATGAAAATGTATTAGTGTGAATGTTGCTCAAGTCGTATTGCAAAATGCTTTTGAATGAAGGTTATTTAGTAGTACTTCATTACAAAACATCCATTATTGTTCTTACACATCTACCCCTGTGGCTTCCATTTGATTCGTCCATATTCCCATCTGTCCAACATTCTGAATTTTACATTTGCTGTGCGCAAACTGACTTCCTACAGTAAAAGCCTGAACTTTTCAACCCAGAATAAGTCACAGAGGATGTGCGAGTTTATGGACTCTAAAGGCAAAAAGTCTGTCATAGTTGTTCAGTCTCTTAACTGCTCTTCGTACAGCAGGACAGTGGTGAACTGTGACTGTTGAGCGCAGTTAATGTGGGCCACAGGAGCGTGCATTGGAAAAACTCTATTCTAGAATACAGCTCTGAGTGTGTATGTGGAAAACAGACATCGGTGAATATTATTTACGATATTGAGACCACAGTCTGACGTTGTTAACGATCCCCTGTGCACTTTGTTTTCTTAACGCAACCTGATGTCCTCTCCTGATCTTTCTCTCCTTCTCAATCCTTCTCTCATTTTTGCTCTTTCTACGGGTTTTCAGCTGCCACATAGCTTGTAATCTCACTGCGAGAGATGAGTTATCTAGGTGGATCCATTTGGTCTTTGTTTATCTTCTCTGCCTTGCCGCAGATGTCCTCCAGGCGTTGTGACTTACATGTCCCAGTGGGTATTAGAAACTTGAAATATAAAGATTCTATCAGTGTCTGGCTTTATGCTTTGGTGATTTATAGCAAAGATGGCTGAGGTTTATCTCAAAGGTTTGACAGGGGAAGTTTGCTTGAGCTGCAATGTAACTGTGAGCTGTAGCAAAACAGATCAACACAGGTGGATACAGTTGGAGAGGTGAAGAGTAGAAGGCAATAACGGAGCAATCAGTGAATCCACTGTTTTTTACAATTATTTTTTCATGTTCTTTCTTTTTCTTTCCTTGCTTTGTTTTTTTCTCTCCTTTTTTCTTTTTTCTTGTAGCTCAACTTGTAGAGGATGGTATCAAAAACACCAAGGTCATGGGTTTAATTACCAGAGAGCACACAAGCTCAATTTCTACATCTTTCTTTCAGAAGAAAGATAGCAGGTTAGATTCCCAGGGAACGAATAAACTGGTAAAATGTCTGTTTTGTTTTCTTTTTCCTTTATTCTTGTTTTCTTTTACGTTTCTCATAACTCAACTTATAGAGCATGGCACTAACAATGCCAAGGTCATAGGTTCAATTCCCAGAGAATGCACAAAGCGATCAAATGTCTACATCTTTTTTCTTTCAGAAGAAGAAAGATAACAGGTTTGATTCCCAGGGAACTAATAAACTGATAAAATGTATGTCTTTTGTCTTTTCTTTCTTTTTCTTTCTTTTTCTTTTCTCGTAACCCAACTTCATAGGTTCGATTCCCAGAGAATGCACAGAAAGAAAGATGTAAAAACATAAAACATAAAAACTGACGAAATGTATTCCTCTAAAGTACTCTTTCTCTCTCTCTCCCTTTCTCTCTTAGGATAGGACGTGTAACATAGATGGGATGTGTTTTGCCGATGGAAACTCCAGCCCTTCCAGTCCATGTCTTCTGTGTAACTCCACGGCCTCCAAATACACCTGGTCCATTAATCAAGGTAAACAGAGTCAATGTCTGCACAAACTGAGCTTTTGTTTGCATTAGCACAAATTATTAAACATATTATCTGTACTTGTTGTATTATCTTTACCTTAAAAATAACTGTTTAGACTGACAAAATTAATGAATATCACCTTTACAGCTCAAAACAGGTGGATATGTGTTTCACTGGAAATCGTGTGGTGCCCTTGTCACAGTCATTCATTGTTTCTTCTAAAGGGAAGTGGAACTAAAAAGACAAGCACTGTTTGAGTATGTTTGAAGTAAAAAAGCTTTCAACTTATAAAGATAGAGCTGACTTTTAATACAGCAGCTAAACAATCGTTATATGGAGTCAGCAGGAATATCTCACTGTGAATTTCAATTAGCTGACATTACATTTTCGGATTTTACAATGTTGCAAAAAACGACTCTTGGTAATAAACTTGGAATTAAATTTTATTATTAAACCAAGAGGCTTTAGTAGCGTGCATGTTTAATATTTGATTAGTGTCTTTGAGTAGTGTTTTTGTCTCAGGAGATATGACATTTGAGACACTAGAGGACGTTTCTAGGACATTGATGAAATATTAATCTGCATTTTAGTGCAGTTTTAGTTTAGTTTAAAGGAATTGTTTACCCAAAATTTACACAAGTCATAATTTACTCCGCCTCATGACGTTCCAAACCTGTATGACTTACGTTCTTATGCGGAACACAATAGAAAATGTTTTAATGAAGATCCTATTGTGTCTTTTCAATAAAATGCAGCCCTCTACATAGCGAGTAAATCACTCGCATATGCGACTAAATATATATATTTTACTAGCCATTGGTGAGAAAATATTCTGATTTTACTCACCAAAGATTGAGTTGTGTAGTGGCGAAGAAGAACTTGAGCGCTGTAATCCTTTTACTGAATAAGAAGCTGCCGCTGAATTCAGCCTCATATTTTATGGCGTGTTGTGTCTCCTGAGCGTGCGCCCTGAAGGAAATTGACCTTATTTGGCCGCAGTGGGTCCGGATCTGTCCTGATCACGCTGTTACTATCGCTTTAGTTCAGCCATGAAATGGCACTGACATTGCATTTTACGTCTTCTGTTAACCAGTAACGCGCCTGTTGGACATCTGTTAGAACCCTTACGAAAATCGAGAGTTCATGGCAAACTTGTTGCAAATTGTCCATTGTTGCCAAAGGTTTGCCGGATGTTCACCACTACCGGTGAAGAGCTGCAAACATTTGCGGCGAATCAAAAGCTAATTTGCGGCTAGTTTAGATTTTTTTATAAGGGAAGGTAAAAGTGATGCAAAACTCGAGAGGTTGTAGATTTGAATTTGAGAATTTGTAGAATAAATATTTGTTCACATAAGTCGATACACATTATGCAAGTAAAAGTTTCCTTTTGCTGTGATCCATGTATTTTGTGTCCAAAGATGAAATCCAGGCACCCCATTTTCATTTCATGTCTCTTTAAAATCCTTTCTGTTATTTACAGTCAGTTGGTGATCAAAAAGATAAAAATAAATATTATTTTTAATTATACATTGCACAGATGAGGGAAAAACCACCATGCAACTTCTCTCGTTAATGTGCGCTGTGATTATTCAACCGTAAACACTTACTGACGGAGCTGCCATTCTCTTAAAGAGACAGTACCAATTTAGCGCTTGTACTACATATCAAAGTAAACTTAATGTAAATTGCACAAGTGTATATTAACAAACATGTTACAAAATGTAGTAATGTAGTAAGTGTAATCAATTTGTAAATTCATTAATATTTAAAAGGAACAATCATACATTGTAAAATATTTTAACTTCAGAAAACACTGTTAATATGAAAGAATTTAACAAATACAAATATTTGCATAGTAATTTTGATATAGTAGCACTTAAATTATTATTTTTATAATATAACTATAATTCTATTTTCATTAGGTTCCAACCTTGTGAATATTTTGTTAAAAATTTGTGACAGCTTGTATTATTATTAAAAATTAAATTTTTATGACATCATATAAATTGATGGAATGTGAAATAGTAAATTTAAATGTGATTAAAATGATCAAATATGAAAATAAAATGTACAAAATTACATAATATATTGGGTGAAATCATATTTATGAAAACTAATATATATATATATACTGTATATTATTATATCTTTAATATCTTTTTAGTTTTCAGTTGCATTATACTTACATGTTGTCAAAAGTCTGGCAAGTAAAAACGAAAATTTACTAGCCAGTGGCGATTAATTCTCCAATGTGTCCGCAGATGGTTGCAATGGCAGTTGATACGAACTCACTTTAAAGCTTAAACAAGGGCTCAAGTTTCATAAAGGTACTCCATGCCACTGCGTTATATTCCATGTCTTTTAAAGGCATGCGCTAGGTTTAGGTGAACAAATTTGTTTAATCTTGCTGTCCATTGCGTGTTCATGAGTGCCCATGAGAGAAGGTTGTTCACAGTGTTCACGCAAGAACTTGTGCTGTTTAGCACTAAAAAAAATGCAAGTTCTCACATAAATTCACATGCCACTGTGAACGAGCTACTCTCATAGCCCTTATGCATGCGCAACGAATGTCACTACACAGTCAGTTCTTCGGGAATCCAATTTGAAGCAGCAGACTGTATTTTAGCACAAACTCCCATACCTTCAACACGCAACTAACAACACACTGCTGTGTACAGAGAGAGATCTGAGAGTAAACATCATTCTGTTTGCCTGGGCTGCAAATGAGGGCCTGACTGATGCTAGCTGAAGACTCTACGGACCCACCAGTTTCAGCTTTGAGAAAGATTACAACAATTTCGCTCACACCTATTTATCTTCCTTCCTTCCCTGTTGATTCCCTTGTGTTATTGCTGGATTTGTTGCATGTTCTGAGGCAAAATTGAGAGTATGTCCATTCATCCATGCAAATAAATTAAATTTAGATGGCTGAGTTGATTACCAGAATAAAATTGAGAAATTTAAATGTTAAATCATGCAAATGAGCATTTGTAGAGTGCCAACCGATGCATAATTGAGTCAAATCTGCAAAAACAGACGTCATACCATTTTGAAACAATTAGTCACTGCGTGTATGTGTGGGTTTTTTTTTTATTTTATTTTTTTATGTTTGCGTATGTGTGTGCATCTGGGAGAATAGCTACAGTTGGGTTCAAAAGTGAGCGTCCACATTGAAAATCTGTGATTCAAAATCTCGTGTTTTCTGAAGTTAATTTATCATTTCACTTTAAATGAAAAAAACAAGCTATGTTAGAAAAATGCATAGAAAAAAATGCAAAATAGAAGCGCATAGAAGAATGTGGACTCTGAATTAAGATCATCACTTTATTCTGCATTGAGTCTGTTGTCAAATACTTTTTGAGGGGGCATTTGTGTGGAAGAATGATGGGAGAATAGATTTATGGCCTCAGTCAACATTTCTCAGCTAGACACACACAAGCCTATATACATCATGCTGTTCGTGAATTAGATTTTGAATATGAGTGACATATTTTTCAAAAACCCATTCATATTACCATACGAGGGTTGCTTTAGTTTTTGTTTTTGTTGCGGATAATTGCATGTCACTTAAAATGGATCCGAGCCGCATGTTATTGTTTTATTTGTCATGTTTCAAAAGAATCAACCGTCAGATACTAATACTGTACGTGCAATGCTTTCAATCAGATTTTATCTCACGAATGTCGTCATTCCTGATATTGCGAAAACATACATATTCTTTTCACTCTTATTCATTCCAAGTGAGACTTTTCTCATTTTGCGTTCTGAAATTGCAGGACCAAAGGATATCAGGGTCAGGGAAAGATTTTGTTTGAAAAGCCTACCCAAAAGTAAAAATTCCATACTTCGTTTTCTAACCCTGATGTTATTCCAAACCTCTATGACTTTTCTCTTGTTAAACACAAAAGGAGATATTTTGAAGAATGTTCAAGCCACTGTTTTTTTTTCGTACAATGAAAGCAGATGGTGATTTTTTTTTTTTTACTGCAGAGCTCACTAAAGAACGAAAAAAGTACCTGAAAAGTAGTCCATACAAGATGTACACTCTATTTTTTTATTGCATATATTCACACAATATTTGATGTCAAAGATGCTGAAATGCAATTAATTGTGTACCATGTGACTGATTGTGTCACATCAAATAAGTGGGAAAAAAAGTGGACATGAGATTTGAGAGCTATGGCAGAAGGCAAAATTTTGAAAAATGAGCCTAATAAACATATATATATTATATTATATTATATATTATATTATATTATATAATGTGTGTGTGTGTGTGTGTGTTTTCCAAATAGATTTCCTAAAAACTGATTTCCACATATGTGGTCAGAGGAACTATGTTGTGAAATGTTTTTAATAATGCCAAGCTATAGAAAGTCATTTAAAAAAAAAAAAAAAAAATATATATATATATATATATATATATATATATATATATATATATATATATATATATATATATATATATATATATATATATATATATATAACATTTTGTTTCCAGGAGTGTTGGTTATTCATGTTTTTGAGACATTACATCAGAAATTAGCATAAATAATTCTAATTCAAAGTAATGGCCAGCATCATCCAATCATTGCCAACCATGTTAAAATATAATTATACATTATAAATTCTGAATCTATGTACTGATTATCATTGTCCCATGTCTGCCGAACATGATGAGTGGTCCAAACATCACCTGCAGCCAGAAACTGAACTTTTTGTCAGATTTTAGGAGTAAATGCACTTAGCTGCATAGGAAAACTATAGGATGCTCCCTATTTAGTGAATGACTTAACCTCCAGCGAGCTGTCTGTCTGCACTGGTCTCAGAACAGTTCAAAATGCACCTTATTTTCATCCTAACTCCATATAAAACCACTTAAAGTAAACATTTTCAGGATTTGGATGAACCCATTGATTCTCAGTGTGAAAATGCACAGTGAATATACAATTTCTAAGGAAAGAATTTGCTAAAGTACACATTAGTGTACATTGTGTTTATCAGCATGGTGTTTCGCGATAAATCATCAAATTTAAACAATGACATATCGGATGAAACTAGAGACTAATCTTTTCACTCAAACAGGTTTCAGTGTAAAAACTTAATTAGGTTTCTTACCAGATGTAGTTTTGTTGGCATTTCTCCCAAACACAAACTCCGCTGTGATCGGCACTATGTTGTTTTGTCACATAACTTGGTGCGTCAAAAGTCTAACACTTTACTGACAGCCTAGAGTCTCCTGAACTGAGATCAGTCGGTTTAAATTAATTAAAATTATGCGTTGCTTATAATTGCGTTGTGTATAAATGGTTGCGAAGATACAACGTCCATGCATGTGGACACGGGGTCTCACAAGTTTAATGGTGTTATTTTGTCCTTTTTGGAACTTAGTGGTAAAAATCACGGTCCAGTTTCATTGTATGAAAACAGCTCGAACATTCTTCAAAAAATCTCCTTTTGTGTTCCACGGAAAAAAGTAAATGATATGGGTTTGAAACGATAGGACAATGTAAATGATGACATAATTTCAATTTTTTTGTGAACTGTTACTTTAAGGATATGTAAGATTAGAAAGGGAAGGCCGCCAACTGAAGATCAGCTCTCAGAATCAGCAATTCATTTATGGCATCCTGCAATTTCCCTCTCGTTTCCTCAGCTAATCGACCACCGACCTTCCACGTGCCACAGGGCGTCCTGCAGACCTTTGCAGGGGAGAACTTTGTGTACCAGTTCACAGCCACAGACCCCGAGGGTTCAGCCCTTCTCTTCCAGCTGGAGACAGGGCCTCCCGGGGCCTCTATTTCCCCGGCCGGGCTTCTCATCTGGAAAGTATATGGGGAGGAGACATACAGCTTCCAATTCACTGTGTCTGATGAGTGTGATGCTCAGAGCAGATTTACTGTGGAGGTGAGAGACAGGGAGATTGATGTTTGACTGATTTTTTTTGTTTAGGAGCAAAACTGAATTTCTGTGACACACGAAGCAGTTTTTCTGGCAAAGTAATGTTTCAATCGTATTTACAGTTTTTGGACATGTACCATGGTAATACCTTGTTTTTTTTAATATCATGGTAATACCATGTTATTTGGACATTTACCTTGGAAATGCTATGCTTTTAGACATGTACCATGGTAATACCTTGTTTTTTGGACATGTACTGTGGTAATACCATGTTTTTTGGACATGTGCCATGGTAATACCATGTTATTTGGACATTTACAATGGTAATACCATGGTTTTTTAGACATGTACTATGGCAATATCATGTTGTTGGACATGTACTGTGATAATTCCACGTTATGTGGACATGTGCCATAGTAATACCTTTGTTTTTGGACATGTGCCATGGTAATACCGTGTCATTTGGACATTTGTCGAAATGCTATGTTTTTAGACATGTGCCATGGTAATATTATGTTTTTTAGAGGTGTGCAATGGTAATACCATGTTTTTGAACATGCACTTTGGTAATACCATGTTTTTAGACATGTGCCATGGTAATACCATGTTATTTGGACATTTGCTATGGAAATAGCTTGTTTTTAGACATGTGCCATGGTAATACTATGTTTTATGGAGGTGTGCAATGGTAATACCATATTTTCTGGACATGTACCTTGGTAATATAATGTTTTCTGGACATGTATCATGGTAATATTATGTATTGTTTTTTTTTTTTACATGTGCCATAGTAAGACCATGTTATTTGGATATTTGCCATGGTAATGTTTCTGGACATGTACCATGGTAATACCATGTTTTCTGGACATGTTTTTTTGGACATTGACCATGTTAATACCATGTTATTGGACATGTACAATGGTAATACCATGTTTTTGGACATGTGCCATGGTAATCTTTTTTTTTTTTGGACGTGCCAATTTAATACCATATTTTTGGAAATGTGCCATGGTAATACCATGTTTTCTGGACATGTGATATGGTAAAAGCATATTTTTATGTTGTGGACTTTTACATTGGTAAGACCATTTTATTTAGACATAAGCCATGATAATAAAATATTTCTTGGATCATGTGCCATGATAATACCATATTTATGGGACCAATTACCATGGTAATACCACATTTCTAAGACATGCGCCTTGGTAATACCATGTTTTTGAACATGTACTGTGATAGTACTATGTTTCTTGGACATGTAAGGTATTCTTTGACGTTACCTTGGTGTACCATGTAAATACCATGATACATGTATATGGTAACCTAATGCAGTCAAACTGATCCAGTGTTCACTTGAATTAAACCAGTTAATATAGATGCTACCGCATGAAGGACATGTCTTTGCATCATACTTTTTTGTAAAAGAAGACTGCCTTACTTTAAGATATTTGTAGAATTTGCTGTATTCAGTCTAGTTTTTTATACATATGTATGAATACAGCTTATCTAATCATTGTATACAGACAGCATAACTCAACTCTCCAGAGTCATGAGTCAGAACAAACCAGTGCAAAGGAAGACAAACATACTCGCCATCTCCTCTGTGGCCTAGGCAGTTAACAAGCATCTGCTTCCTGCCTTCTAGCACTTATTAAAGACTGTCTGTGTTTGAGAGAGTCGTTTGAGGACAGAAGAGAGTGCCTGCAATTAGCAACATGCTGCCAAATGCATGCATTTTGGATTTAGTTTTGAGTCCATGGTACTTTTGCTGTGGTTACAAAGAGAAAAGAGATAGATATAAAAAAAACCTTTAAAAATTTTTTTTTTTTTTTTTTTTACAAGACAGGTGTGCCCTTATAAAGTGTTATTTTATTTAATGTTTTAAACTGTTTAGCTATTGTTTTATAATTTAAATAATATTGTTTTAAAAGCCTAGTCAAATTAAAGTTTTTTGAGACACCTGCATTCTGTTCCATTTATTGTGTTACATCTACATTTTTTAGTGCAAGAACACATTCAGTCTATTTAAAGTGTGGCTAAATCATCCAAATACTTGTTGGGGCCACTGTATACCATTAGAAGGCTTTTATATGACCAGATGTTAAGAGGTTAATTTGAGATGCAAAGTTGACTGTATGTAGGAAATAATTTTTATTCACCGGTACTTTTTGGTTCGCTGTGTCTCCATGGTTACAGGTAGATGTACGGCCATGTGGGTGCTTGAATGGAGGGACGTGTGTGACCAACATCAAGTATCCGGCGGGCAGTGGCGAGTACCTGTGTGTATGCCCAACAGGTTTCCATGGTGACCTGTGCCAGGAAGAGCTGAACAAATGCAGTTCCAGTCCATGTCGAGCAGGACTTTGTGTTGATCTGGTTGATGGGTTCGAATGCCAGTGCCCTGCTGGACTGACAGGTATTAAGGCTACATTCATGTCATTGGAATTACAATAATTACTAGTTTCAGACTTGTAAAAATTAGAGGTTGCCTTAACCAAAAGTTTTAGGTAATTTACTGTTTTTCTTTTTGTTTTTTTGTTTTTTAAACATGAAGGCATGCTCACAGATCGACCACAGTCTGTTCACTGACCATCTGATGCATGTTGCGCACATTAATGGCAAGTGCTAGCTGGAAACGCAAGTAACAGTCTGATTGGCTGGCTGAATTTTCACAGCTTCCGGTAGAATTACCGTAATTACGTGTTTCTAACTTTTAAAACCCAGAGATTGCATTTGGGTGAATTACCATATCTTTCAGTAGAATTTATGTAATTATCCACAAGCACAATTGTATATGCCGCTTTGCTTTCTGAGTTATGTCTGTAAAACAATTGAATCTTTTTAAATTAAGATGGGCAGAAATTGGCAGATCTATAGCATGATCCCATGCTCCCTATTTAGTGAACGTCTTAACCTCCACTGTCTGCACTGGTGTCAGAACAGTTCGAAATGCACCTTATTTCCATCCTAACTCCATAAAAAGCCCCTGAAAGCAACATTTTTCAGCTTTTGGATGAACCCATTAATTCTCAGTGTGATAATGCACAGAAAATATAGGCTTTCTAAGGAAAAGATGTGCTTAAAAACACATTAGTGTACATTGTGTTTGTCAGCGTGGCGTTTCTTGATAAATCACTCACATTTAAAAAATGGCATTATCACATGAAACTCTAATCAAGCATTGTTTCAATATAAAAACTTAATGAGGTTTCTTATCAGATGTAGTTTTGTTGGCGTTTCTCCCAAACACAAACTCTGCTGTGGTCAGCGCCATGTTGTTTGGTCACATGACTTGAAACTCGTGCATCGAAAGTTGATCTCCTTACTGACAGCACTAGGGTTGCCAAACATTCCGTATAATATGGAATAGTCCCGTATTTGACAGAACAAAGTTGCGTTCCGTATGAAATCCATTTGTCCTGCATTTTAGTGTCACACCCAAACTGCTGAGAATGTTTAACTAATCAGGAAAATGGACCTGAAAGACACACCTTTCAAGTTACCGGCTGTTAAAAGTTACACGTACGCTACATTACATTACATTGCATATTTCAGTGCTCATTCTGGAAGAGAGATTCAGCTAAATGACGGTGAGAAAAACTGCAGCACTTTTTAAAAGTACAATACAGTGCAGGTTAAGTAAAAGAATAAATTCCCTTGTGATGAACTCTATTTACTGCCAAAACAACGACACTGTAATCCATGGAGTAATACACTATTTCATGTTAAGCATTTTCTCTCCCATAAAAATCCATTATAATGCATGGTTACTACTAAGACTTGTACTTTTATTTTATTTTTAGTGATAAAAAAGAAATAAAAATTTCTATACTAAATATAAAATACTATATTTGACACATTCGTCATATAGCCAACTGTCTACAAATGGATGACCCAAATTTTTAACAGGAAGCTGATTTTTTGAGTTTTAAAAATGGACAGTCTTAAGTTAATTAGAGGGAAGAACATGCTTGACAGAAAAATATTGTCTTTCTCTATTGATTGCAGCTTCGTGTTACTTTTTTTTTATTTAAGTAGTGTTTATTAAAAGTGAAGATTGATAGAAATTGTTTTTTTTTCCTGGACATTGTATTAAAGTGGTTTTCATTTGAAGCTTATTAGGAGCTGTTCACACTGAAAGTGTTTTTGCGTCTGTCCGCACTATTTTCAATTGTTTTCCATGTAAGCATCTCATGCTGGAGCCCCGCTGGGAAAAAAAAAGTGTTTTCGTATTTAAAACTGGAATGTCCCATAATTGGCTGGAAGAAAGTTGGCAACCCTAGACAGCACTGAGTCTCCTGAACTGAGATCAGTCAGTTTACATGAATTTGAATTATGCGTTGCGTATAACAAAGCCAAAATACAATGTCCACACGTGTATGTGGGGTCGCACGAGAATAATTTTGGTCAAATGGTCACTTTTTGTCTAAGGCCATGTTAAACTTAATACATTTGCCTCTCATCCACGCTAGAATGGCATTTTCATCCACCGAAAATTAAGTGTTTTGAAAAAGCTCTCCATTACTGCATACTTTGGAAAACAGTGAAGTTAGGAAATTAAAAAGGAGTTTTCAAATGAATATGGATTATAGTGCATGTGAACTAAGTGGACAGTTCTTTGCCAGAATAAGCTGCAATGGGGACCAGACTTTCTGCTGTTTTGTCAAAGACCTATGCAAGACTAGTCTGGCTCTGATGTGGACTGAAATATTCCTGCAATGTACAAATTACTAAAAGAATGTACTTGTAATTATTTGGTATGTACTTGTTGTTGCATTAACCCCAAGAGCAAACCAGGTGTTTCTACACAGAATCTGTCAAAAGTTCTGTCAAGAAAGATTAGACATGTTTTCATAATTGTTAAAACTTCAGAAAAGTATGTCACTAACTAGTTAGATTTTCTTTCCTTGACTGGAAAGAATAGCTGACCAGAATCAGTACAATTGATATTTGATTAATGTGCTGATCTCAGTAGGAACTACGTTTTGCCTCACTGATGAGTCAATACGTTACAAACACTCCAAACAGACATTTGATCTTCACACCTAACTTAAAGGTGCTTATATTAGTGTTCGATATTTTCAACCGAAGACATTTTTGTTCCCCTCTCCACATTCTCATCCTGTCAAAACGAGAGCATCTTCTTAAATAAGTAAAACATTTGGATCATGAAATGGAAGCAGAGACTGACAAGATAATCATCAGAACCTCGTCCACTGCAGATATATTGTCAAAAATTTACACAGGCGTGATTACGCAATGATTTTCTCGTTCTCGCTGAGCTCACTGGTATTAATGTTTTATGGTCTTCCATTTTTTCATTATAACAGGTATTATTCTGAAAATCATTGGTCCAAAACCTTGACTTGATTAGTTTTTTGAAATGGCTAGGTTATACCTTCTTTTTACATTTCATGATTTTGGAATGTCCATTGCTTCATTTGTAGTTTTTAAGGATTTAGAAGATCCGAGACAGGGAAATTTATATATAAAAGGGTGCGTTTAACACTCAATCGACACAATTCAATAAAATTTTACATTTATGCATTTGGCAGATGCTTTTATCCAAAGCAACTTACAGTGCACTTATTACAGGGACAATCCCCCCAGAGCAACCTGGAGTTAAGTGCCTTGCTCAAGGACACAGTGGTGATGGCTGTGGGGATTGAATTGGCAACCTTCTGCTTACCATGTCTGTGCTTTAGCCCACTACGTCACCACCACTCCAACTAACTGCGACACGTGACAAAACTAGATCACCTCTACTTGTATGCCTTTTTTTTTTAAGCTTTAATTGCCATGCCTAGCCACTTTTTCGTCATATTTCTAAAGCATGACTCTTAAAATCTACACATAACAGTTATAAGTAGGGTTGTTCAGTCCAAGTTATTTCAACTTCATTTTTGTTTTTAATCGTGTTTAATAGCACTACCCATGACCTCGAAGTGAAAGATCCACCAATCAGAAAATTGCGGCAAACAAACCATGGCAAAAGAGCTCTGCACCTATCTTCATTTTCATCTCCATTAAAAAAAAATAAATAGTTTTTTTAAATAGTAAGTACCAAGTCTTGACCTTTTGTCTTTTTGTCCAATTTTGAATGACATAATTGATTTGGTGTCCTTACAATCTCAAAGTACTTCAATATTTATATCTAAATATTTTGCAATTAACTTTATGTATTGTTTCTATAATCAACAACTTTAAATCATTAAAAAAATGTCCAGCATTTTTTAATTCGATTGGCATTAGCAATGCTTCCTGTAATAATTTTTTTCCCTTATGAAAAATGTTAATACAAAGTCTTGACCCTTGTCTTTTTGTATGATTTTCAAATACTATTTTTTTTGCTTCAAATCAAAGTTTTTAATGTTGTGATTAATCTCGGAGCTGGTTTATTTGGTTCATGGCTTAGAACTCTTTAAAGGATTTTATAAAATCCCTATTAGATCAAATATTTCCTGAACCAAGATGGCTGAAAAAGTCTGCGATCCTGTTGCACTCTATTGCAATCCATTTATGATATTATGATGCACTATGAACTATTGGCTCGTGACATATATATTGTGATGTGTATGATATCTTAATGTTGCTGATACTCAGGGGGCCTGGGGAGCTCAGCGAGTAAAGACGCTGACTATCACCCCTTGAGTCGCGAGTTCGAATCCAGGGCATGCTGAGTGACTCCAGCCAGGTCTCCTAAGCAACCAAATTGACCCGGTTGCTAGGGAGGGTAGAGTCATATGGGGTAACCTCCTCGTGGTCACTATAATGTGGTTCTCGCTTTCTGTGGGGTGCGTGGTGAGCTGTGCATGGATGCCATGGAGAATAGTGTGAAGCATCCACATGTGCTATGTCTCTGCGGTAACGCGCTCAACAAGCCACGTGATAAGATGTGCGGATTGACTGTCTCAGACATGGAGGCAACTGAGATTGAGACGAGTCACTACGCCACCACGAGGACTTGGAGCGCATTGGGAATTGGGCATTCAAAAATGGGGAGAAAAGGGGAGAGAAAAAGAAAGTTGCTGATGCTCTTTGCTAGTTATGACCAGGAATCAGCTCATTAAAAAGCCATGAGTTTACATGTGGGTGAAAAAAAAAGACTCAAAAGAAATAAGGGTCCTTGTCTGGGAACTTCAGTGTCAAAGCTAAAATCTCATCACTGGTCTTTGCTGGCTAACCACAATCGTTGTTGTTGCTTGCAGATCAAATTCAAAGCTTCATGTCAGGACACTTTATACCTTTACTGTCTAAGGACACAGTGTATGTTAAATGATGTTAGAAGAGTTTGTCAATTTCACATACTGATGGCAAAGCATGAGTCAACTGAACAGACACTTCTTATTGGTTGAAAGTTCATGTTCTGCGGTGGCTTATAATGCTTTGGGCCATTACAGATGGTATGGACGTTATTAGAGGCCGTTCCAACACACTTCTGTGAGAAGCCACAAACAACACAAATACAAATAAACAAAAAGACCCAGCAGGTAGTACCGAACCCAAACAAAGAAAGCAGTCTGGATGCTATTTTGCTGCTGGGAGTAGTTAATGGGCCTCAGCACAGTAATGAATCGGTGCCGAGATGTTTTACTGTTGCTGAAAGCACTTTTTAGTCAACCCTCTTGATATTTTAGCAGTGGAAACAAGTGGACGAAATTAATATTCTCTTTCACAGTATTTTCCAACTCTGTTTGAATTTAAAATGTACTTCAATTTGTGTGCGCAGTAAGCGACATTTGTTAAACTTTTGCGTCTTGGGGGGTTTGAAGCACAATACGTATATTTATTTTTGCTCACAGTGACAATAATTTACATATACATAGCTTGGTAAATATAGGCAAACAAGTTATCAGTCACACTCTAAATTACGAGTCCATGTTAGGGGACACTCGTACTGAACAGGTTCTTGCACTAAAAAAAACTAGACGCAGTGAAATGAATATAACAGAACGTAGGTGTCTCAATACGCATTTTCAGAAGTTAAAGGTTCTTTTTTACTTGACACAGCATCTAAAAAATGCAACATTTCTGCATACAGTGCGTATTGAAAGTCATCGTATCTTGTCAAAATCCTTATGTCACATTACACTGTGAAAATTTAAATTAATTCAATCTAACATTTTCCAGCTGTATTTACACATAATAACCTTACAAATCAAAGTGAAAATAACATGTAAACAATTCTGAACAATTAGTGCAAATTAATTAGTAAAATACCTGGTTTGGATAAGTGATCAGCCCACAAAGAGTAACCATTACAAACTTGCTCAGGTGCAACCAATCACCTTTCATATCACATACCTGGCTAATTGGCCTATCCCTGGCTAATTGGCCTATCCCTGACATCAACTGTAGTGGTTTTGATTACTTCAGAATAAAACCGGCTGTTCCTTGAGGATTCCAGTACTAGTAATGCATGGTAATGAATTCAAATATTCAACAGGGTTGGAAATGTGCTTTCAAAAGTGCTCTGGAATAAAATTGTAGAAAGGCACAGGTTAAGAGAAGGGTACAAAAAGATTAAAAAGGCTTTAACTATCCCTGAGTACCATTCAGAGCATTATGAAGAAGTGGAAAGTGCATGGCACCACCAGAACCTTGCCTAGATCGGGCCGTCCCACCAAACTGGATGACCATGCCAGGAGGATATTGATCAGGGAAGCTTTCAAGAGGACAAAGGCAACTTTGAAGGATTTACAAGCCCTCTTGGCTGAGATTGATCGGTCTTGATAAAATCGCTTACCTATAGTTGACGTCAGAAGTTTACATACACTTAGATTGAAGTCATTAAAACTCATTTTTTAACCACTCCACAGATTTAATATTAGTAAACTATAAGTCGCTTAGGACATCTACTTTGTGCATGACACAAGTCATTTTTCAACAATTGTTTACAGACAGATTGTTTCACTTTTAATTGACTGTATCACAATTCCAATGGGTCAGAAGTTTACATACACTAAGTTAATTGTGCCTTTAAGCAGCTTGGAAAATTCCAGAAAATGATGTCAAGCCTTTAGACAATTAGCCAATTAGCTTCTGATAGGACGTGTACTGAATTGGAGGTGTACTTGTGGATGTATTTCAAACTCAGTGCCTCTTTGCTTGACATGATGGGAAAATCAAAAGAAATCAGCCAAGACCTCAGAAAAAAAGTCTGGTTCATCCTTGGGAGCAATTTCCAAATGCCTGAAGGTACCACGTTCATCTGTACAAACAGTAGTATGCAAATATAAACACCATGGGACCACATAGCCATCATAGAGCTCTGGAAGGAGACTCATTCTGTCTCCTAGAGATAAATGTTGTTTGGTGCGAAAAGTGCAAATCAATCCCAAAACAAAAGCAAAGGACCTTATGAAGATGCTGGAGGAAACAGGTAGACAAGTATCTATATCCACAGTAAAATGAGTTCTATATCGACATAACCTGTAAGGCTGCTCAGCAAGGAAGAAGCCACTGCTCCAAAACTGCCATAAAAAAGCCAGTTTGCAAGTGCACATGGGGACAAAGATATTACTTTTTGAGAAATATCCTCTGGTGTAATGAAACAAAAATTGAACTTTTTGGTCATAATGACCATTGTTATGTTTGGAGGAAAAAGGTGAGGCTTGCAAGCCAAAGAACACCATCCAAACGGTGAAGCATGTGGGTGGCAGCATTATGTTGTGGGGCTGCTTTGTTGCAGGAGGGACTGGTGCACTTCACAAAATAGATGGCATCATGAGGAAGGGAAATTATGTGGATATATTGAAGCAAAATCTCAAGACGTCAGCCAGGAAGTTAAAGCTCGGTCACAAATGGGTCTTCCAAATGGACAATGACCCCAAGCATACCTCCAAATTTGTGGCAAAATGGTTTAAGGACAACAAAGTCAAGGTATTGGAGTGGCCATCACAAAGCCCTGACCTCAATTCGATAGAAAATTTGTGGGCAGAACTGAAAAATCATCTGCGAGCAAGGAGGCCTACAAACCTGACTAAGTTACACCAGTTCTGTCTGGAGGAATGGGACAAAATTCCTTTCCAAAAATACTAACAAAATGTATGTAAATTTCTGACCCACTGGGAATGTGATGAAAGAAATAAAAGCTGAAATAAATCATTCTCTCTACAATTATTCTGACATTTCACATTCTTAAAATAAAGTAGTGATCCTAACTGACCTAAGACAGGGAATGTTTTCTACGATTAAACATCAGGAATTGTGTAAAACATAGTTTAAATGTATTTGGCTATGGTGTATGTAAACTTCTGGCTTCAACTGTAACTTTCCTGTGTAATCCAGGTATAGGATATAACTTTACACAGGAAAAGTCAGTAAGTGATTTTATAACACTAAAATCATGTTAACAAAGACTGTTTACATCTTGTGGCTATACTTTTTAATCAGTGAGTATTTTACCGTTTATGAATTTGCCCTATTCACTTCCATTGTAAGTGCCTCACTGTATCCCAGATTTTTGCTTTTTTTAAAGAAAAGGAGGGGTGAGTCTAAATGAATAAATATTATGCCACAAATGCTGTCAATCGAGCTTAACTTGTATTGAACCTGTAATATTTGATATATAACTCTAACTTATTAACCTTTAAAGACATAACTACCATGAGCTCCAAGTTTGTTTAATGATATATTCTCCATATCAGTCCGTGTTATTTCATCTACATTTAATAAATAAATAAATAAATAATAGTGTTTAACATCAAGTACAAAGTCTTGATATTTTGTCTTTTTATCCAATTTTCAAAAATTAATTAAAAAAAATACTTCTGGAACCAACATGGCTGAAAAAGTGGGTGGGCAGTGTTGTGCTCTATAGTGATGCTTAGCAAGAACCACTAATTACTTTGTAAATGTCATGAACAACATGTCAAATGTGAAACATGGAAACTGTTTTTTATTTTTTTTACAGGTGTGACATGTCAGAAGGATGTGAATGAGTGCGAGAAAGCGCCATGTTTTCCTGGCGTTAGGTGTGTGAACAGCTTTGGCTCCTTCAGGTGCGGCCCTTGCCCTCATGGCCTGGAGGGAGACGGTACCTCCTGCAAAGGTAAGAAAATATTGTGATTGCGACTTATGTTGTGTCGGTATATTGGATAAACTGTCCTTTGTGATGTGTGTACGTTTTTATATGATGGTGAAGACCATGTACATCTGGCGCAAAACAAATTTCTGGGAAGTCAGACAATAAAGTATTAATCAATCAATCAGTCAATACCTCTGAAATCTAAATTTCCTCTCAAAGCATGACTACATTTGCTAAGAACCAACACAAAAAAATGTCATAACTAAATATGACTTCGGGGGGAGGGGCTTTATATTTCATAAGCATCAAAGTCGCAGCTTGAGAGCTTCCCTGTGATGTATGGTCACAGATTTTCCATACAGAAATGAAAACACTGTATTTCAAAGAATAGCTGCAATAATAATTTTTGACTTGTCAAACATGTAAGAATTAATGCGCTATGAATGCTAATAATGAAAGCATATAGAGGGGCCAAACTGAGGTTGAGTAAATGATGAAATGATAATGAATTTTCTTTGAAATATCAGCAGTTTCCATTTTAACACAAGTAACAGACAGGATTTGTGGTTTTCTCTGCATTGTTTCTTTAGTGTTGCTTCTCACAGCTGTGCTTTCCATTTTCCTCTTTGCACTTTGACAAAACATTCTGCAGATGTGTTTTGACCATAATCTGCAAGCAGTAAACCTTTTCTTAACATCAGGGAGCCCTGTGTTCACAATTTCCAAGATTTGATGACTTCTTGATCCAGGCCTGGCCTGGATGGGCAATTTCAAACACAATTTGTCTGATTGTAGTATGTAGAAGTACAACAGACTGACAGACTTTGATTGTGACCAACAGAACTGCAGGAGCAATACAGTCCAGATGTCAAGAGATAGTTATCAACCTTGTGCACAAACATGATGCCAGACTCTGCTCTTGTCTAGAGATAATTGGTAAAACAGCTTCTCTGTAAAGGGAACAAATACATTAAGAGTGAATTTCCTGGTCTCAGGTGTGTGGCTCTTCTGACAATCTGTGGAGAAGACAGCCTCAATGTTCAAACTCATCTTTAAAGAGCAAGAGAGAGAGAGAGTGAAAGAGTGAGAGTAGTGGTTAAAGTGGACGCAGATGCTGTATTAAGCTGAATATGGAATAATTCACAGTGTGTTCTTGAGGGAGGAGTTCAACTAACTTGAATTAGCAGCCTTGAAAATTAAAAAAGTGCCAGAGCGAAAGGTAGTGTAAACTCCCTGTTCATCATACTGGATCTCAACTGGTGGGTTGTGATCCATTTTATGTTCTAATAGGGTCACAGACAGCAAGGCAAAAAACAATGCTGAATACTAAAAATAAAATGCTAACCATATAATCATGAATAGTTATAGGTTAAATAATAAGCTTATCAATAAGCTGATCAAAAGCAGGATAAAACTCTTCCCATTTCTTTTGTTGTTGACGTAAAAGGCTTTGAGTCCAATCAAACTCTATGGTATTTTAAAGCATATGTGAGCTGCTCCATCATTTTGAGTCATTGTGACCCAGAAACGTTTGAATATGCACTTATGTAAAATCGCAGCCAAGACTTGCCAATGATTTTATCTTGCCCAGCCAATTAATTTATCTCGCCATGGTTTAGATTAGTCAAACTGTGTTTTTGGGGTCAAAGTGACTCACAATGATAGATCTAATTTTGATGGATGATGACGCACTGTTGCAGAAATCTACCTCTTTTGTTTTTTGTCTGTAAAATGTAACAATTTTAAAGTCGTCAGTTATGTTTTATAGGTGCACTCAGTGATTTTAATTTTGCATTAAAATTGCTAAACTTTAAAAGAGAAAGAAATGGTAATAGTAGAATAGTATCTTTGAAAAATCTGTTTCAAATGATGTACACTCACATGAGATGAAGACTCTAGTCGTATCAGTCTTAGAGAAAAAGCTGTTTTATTCTACATATGGTGTTGAACGCACATTGATGAGTGCCACCAGATCAAATGATCAGCCAAATATTACTTGCTTTCTCAATAATCCCTTGTAATTGATTGACTCATGGAATAAAGTTATCAAGGCTTACTATGAATAGTGCATTTTTACAATGGCATCGGTAAATGTAGCCTAAAAATTATGACCTTGGTGCCATTTTCGCAAAAAGATATTATGAGGTTCATGACGCGTATCGCGGCAGTTCCGAGGCAAAATGCCCACAATGTGGCGCTAAAAGAGAATTAAACGTTCTCCTAAACAGATTAGGGTTTTTAAGGTTAATGCTATATCGAGTTTTAAATCAACAATACCCACCTCCCTACCTTAAACCTAAACCTAACCGATAGTGTCATAAAAGCAAATGTGAGATGATAAACGCAATTGTTGAAGCAACCACTTCAGTTTGTGGTCCGTCGACTCACGTTTCGAGTTGCGTGCTCTTCAGGATTCGTACTCCAGTCCTTTGCATTGCAAGTGCAACACTCCAGTTGAGATACAACACAATTTGATCGCATTCGAACAAGCTTGTAAATGTAGTTGGTTATGTAATGCAAACATTAAAATATATCGCCTATCTTCTCTTTCTTTCTTTTTCATCAGCACTAGCAAAATTGGTCACTTCACCTCCCATCACTTCTCACGTGGCCTCCTTTTCCACACCACCTGCTGTGCGGCGAGTCAGCAAAACCACCTCCACTCACCTCTCACTAGAATCCAACGAAGCTCCAAGCAGGGCTCTGGTCACCAAAGCCGCTACCAACCTGAATCAGAGAACTGGCAAGTACATGTTTCTATTGTTCTATCCTTCCATGTTCACAGATGGCCTGGAAACAAAACTGCGAAGGTTTCGTTTGGAGCCAAAAACACCCACTGCTGGTGTCATGACATTGCAGAAAATGATTATTTGTCTTTCACTAAAACTGCATGCTGTCTCTTCAGTCCCCCTAGAGTCACTTCCTGCATTGAGTTTTGTTGTACGTGTCACTTCCCAGGAAATGAATTCTCCTCCAGCTGTTGAGCACAATGCAAGACAAGGCCTGCTAATGTGTCTTTGTACTCATACCTCTTACTCTCTCGTCTTGGTATGATGCCTGAAATTAGTGATTCTAATTAGCCATGCTGGGCATTCACTCTCTCTATTTAAGACTTAGCAGAGCAAGGTTAGGTAAAGGACTTTCTCTTTTTGGAAGAGAAATAAGTGACACACAAATGCCATTGCATGTACAGTATAATCCTATAGGATAGAAGAATCACAAGTTGTTTTCTTAACCTTTTTGCATGCGAGTTTCTACTGTACTGATCTGCACTGATAAAGTTCAGCTCAGGAGTCCATTGATTGAGCTGAACATATTTGCTGGGACTGGCACAACAGGCCCCTAGAGGACATTAGGATGGGAAATGTAAATTGGCTTCATGGTTTCCTTCCCTCTCCTCATCTTCTCTCTCACCTCCCCTCCCTCAGGTTACATCCTCTGGGAATAAAATGGAAAGACAGATAGACATATAATCCATCAGCCAGTGAGACTGGCCATGGGGAGATTTTCAGGGAACATTTGTACTCTAACCAGCTTTCCAGCTTTTTGGCATTTCAACAAAATGAACCTTTCGCTTTATTTCCATCATCTTTCATTAGCTCGTAATTATTTTATAAACATATCCGGCTGGTTCTAACCACAATTCAGCATCAGAGGGCACACGAGACGGCACAGAGAAATGTAATATAGACAACAAAATTTTTCCTTTGGAAATACTACTATATTAATGCTATTCTGCGAGACGTACTTTAGATGATCTTTACCAATGAAATGGGGAGAAAATACAGTTGTGCTCAAAAGTTTGCATACCCTGGCAGAAATTGTGAAATTTTGACATTGATTTTGAAAATATGACTGATCATGCAAAACAACTGTCTTTTATTTAAGGATAGTGATCTTATGAAGCCATTTATTATCACATAGTTGTTTGGCTCCTTTTTAAATCATAATGATAACAGAAATCACCCATATGGCCCTGATCAAAAGTTTACATACCGTTGAATGTTTGGCCTTGTTACAGACACACAAGGTGACACACACAGGTTTAAATGGCAATTAAAGGTTAATTTCCCATACCTGTGGCTTTTTAAATTGCAATTAGTTTCTGTATATAAATAGTCAATGAGTTTGTTAGCTCTCACGTGGATGCACTGAGCAGGCTAGATACTGAGCCATGGGGAGCAGAAAAGAACTGTCAAAAGACCTGCGTAACAAGGTAATGGAACTTAATAAAGATAGAAAAGGATATAAAAAGATATCCAAAGCCTTGAAAATGCCAGTGAGTACTGTTCAATCACTTATTCGGGATCTCTTGATACCAAGCCAAGGTCAGGTAGACCAAGAAAGATTTCAGCCACAACTGCCAGAAGAATTGTTCAGGATACAAAGAAAAATCCACAGGTAACCTCAGGAGAAATACAGGCTGCTCTGGAAAAAGATGGTGTGGTTGTTTCAAGGAGCACAATACGACGATACTTGAACAAAAATTAGCTGCATGGTCGAGTTGCCAGAAAGAAGCCTTTACTGCACCAATGCTACAAAAAAGCCTGGTTACAATATGCCATACAACACCTTGACAAGCCTCACAGCTTCTGGCACACTGTAATTTGGAGTGACAAGACCAAAATAGAGCTTTATGGTCACAACCATAAGCGCTATGTTTGGAGAAGGGTCAACAAGGCCTATAGTGAAAAGAATACCATCCCCACCGTGAAGCATGGTGGTGGCTCACTGATGTTTTGGGGGTGTGTGAGTTCTAAAGGCATGGGGAATCTTGTGAAAATTTATGGCAAGATGAATGCAGCATGTTATCAGAAAATACTGGCAGACAATTTGCATTCTTCTGCACGAAAGCTGCACATGGGACACTCTTGGACTTTCCAGCACGACAATGACCCTAAGCACAAGGCCAAGTTGACCCTCCAGTGGTTACAGCAGAAAAAGTTGAAGGTCCTGGAGTGGCCATCACAGTCTCCTGACCTTAATATCATCAAGCCACTCTTGGGAGATCTCAAACTTGTGGTTCATGCAAGACGACCAAAGACTTTGCATGACCTGGAGGCATTTTGCCAAGATGAATGGGCAGCTATACCACCTCATAGACAACTATTACAAAAGACTGCATGCTGTCATTGATGCTAAAGGGGGCAATACACAGTATTAAGAACTAAGGGTATGAAGACTTTTGAACAGGGGTCATTTCATTTTTTTCTTTGTTGCCATGTTTTGTTTTATGATTGTGCCATTCTGTTATAACCTACAGTTGAATATGAATCCCATAAGAAATAAAAGAAATGAGTTTTGCCTGCTCACTCATGTTTTCTTTAAAAATGGTACATATATTACAAATTCTCCAAGGGTATGCAAACTTTTGAGCACAACTGTATGTAAAAAGACTTGCCTTTTACTACAGATATCTTGTTTTCACTTTAAAGTCTGCAAACAATGTGGTTTAAAAATTCTAGATGTTGTTTGTAGCACTATATATTTTCGCAAACACAACACTTAATAGCTCAGAGTTTGATTTTTCAAAACCTCTGGAGACTATTGGAGATGTTTTCTTGAAGTATGAACTTGTGGATGTTTCCTTAAAGTATGAACTTTAATGTTTCTCCTAAAATTATAAACCATAAAACAGGAGACACAAACTAGGCAATTAAAATATAAAATTATTTGAAAAGCATAGCGTAACAGATAAGTTGTCCTTGGATGAATTTGATGAGAAATGGTTGATTTCAAATTGAAATATCCAAGTATTTGTGCATTGGTATGTTGGCAAATCTGAGCTCAGTTTTAGACATTGTTGAGATCCCTTCTGAAACTCCAGTGGAGACACATGTGAGATTACTGGGGTCTTTTACTCAGGATTAAAATAGTAGAAGAAGAAGATGCCCATTGAATCTCATTTTTTCCAAGGAGAAACCTAAAAATAAAATAAAGTTATTTTTCTGTCCTATAGGCAGTCGTTCATTGTCTAATAATTGATGGCATAATGTTTCTTTCAGTCTAAGGCAATTTTCATTTTACAATTAAAAGTGTCAGTGTAGACAGGGGACCCCTTGTAATTGTTTTGAATTACTGTCTAAATTTTAAAGGTCATTCCCAATGCAGGAACAACCATAATAGGAGCCCAGCAGAGATTCCTATGTTTGGTTCGCTATGCGCCATGTACCTGAAGGTTAAATGGATTCTTGCCGTTCACTCATACCCTGGATGTCCTTTTGTAAATACTAATTGAAAATGAAATTGGACAGTGCAGTTGACAATTATTTGGCCTCAAGTGCCACTCGAAGCAATTCAGAGTTGTGGAGACACAATACATACCTTTGTACTTTGTCGTACCCTCTTTCACACTTACCTTCCTGCTGTCTGCCATAATTACTGTGGGACAGGAAAGGAAGGATTGAGATAGAGAACAAGGGATTTGTAAAGTCCACAGAGATTTTCTATCCTATGAGTCACCTTTTCAGAAAGGTAGACAAGGCCAGAGTTTGAGAAACAGGGTAAGGTCATCAAAAAGCCGCTATCATCCTCCAGAGCACCTCATCTCTTGCTAATACAGCCTTGCCGGTTTGCAAATTGCCTGCCATCACTTATAGAGGGAGAAGAAATGGCAAGAAGAGGGGACGCAAGCTGTCACCCCCCTCTCAGCCGATAAATCCTGCCATTGTCTGAGGGATTTGTGCTGACCTTGCGAAAATGGGACAAAAAGCCCAGGCAATAACCCATGATATGTGTAATCACAGGGCTGATAAATAAATTTTTAATGGAAGACAGCTGCTAACTCTTCCATCCATCTCTCTCTCCTCTGCTGGCAGAAGGTGGGCTTCTTGTTTTATTTGACATTACACCTGTGCATTATATGCTTGACAGGGCAGGTGTGTGTTGGTGTGTGAATGTGTGTGAGATGAGGGAGTACTTGCTCAGTAATATATGGTGATGTGACCCCAGTATATATATTTTGTCCATGTTCCTGAAATCTGACAGATTATCAGAGTGCTCTGAAGTATCTTATAGCCACTACTTAGAGTAATAGGATGATAGGTTATTGATGTAATTAGGTTCTTACCAGAAATTGTTTTTTTTTTTTTGGAGGGAGTTTTGGTCACCGGATGTGACGTATATGTTTCAGGGGATTGCATCACACCCTCTTACATTATAATGTTGTTCCTGGTATACAAGCAAGTCCTTAATTTCACAGCATAGCTAATTCTTCACCCGTCTGTTGGGGTTAGGCAACCGTTTTGGGATGTGAAGGGGCATGTATTGCACATAGGTTGCGGAGGCAGCAGATTTGTTGGTAGTGGTTGAAGAAAAGGTGAAGTCAGGGTAGGCAGCAGGGGATTGGCCGATCTGTGCGCCCTCAGCCCGGGAGGGTTGACCCCAAGTTCCTATCAATCTCTAGCTAAGACACTAATGAGTGTGAGTAAATGTTGATAGTACAGAATGTCCATACACCTTGAGTGTAGGGAAGTTGTTGCTGTACATACTTCATACTTGTAGTCAAGGTTTTAACAAAGAGTTAGCAGCCAAATGTATGGTTCTCGTTTGTGTAATAACTGATTGCAACAAGCCTAATTTGAACATGCAGAAGTGGGAATGAAATTTGAGATCTACGAAGGAAATAATTTATTTTCAGAAAAATTTTGGTCAGATCCACAAACAAAGCTTAATCACTTGTGTCATGGCTCGTAAGCCACAACAATAAGGGAGACTACACATGGGATGTCTTGGCTCAAAGTATATAACTTATTAAAAAAATCAAAACATAAGAATGACTGGTAACAAGAAAAGGATAACCAAACACCACATGTCTGGATTGGGGAGAGGCACTTGCAAACTGGCAGAGAGACGGTTTTAAAGCCTGTCAGGACTAATCATTGGGCTCATCAACTTCTCAACTCGACCACACCCAATCTGCAAAACAAAATACAAACACAAAAGAAAAACCAATGCAGCCCAAAAGGGGCCATAACATTTGGCTTCAAAATACTTATTTATATGAAAATGGAATATGGAATATAGTGCACAAGCTGTATGGACAACTTTAATGGTGCTTTTATGTCATTCTTGGAGCTTGATGGCAGCCGTCCCCATTCACTAATTCAGTGGGAAAGAGTGGATATTTCTGCATATAATCTTCTTTTGTGTTCTATGGAAGAAAGAAAAATATACAGGTTGGAATGACATGAGGGAAAATAAATTATGACAGAATTTCATGTTTGATTGAACGATTCCTTAAAGCTGAAATTAGGAAAAATGCTGACAAACCTAAAAAAAAATACAAATTGTATTTCATGTTAGATTTTTCTATGATGCAGGTCATCCCAATGCACTGAATCTGACAGCCAAGTGTAGCAGTAGGCCATGTTTTCCAGGTGTTCAGTGTATTGACCTTCGGCCGCCATACACTGGCTACGTCTGCGGGCGATGTCCACCAGGTTACCATGGGAATGGACGCACCTGCACAAAACACTCAAAACATGCCAGTAAGTGCTTACATTATAACTTTCTATTATATAATAACTTTCAAACATTGCAGTCGATCAATCAACATTTTGGACAGCTTTTAGTTTTTGTTAAATTGGATTTACTGATAGATCACCTAAAAAAGGAGGTGTTAGGCAAAGTTAGCCTGAGTTTTCATTCACTTTTATTGTATTGAAAAAAAAAAAGTGGATGGTGACAGACTGACATTCTGCCTACCATCTCCTTTTGTAATACACGGAAGTAAGTCAAAGATTTGAAATGACATTTTTAGGTAAACTATCTCTTTTAACCCCATCTTGTTGCCCTCTTTCCAAAACCCTGCCCTGCAAAGGCATGTCAGCCAACCTGATGTCAGCACACTCAAACACATGTAAAAGGCAGAGAACATTCTCTTGGGATTTTTAATTGTCTAAAAAAGGGAAGGCTGTTCCCTTACTCTTTGTTTACAGAGCATTGAGGGATTTCTCAGGACACTTATTTTAGGACATTTTATGTGTGGCATTCAAAATAAAATAAAAAAATGCTTACAGCACCTTTAAATATTTTGATTAGACAATGTTTTGCTTTATATTTATGTTCTCTCCAGGTCAGACTTTGCAAAGGTCCAGCAGCACCTTAACAAATTAACTTTTTCTACATTGTTGTATCAACACTAAGACTTAATTTCCAACTCAACTAAGTCTGAAATTCATCTGTCACTGTTTTCCTCCTAAATCCTTACTTAATCCTCTTTGTTTCATCTAGCAAAATCGAAGAGCTCCAGTAATTAGAGAAAAATATTACGAACAGGAAACGAAGCTGTCATAATCCTCAGGTGGCAGGTGCTTTGATACGGTTGATAAGTGAGACCGAAAACGTCTAATGCTCAGTCATGCACCCGCCGAGGAGCAATGGCTGCTGACCCACAATGTGTTTTTGGCTAATGGGAAGAGGGAACGGAAGGAGACAGTGGAATTAGAGAAGGAATGTGTGAACTGGGGGGGGGGGTGATATATATATATATATATATATATATATATATATATATATATATATATATATATATATATATATATATATATATAATTTTTTTTGTTTGTTTTTTGTTTTGTTTTTTGCATGTTTTAGCCCAGCCTAAGCTGGTTTGCTGGTCTTAGATGGTCTCCCAGACTGGTCTGGTTTCATGGGTTTAGAGGGGTTTAGGGCACTTGACCAGTTAAGACTATCATGGCCAGCATGTTTTAGCCCTGTTGAAAAAAAAAGTGCTTAAGCTGGTTTTAGCTGGTCTACCCGACTGGTCTAGTTTTCTGGGTTTAGAGGCGTTTTGGGCACTTGACCAGGTAAGACTAACCTGTCCAGCATGTTTTAGCCCTGTTGAAAAAAAAATGCTGAAGCTGGTTTTAGCTGGTCTACCCGAATGTTCTGGTTTGTTGGGTTTAGAGGCTTTTGGGGCACTTGACCATCTAAAACTATCCTGGCCAGCATGTTTTAGCCCTTTTGGGGAAAAAAAAAATTCTTAAGCTGGTTTGGTGGTCTTAGCTGGTCTCCCAGACTGCTCTGGTTTGCTGGGTTTAGAGGGGTTTGGGGCACTTAACCAGCTAAGACTAACCTGGCCAGCATGTTTTAGCCCTGTTGAAAAAAAAGGCTTAAGCTTTTTTGCCGGTTTTAGCTGGTCTCCCAGACTGGTCTGGTTTGCTGGGTTAAGAGGAATTTTGGGCACTTGAGCTAAGACTAACCTGGCCAGCATGTTTTAGCCCTGTTGGAAAAAAAAAACTGCTTACGCTGTTTGCTGATCTTAGCTGGTCTCCAAGACTGGTCTGGTTTGTTGTGTTTAGAGGGATTTTGGGCACTTGACCAGCTAAGACTAACCTGGCCAGCATGTTTTAGCCCTGATGAAAAAAAAACTGCTTAAGCTGGCTTGCTGGTCTTAGCTGGTCTCCCAGACTGGACTGGTTTTCTGGGTTAAGAGGGGTTTTGAGCACTTGACCAGTTAAGACTGCTAAGACAGCTAAATCTGGAAAAAAGCTGGTCTTAACTGGTCTCCCAGTCTTGGAAAGGCTGGTCTAGTTGGCAAATTTTAGAAGGGCACTTCTTAGCTGGTCAGACTGAAACAATAGCTAAAACCAGCTTGAGAGGCTAGGAGACCAGCTTAAACCAAAAGACTAGCAAGCTTTTTTCAACAGGATGTTCTTATGGTCTTTGATGCCGTTATATATTTGGAAAAGCAAAATTACGAGTCTGCATCTTATCCTTTCTAAACCCCAGAATACATTGTTACATATTCCCTTTGAAAATGTGTTTGTGTTGTTGTTTGACTTAATCTGTTCCTTTGCTAGAGAAATCCTTCGAATTCGTTTGCAAGGATGCAGTATCGCAGCATGATAGTAAAAGCCTGCAGAGTGGGGTAATGACTTTTAATGCGTTTTTCCTTGTGAATTGGCCGCTGTTGGAGTCATTCCTAATAGTGCCGTTATCAGGAGCGAATCCATGAGCAGCCACAGTGGGAACTTCAAAAGAAACAGCTTCATTTTGCAAGCTACTTCCCTCATTGTCAGTACATGCATCTCAGATTCATACACACCCTGCAACAACTGTCCTCTTTTGTTAGAATTGTTGTGTTTTTAGGCGTTCTATTTGCTGCGTCTTTGTTCCTCGCATGTGAATGGGGTAAAAAAGTAGTCTTGTGGAGCAACCACAGCTGGTGTCACACAATTATTTCCCACTATCTTTTGTTTATGAGTAAACATATCAGCATTGCCAGCCTTTCTTAAGCTTGTAGCATATCTGCACTTCTGGAGGTGGCATTGTTTCAAATCTTCAAAGGTCTGTTCAAGATGTGCTGAGAATGTTGGTGAATCATAACTGCAGCATAAACTGTTAATCACTTCCTTATTTTTGTGTCCTATGTTTTTGTTTTTGGCTGCTTATGAGCCTCATAGTTCCTTGGTGTGGCCAACACACAAAGTAAACTAAGACTAAAAGGGAGACTGAAAGTAATTACAGTTTACAGACAAATTGTTTTCTATTTTGCATCTCTTCTCATTTAGCACCCACCTACCAGTCACTGCAACTGACCCAAGCCAAGAGCAACCTGCCCCATGCCTCCCACAGTGCTCCCCATCTGCACCTCCCCACCCTTCCCTTCAGGCAGCCTCAGAGACGCCTTTCCAAACCGGCGAGGACCCCACACCAGCAGGCTACCACCCGCATCCTCCTCCTGCCAACCTTTCCACCTGTCACAGAGAAAGAGGAGTTGCCGCGGTTGGCAGGACGCACACCTGCCTCAACCAGCAGCAGGGATCAACTCCACTCTCGCCCTCGTAATCAACTGAACATTCTTCCGAGTCCCGAGGAGCGAATCACTTCATTTAAAGTCTCAGCAAGTGGATTTGCAGGTGTCACGCCCAGAGAGACATCTAAAGTCACTTTACCTCACACTTTGGAGAATGCCGAGACATTGAGACAGTCTCTAGAACAACCCAGTCTTGTCACAATATCCCAGGCTCGACCTTGGACACCTCCAGACACCCAGCGACCCTTAACGGCAGCCTTGACCTCTCTCTCTTTGTCCTTTTCTGAGTCAGAGTTCTCAGCAGATGGAAGTCTGGGAACTGGAATCCAAGACCCCTACGAGACCCTACCACTACCCCAGAAGAGCTTCACCTACCTTGGTGCAAGAAGCCTCACCCAATCCCTGGACCCCCAACCAACTCTTCAGAATGGTAGACTCCAGAGCAAGAGCAGAAATGTAGTACTGTTAGAGGAGAGAAGTTTCACCTGTGCAGATGTCCTATGCTTTCCAGGAGTCCACTGTGAGCTTGGTGGGGATGGCAAACTTAGATGCGGACATTGCCCTTTGGGGTACACTGGAGATGGGCGAAAATGCAGAGGTAAATTTAGACCTAGTCTTGCATGACATCACTATAGAGTGATGTCATGCAAGACTAGGTCTTGCATCACTATAGTTCAAACTGATATGTAGAACAATTGCAAAAATGGTACTGTCTCTTATCAGTGGCATTTCCGCAGTTTGTTTTGGTTGAGTGAGTATAATGAGAGTGGAGTGGCATTATAATAATGAAATGTTTCTTTATGTTGTTTTTGATCATCAACTGACTGTAAAAAAGAGAAAAGATATTAAAAGTGACATCAATGACAAATGGATTGTGTGGATCGCGTCTTTGGACACACATTACAAAGGATCTCAGTGCTTAACTTTGCATATTAAAAGATCAATCTTGGGATTTTAGGAATGGATATCGAGATCGCAATTCATTCGAAAATCCCTAATCCTTGTCATTTTTATTTTAAGACATACATTTTGTTTTATAAGTTCAACATAGCAAAATCCAAATCTTTTCTGCTTACCCCAGTAAGGAATCACTGCTCTAGTTTACATGCTTGCTGAGTACCTCAAACAGAACTCTGAATATCTTTTAAAGATTTGATGCTACTTGCCTGGCAAACTTTGTCAAATCCAGTAAATATTTCTTCTTCAAAAGTGCTCAATGTGTCCACCTAGTACCTTCACTTTGTTTAGGTGGACTGGGGCACCCCAACTGCCAGAAATTGCCATTCAAAACTGAAATTGCCAGTTTTCACATAGTGTTTCCCAGTTTAGTGTTCAGTAGGCTTTAGACAGTCAATGAACGGACTGTTGGCGATCCGTGGGCATGCCATTTGAGGCTAAGACTAAAGGAAAGTGTGCACTATGTTGAGTTTTAGTCTGACAACTGACAGTAACTAGTGTAAACAATATGTTTGTTCCCTGAGCATGCTCTAGGCGTGAGTAATAAATCAATTCTTGAGTTCCATCCCCTGGGTTTGTGAACCTGAGAAAATCAGGAGCAGTGGGTGGAAGAATCACTAGAAATATGTTTGCCATCATAATCCCATGATACTGTATTACCATGTTGGAATTCAGAAATGTTCACTCAACACAATCATTACTTATGCATTCATGGAATGTTTTAAGGGATTGTTTTGAATGTATGAATACAACATGAATACATACAAAATACTAACAGGTGTCCTGCACAAAGCTCTAAAAAGCAGATGGCAGAGACATTTGCATTAGACAAAAAGTTTGTGTGGTGAAAGTTACACAACTATTTAAATCAGGCCTGTGCTGTCAGAATGCTCGACGGAAGATTTTAGGGTCAATTTTAAAATGCGAGCATGGTAATTATCTGAAAATATAACACTAGCATTTCCTGCACTTTTACAACCAATCGCATTGATTTAAAGTGAAAGGTACACGTTTAAAATAGGTACATACATACAGTATCTTTACAGTACACTACAGTCACTTCCTGTGCCCCAAGATGAGTTTACGTGTGTATCTGAACATTTGTTATTGGTGTTTGTGTGCCGTTTGTACCCTCAGCTGTCTGCAGACATGCCTGCGGTAAAAATATGGAGTGTGCTGCCCCGAACTCATGCCGTTGCAAGAAAGGATTCAGTGGCCCCAACTGTGAAACAGGTCACTTATGCACACAAATCAATGTTTAGCCTCACAATATATACGTATACATTATATTTATTTGGGCTGTCGATAGATTAACATTTTTAATCAAATAAATAACATATGTCGATTAATTATCGAATAAATCACACTTAATCGCATATATATTTACAGATAAAAGCCCTCAAATAAGAATAATTCAATGTATAATTAAACAACTGTAGTTATATTTAGATCATTATATATATATATATATATATATATATATATATATATATATATATATATATATATATATATATATATATCATAAATAGAGTAATTCAGATAATTAAAATGCATTACATTATTGTGGGAGACAAGTAAAGCATTGATAAGACAATAATGGCTTAAAAAGGCAATATTTCCATATTACTGAACATTGATCGTTGGTCTACAGTCCACAGCAATCCATTTTACAATTGAATTCGTCTGTCTGAGATAGATTTATTATAAGGGCTTTTCTAAGGACGCATCGATGTACACCTGTGTCAGACGGACACTTTTGGAGCATCTCATTTTGGTTGTGTCGCGTTCTAAACAAGCATTTTTAGGGTGCTGTGTCAAGTTAAACGTAGTTTGAAACTTAGAAAAACATGTCTCGAGATCCCTGCATTTAGAATTGCGCACCATTCAGCTGTTTTGAACGCAAGAACACGTTCTCATCTTGTGCTGTCGCTAGTGTCAAGCAAGCATGAGTGAGGTTTTTCTCTGTAAAGCTGTGCGTTGCCTATTCAGCTCAATTATCGCTTACTGCCCTCTGCTGAAAACAGGTGGTACAGCAAGTCTGAATTGCTCTGATTGTAGGAATATTCCGGGGACATAATTAACTGCGTAAATTGTATTTTTTTTATAATGAATCACGCTGAATTAACGTGTTAAATCAACAGCCTAATATATATATATATAAAGTATTTAAATATATACAGTATATATATGTTTGGTTATAACAACCATAACAATAAATACTTATTTGTAATATGAATTTGTAAATGGTTATAAAATAATCTAATTCTGGAACTTCACAGCGATCTGCAGTCCTCCCTGTCTGAATGGAGGGAAATGTGTAGTTCCAGATGTATGTGAATGCAAGTCAGGTTACCATGGAGAGACCTGTGAAAGCGGTAAGAGCATGTCTGTGTGTGTCCTGAAGCTGCATAACATATATTTAGGTATATTCCATAAGACAAAATAATAATAACAAGATGCCATTTTTATGATCCCCCTTTTAAATTTAAATAAAAAAGATAAACATTTTCCAGATTCTGCAACGGTTATGTAAATTAAAATGCAGAACTGCATTTCAGTGACATCTGTCATATATTTGGGATTTTTTATGTGTTGCATTAAACAAAAAATGCTTACACCACTTTTATCACCTGAATACGTGTATTTGATACACATACATTCAACTATATTTTTATTGTATTCCATTGTTTGTTACAATCTTGCAAGTCTGCACTGTTTGCCCTTTCCATAAAGAGGCAACAATACCAAACACATTAGCTATTTGCTTTGCGTGATGTATGACTGTATTTTGTGTGCATTTGGTCGTATGAATATTCCCGCAGCCCTCTGCAGTTCGCCCTGCCTGCACGGAAGCACCTGCGTGGGTCGGGACACCTGCTCATGTCCCTATGGCTTCGTAGGGCCCAGATGTGAAACCAGTGAGTCTTGATAAATCACTTTCTCCTGGGTTTGCATGTGTAAATATGAAACGTTAGCTCTTACACCCCCAGTGGTCACATCAGGTATTGCATGTTTTGATTTGATTTACACAGTGGTGTGCAACCGTCACTGTCAAAATGGAGGGAAGTGTGCATCGCCGGATGAGTGCGAATGTCTGGCGGGGTGGGCGGGACCATCATGTGAGACAGGTGAGTGTGTGTGGTTGGCTCCCAGTGGGACCAATCTCTTCTTACCAAATCCATCATATGTGTGAGTGCGGTTTCCAGGTGGCATTTAGCTGATGTATAGCCTCTCTCTGTTCATTTTTCTTTTCGTCCTGTTGGCTCAGAGAAAACACCAGCTATTATTACAGCCTGATGATAACTTCCATTCGTCCACCCGTGAAGATCAATTACTATCAGTTGAACAGAGAGCATTTAAAAAAAGTCAAGAGTTACAAATCTAGTCATTATTTGAATTAGTTACATATTACGAAAAACCAGTACCTTAACTCAGAATGCTCAAACAAAATAATAAGCCACTAAATGCTGTGCGCTACATCGATTTTACCACCATTAAGGAGGGTTGTTAAGCAAGACAACAAGATAATAGAAAGAGATGTACACATGTAGTACTCATTCAGCTTCAGATATTCTACTAATAAAAACACTACTCAAATATTGTAATTTGATTTTCCTTTGTTCCTTTGCCTGCTGTGAGCAACAATGAAATTGCTTCTCTCACCTAAATTTTGCCATTACAACTTGTTATTGTCATGTATCCACATATTTTGTCATTGTGTCATTCTTTAATCTAGACGTTTATGCATAGTGCTTTTTTTTTTCATAAGAAAAACAGGTTCAAAGGTTGTTCAAGTTAGCTTATTTTGAAACCATTATAAGTGTGCCATTTGTAAAAACCCAATGGGTTATACAGTAAATTTCACACGAGTGTTATATTATTTTATTTACTAAAATACTACATTTCAAGTAATCGATTACTCATTTTTGTATGTATTAGATTAGAGTACTCGACTACAATATTACTCTAAATGCTCATCCCTAATAATAAATAGCAATATTTACCTGCATATGTTCTAACAAAAATACGTGAAAAATGCCACACATGATCTTCGATCATTTTTGAGTGATGACGCAAATTTGTTGAATTACAGTTGTAAATCGATTCATTGACACAAACCATTTTAATGAATTCACATTAAAAAAAAAACTGTAGAAGTTTGGATGGGTTTCCATCTAAATGTTTTGCATTTAAGCGCATTTCTAAAAATTCGAACCTAAAAAAATGCAAAACTTTGCACGTTTCCATCCACTATGTCACACACATTATCTTGAAGGAGTCCGTCTTGTCATGATGGAGCAGCTGAATGACCACGTTGCTTTGGTGAAAGTTATATTTGATACAATGAATGTGTGTTATATCTCATATAATGAGGGCTAAAATGGCTGTTATGGCCATAGCCTCCATACACATGGGAGTGCACGTGCTCAAAACTGTTGTGTCGTATTGTGAGAACCCACTTTAACGACCAGCTGTGGGTTAAACACTTCCAAACGTCAGGGGCTATGTTTGAAGAATTGCTTTGTTGTGAGGAGTGGAAACACATGCACAAATAGTAAAGGCACGGTCACACATACCTTCACACTGCGAAATTCCAGGGGTGAAATCAGTCATCTCAATGGGAATTTGCGTGATAGACAACAGTGGCGATAAATTTACCCTAGCGGATTTCGCGTGGCGTTCAAGTTTGATGAACTTTGACAGGCGAATATCGGCGCGTTGACCAATGGGAAGTTGGTTTTTCAGTGACCTCTCTGTGGGTGGTGCTTCGTACACAGCTGCACTGAAAAGTCACATTGGACAAGGATATAAATTTAGCGGTGAATTTCTGTTTAACTTAAGTCTCACAAAAGTATAGAGTACATCATTAAAAAGAGGCTGCTTGACAAATATATTTTTGCTGGTTCACACGTGCTCAATGTCTGCCCACGGCATCTTCGTCTGCAGAATTTCGCTGTACGATGGTATCTGTGACCACGCCGTAAAAACACGCCATTGTTTTGTGATGTTTCCATCACCTTGATGCGCATTTTGACTTACGCGAAACTCTAGAAAATCCACCTCAGCGCATAAACTTTTAAGCATATTTAGAGTGTACAAGTGCATATCAAAAATTTCCATTTGGGTTTTCTTAAGCGCAAATTTAAAATTCACATGGAAATAGTTGGATGGAAACCCAGCAACTATTTAAACATCTGTCTTAACTATCTCATCCCATTTTGCTTACATGTGAAGGAAATTTTCTCTCAGCTAATGCTTTACGTTATACAGGAAACTTTCTAACAGGGAAAATTTCGAAAATATTTATAAAAACAAAATTACCAACAAGGCCCAAACTATGCAGTTCAGTTGCTAGTTATTTAACAGATATAATAATTAACACAACCAAAATTGTAGAAAACTTTCAAGTAAAGGTAAAAGATCAATCTAAGGACAAAACAAATTAGGGGTGGATAAAAATATAGATTTTCCGATGCATAGCAATCTTCATTTGAATGATCTCGAAATTGATTCTTAAATCCCAAGATCGATCTTTTACTCTATGCGCAGCCCCCCACTACAATGAGAGAAAATCACTCGCATTTGCAACTAAATTTCACGCTATGCGACTAAAAATGTGCTATACTGTATATTTGGCAACTGGCTGGTAAATGTTCAGATTTCACTCACCAGTGATTGTGTAGTATAGTGGTGGAATATTCAGCAGCAAGATCCTTTCACTGTGTGTTGAGAGTAAAATTTATTCTGTGTAATGTGTGTGTGTCCAAAGAAGAGATCCACACAATCCATTTGTCATTGAATAACGTCTCTTTTAATACCCTTTCTGTTCTCTACAGTCAGTTGTTGATCAAAAGCAACAAAAAAGAAACATTTAATTCTAATCACACGTAGGACAGATGAGATAAAGCCATTTGAGTCTCTCTTGTTAACATGCGCTCATTTACAGACGCTTAATGTTTTCTTAAAGAGACGGTACCGGTTTTCAGCACGTTCAACACAACAATGTAAATACTTGTAGATAGTAAAAATTATGCAATTAAACAATAAACATGTAATAAAATATAATATATGGAAAATATCATATTTATTGATTGAATACATGGATTTGTTTATTTTTAAAAAGCTAAAATGTGACCAAAATGATGAACAAACTAATAAAATATAATTAGTCAAATTAATATTTTCTTAATGTACCTAGTTAGAAGATCCCCTGTATAATTAATTGAATTAGCTGGTAGAGAATTTCTTTCATATGTAAGCAAAAAAGACATTATAACTAAAATATACTCATATAAATTGATATCAAATCGAAATTGAATCGAAAACTTGTTAATTGGAATTTAACTGAAAAATCTGTATCAATACCCAGCCTTATTAAGAATCGTTATCGGGATTGTTCAAATGGAGAACGCAATTAATCGGAAAATTAATATTTTTACCCAGCCCTAATTGTGACAATGTGTACAAAAGAACAGAAATATTTTTTTTTTAATGAACCAATTTCAAAATATTTGAAAAAGAGCTTGGAAACTAACAATAACTTGCTATTTTATCCACAATATGATTTATAGCAAGCCAGTTTTAGTCTCTTCGAATACCTACTGGTAATTAAGTGTTTTTCATGTGTACAACAGTGATTGTGATTTCACAAAACATTTTAACAGACAGCATTAAACTGCTTGTCTTTCCTTTTCATTCTTTATTTGATTAATGCATCTATCTCCAGCTCAGTGTGACCCTGTGTGTCTCAATGGTGGGACCTGCATTCGTCCGAATTCCTGCACCTGCCAGCACGGCTTCTATGGGGCTCAGTGTCAAAACGGTAACAGCATTTCTTTTTGATTCAACTTTTCCTGATGCAGGCCTTTGCGATTTTATGTTTGCTTCAAGAGGATTCCATTTCGTAAGAGCTTTAGGGTAAAACTTATCTATAAATTATTGCCGACATATCCAAACTTTGAAACGATAAAATAGAACAGATCTACAACACCATTTCAAACATGTTATAACCCCAGAATCAGAGGCCGAGGGCGTTTGATGTGTATATATTGATTCCTCTATAGAAGCTTCATGTAGTGAGGAATGATTCACATAATGGTTTAAAACAGTCGCTTGGTAAAGATGTTCTTGATAATAGGCAAAGCTTCAAGGTTGGGTGAAATGTAAGAGCTTTTAGAGTACGTTTTCACACTTGTGTCAGATTTGCTGTTGTTGATTTAACCTCAGGACAGTTTGATGTATTCATCATCAGTTCCAAGAACATAAGCCTGATCTTCATTCATCAAACGTCTTATTTACCTCCCTTTACTTCTCTTTGTCAATCTCGATTTTTTTCCCAGCTGTGTGCAGTCCACCCTGCAAAAATGGAGGTCATTGTGTGCGTAACAACATCTGCTCATGTGCGAACGGATATTCTGGCCCACGTTGTGAGAAAAGTAAGTGACACAAATGTGTCTTCCTCCTCATTACCTTCCTCACACGTGAGAATATTCCCATTAAAATTACATCGAAGAACTCCTGATAATGTCTTTGTGGTTTTAAATTCAAATAATAATTTCGACAATGTATTTGTATTTTTATATATATATACAGTACTGTGCAAAAGTTTTAGGCACTTAAGATGTCTCACAAAAGCATTTGTCTTAAGATGGTTATTTATATCTTCAGCTTTAGTGTGTCAATAGGAAATATACATTTTAGACTCCCAAACATTACTTTTGCAAATAGAAAGATTAGAATAGAAGAACAGGGAGCCCTGCAACAGATGTCATGGCCCCCACAAAGCCCCCCACTGAACTTCGAGTCAGTCTGGGATTACATGAAGAGACAGAAGTAATTGAGACAGCCTAAATAAATAAAAGAACTGTGGCGAATTCTCCAAGAAGCTTGGAACATCCTATCTGCCAACAACAAAGAAAAACTGTGTCCAGGTGAACCTAGGAGAATTGGGGCTGTTTTAAAGGCAAAGGTGGTCACACTGAATATTGATTTAGCTTTTTTTATGTTTACTGGACTGTGTATGATGTTAATTGATAAATGAAAACTATTTATGGCATTATTTTTGAAGACATCCTCATGATCATTTTTCATAAGTGCCTAAAACTTTTGCACAGTACTGTATAATAAATATATATTTTTATTTATTATTATTATTTTAATAATTTAATAATTTATAATTATTATAATAATTTCATTATACATTTAGTATGTTAATTTTTATATTATATTATTACTACTATTACTATTATTTTCTTATTTTATGATTATTATGTATCTATTTTATGAACATATTTTATTTTACTTTTTGCTTATTTTTGATCATTATTTGTATTATATTATTATCATTATTATTATCTATTAATGGATTATGGTTTATTAATGGATTTTTGTATACATTTTTATAAATATTCTTCCTATTATATTAATTTATTAAATTGATACTATTTTTTATCATTTTTTTAATATTAATTATTATTATTTATTGCTTGTATTATTTTATGATCATTATTTTTTTATAAATATTTATACATATTTTTCCTATTTTGATATACATTTATTAAACTGATAAAAAATTTCAAATATGAATGGTCAACTTTTGTTACTGTTGTCACAGCTGTAATCAATATTTCAGCCACATCTTTACATAACAAGACAATTAAACTAAAATCGATCAAAATTGGTTAATTTGGTTGCAGGAAAATTATGTTATTTTACCCTCCTGGTTTGAGTAAATTCAAACTCCCACTTTCTCCATTTTTCCATAGGTGTGTGTGAGCCAGTGTGCATGAATGAAGGAAGATGTGTTGGACCAGATGTGTGCGACTGCGCATCAGGATGGAAGGGAAAGAGATGTGATCAACGTGAGTATAAATCTCATGTAATCCATTTGATCATGGGAAAAGCCCCTTAAGTCACATATGTGTGTACCTCATGGACACCTATGTGTATGCTGGCATACAAGTATGAAAAATGCCAGTGTTAACACATGGGAGGCATCAGTCTCAGTGTTGCAGGGTCATATCATTTTCTCCGTTACTCCAAGCACAAAGCAGTTTCCCAGATGATTCCATCAGATACATGCCTAAACAATGAGGCCATAAAAATGTCCATTTAGACTTGTAAACTTCAACTTAAAATCTTGTACATTGTTATTCAGAATATAATAAGTAAAAAAAAAAATATTTCCATCAACCGAAAGGTCCTACTACTTATAGTCCGAAGCAACCTATCTATATAATTTATACATAATTGATGTCATTGGGTCAAACACACTGCACACCAAAACAGATAAAAAACAGAACAAAAGTCATAGAGACAGTATTAGCATGTTTATGTAGCCTATTCAGAGTATTTTGCCTGTACAAAGTATTTCATGCAAGCAGTTCTTCTGTCCACCATAACGTTTTTGCGCTAACAAACAAAATAACTCTAAAACCACTGTCACCCACGACTCCTGTTTCAATTGTTTTCTCACACCCCTAGTAAAAACATTCATTTAGTGAACTGGACAATTAGTGCTCTCGATTAAAACGAGCCCAAATACAAGGTGATACAATGTGTGGATCTTTAGGTAATGTTTGCGGAGTGACTTGCTTAGCAGCTGACAGGAAGTCCCGACTCCTGGGTCCTAATGCCTGCCCTTCTATCAATATCAATACGACTCTTTTTTTTATTTTATTTTTTTATTATTATTATTTCCAGGAAAATATGGTAACTTGTTTTTAAAGTTAAAGTGTGTAATTTCAGCACCACCGAACGGAGTTGCAAAAATAAGCACTTTTTTCAAACAGCTTTCCCAAATACTCCCTAGCCTTCCATTGAACGAACAAAGAGAATCTCGCCCCCAACTCACACCACTGGTTGAGTCAGTGTTGTTGTGTCAGGCTGGACGGGGCACTCAAACAGAGAAATTTTTATAGCTCCACAGTGTTTATAGTTTTCAATGAAATCAACCTACAAATTGGAACTTATAACAACTTATAGTTGTCTCTACATATTAAGCTGGGATAGGAGAAAGTATTTTAGCATCAAAAAAGTTACACACTTCAGCTTTATATATAAAAAAAAACACACTTTGGACTAATTTCTCCATTTTCTCTTTTCCAGCTGTGTGTCTGCAGAAGTGTTTAAACGGAGGTGAATGTGTGGGTCCGAGCACCTGCCACTGCAGCCCCGGCTGGAAGGGGACTCTTTGCCAAATACGTAAGTGATTCCCATCCAAACAACGGAAATGTAATCCTTCACCATAACAACACTGTGGCTAACCTCAAACCTCCAAGGCACTCTTTGTCAGTAAAACAATCTAAATTGCATCTCTCTGTTGTGGTTGTTGGTGATAAGCTTTGGTGACAGCAGGAGTTGGCAGGAGAGCAAGAATTCGGTTTACTGCTGTCTGAAAGTAAAGTGCTTTGGCTGATGTTCTCATGAGGGTAGTGGTTTGGGATCTGTTTGAAATGGATTTTCCTTGAGCTTGACCCAATTATTAAAGGTTAGCTCAAAAATTACAATGCCAACAGTGGTATGTTTACATGTGCAGTTATAATCAAGCTACAGCAGATTTTTTGCATAGTCGAGCTACATTCTTCATCCGACACAGTGTAATTGAATATTTGAAGAAAGGATGAAAAATACACTGGGTTAAATACTAGAGATGTGCACGAGTAATCGACTAATCAAGTAATCGTTCTGCACCAGCTAGTCGACTATTTTAAACACTACTCGATTATCGCAAATCGATTTTTTTTTTGTTGCGCATTTGCATGCTGTGGGCAACGCTGAATTATCCTGTTCTTTCCCTCTGGATCTCTCACCAGATCTTGCAGTTACAATTTAGTCCACTGGGGGAGTGTTGTGGATGTGTTTTGTCGAGGTGCTGGATGAGAGTAGGACACAGTGGCATCTTTGTGTGCTTTCAAGCAAAGCCAAGTGTGGCAATACTTGTAACATTTTGATTCTTAGTGAATTCTACTCTGTTGGTTTTCAGTATTTTATTGGAGTCATGCCAACCAATGGACAAGGATCGGTTTTTATGGTGTAAAGTAAATGCGAAGCGGTATGAGAAACTCTGAAGCTTATCAGACTTGTGCGTTAATTATCTGAACACAGGCAGAGGGAATTTTATAAAAGCCTAAAAAGCCAACTTTTACCACTTGTTTTTTCTGAATAACAACATGTAAAATTATAAAAATGTGATAGCCTTTTTATGTAGACTTGGAGCTTATATATGTGCACAACCCTAATGCCGTCAGTATTGGTTTCTATGTAAGCTCCAGGTGAGTGCAATTGTTTGATTTTTAAATCTATTTTTTTATTTCTTATTAATGCATATTTTTCATTTCATTTTTTTCCCAAAAGATAAGCAAAGTTTGTAAAAGTAGCGTATTTTGAAACCGTTCTTCATAGCGTTTTGAATGAAACAAAATATACATTTCATATAAGTGTAATACTTGATATTTTGATCTGACATTTTCATTTACGAGTAATCGATTACTGGTTTTTTGTGGGTTGGAGTAATCGACTACAAAATTACTTGAAAATGCCCATCCCTAATAAATACATGTTGTGTGACACCTCTGTCTTATAGAGCATGCGCACAACGCCGAAGCCAATTGTGGGCCGATTAATGTGTATATGTGCTGGACAAAGCCAAGCTACAATTGCATTATCTATGTCTGTTAGTCCACCTTCGTAAAAATCAGACTGGTACGAATTCAGTCGGACTAAAGCATTTACATGTTTGTTTTTATGAGACAAATTATTGTTTTAGTCAGACTGAAATTGAACCTTTAAAGTGCATGTAAACATACTTTCAGACGTTGAACTTGCTTCCTATGGCACCATATTAGAATGGATGCAGACAAAAAAGATTTTTGAGAGCTACAGCGGAGGGCAGCTTTTTAAATTGAAAAGTTTAAATTGCATTTGCCATCAATTTATATTTGTATAATGTTCTAAATCTATTATCTAAAAGGCCTGATTCTGAGCTTGATATTATGCGAGTGGATGAATGGCTTCAATTGTCGCCAAATTGCCAATATGTACAGTATTTGTTTATAATGACATGATGTTTTCCAGCAATCTGTGAACAGAGGTGTTTGTATGGAAGTCGGTGTGTCAGACCCAACGTGTGCTCTTGCCGAGCTGGATACACGGGCACACTGTGCTCTAGAAAGGTAGGTAACAACAACCCACACATATCTGGGCTACAGAGTGATTCCTGAATACACTGATCATAACATAAAATGTCTTGCAAGTGATTCTACAATGCCCTTTTAGAATTCAACCAAAGATGCTCAAACGCATACAATGAATATGAACTAGTTTTCTTTGCATTATTTGAGGTCTGAAAACACTGCATATTTTTTGTTAGTTTGACCAGTTGTCATTTTCTGCAAATAAATGCTCTAAATGACAATATTGTTATTTGGGAGAAATGTTGTCAGTACTTTATAGAATAAAACAAAAATGTTCATTTTACTCAAACACATGCCTATTAAATTGTAAATCCAGAGAAACTGATAATTTTGCAGTGGTCTCTTAATCCAGAGATGAATATATGTTAGTTTCAGTAATGAGAATTGTGGAGTAAAATGTGTGTAACTGTCATAAAAATGTCAAAATGTGAAAATAAAAATCATAATGTTTCTAAAATATGATAATGACTACTAATGACTTCCTTTTGTGTTTCATGGAAGAGGAAAAAAAATTGGGTTTGGAACAATATGAGGTTGAATAAATGATAACAGAATTTTAATTTTTGGGTCCGTGGTCAACAAACACAAACAAAAAATGTATTCACATTTTCTGTATTATTTTACAGCTTACTGCCCAGAGAGGATGAGGATCCCACATGATGTGTCAATACTGCACTGAGGACACTGGGCTCATATTTCACTACTTATTAAACTGACAGGGTTACAGTCTCTGTTACAATTTGTAAATATCATATCTGAAGATATTAATTTATGTTTAAGGTATAATATAAAGATTTTTTTACTTTCCTTTAAACTCTATTACTGTATTTGTGACAATCCAAAACAAAATAAATGGCTGTGTATTTTACGAATCTGACGTATATTTTCTTGATTTTTAGAAAACCTTCATGAAGTATTTCCTACAGAATCAGGGTCAGAAATTAATGGGAGAAAAATTGCAAATGTGGGGGCAAAAAATTTTTTATTCATAACATCTGATATATTGATTATTTTTATTGTATTTTAGGACTGGATATACAGTATATACAGTATTACTGCATGAATCATAGGATTAATTACTCAGATTGTTTATTGTTAATAAATTTGTTAAACTGGAGTATTTCACATTATTATTATTTTTTTATATATATACAATTAGAGAACATATGTCTTTTATGGTAAAAATTCCTTAGAAAATTAATTATCTGGAGCCACTATTGGCCTTTAATGGAAAAGTTAATGTCTGACATTTATATATTCTGTGGTGGGGCGTGGGCGAGGGCGTGCACCAGCTTGTGAATGGAGAGTGAGATTGGGAGGTAAGAATGGAGAGGGTCATCACCTGTCATTGATTGTCTCTAACAGCTGTTTAGACCAGGACTGCCCTGCCCTATGTCCTGCTGGTCAAGATGGGACCCCTAGACAATCCAGAGGCCTTCTTGGAGCTCTTTGAGCAAATGGCGGGGGCTTACAGTTGGCCAAGCACCCAGTGGGCGGTCCGCCTATTACCACTGCCATCCGGGGAGGCCCAACTCGTGGTGCATCACCAGCTAAGAACCTACTGGTGTACGCGGATTTGAAGAAGACCATCCTGCAACGGGTTTGCCTTTGCCCAGCAGCTCCAGGACGCCTACCAGAGGTGGTTGCTGACTGAGCAACGCAACGTCGGGACTGTGATCGATCTGGTGGTACTGGAACAGTTTATTGCTCGACTTCCGAGGGGAAAGGCAGAGTGGGTCCACTGCCATCGCCCGGTGTTGCTCCAAATGGCCATCCAGCTGGCAGAGGACCACATGGCGGCGTATTCGGCAGCCGGCGAGCCCCGAGATCCTTCTCTTACTCTTTCTCTCCTGTCTCCCCATATTCTATTCCCTTACATCTCTCCTGTTCCTCCTCTTCGGAAACGGGGGGTTTCTCCTCCCAAACCGGCTCCCTGGCTTCGGGGACTGCACTACCCGCCAGTTTCCCCTGCCCCTCCCCACTCTCACTCCCAGGTTGGTGAACCTGCGGGTGCGGGCGTGAAGTCTGGGCCTGTCTGCTGGAGCTGCGGGGAGCCCGGTCATTTCCGGGACCAATGCCCGGTGATGGAGGTGGGGATTGGTTCGTGTCCCCAACACGCTGCAGGATTCCCCAGGGGGATTTCCCTCTGGAGTAGAGACGAGACCTTTATACATGCCTTCGACCAAGTGAAAGTGATTGATTGTCAATGTCTTCAGCTAGACATTGCACTCTCATATCTGTATTTTTCTATTATAAATGATTGGTTGCAGGATGCTCAGACAAAAGAGGATACAACCCAGTTGTTGATACCGAAGAGCCATTGGGAAATGCTATTCCAGATGGCTCATCATAATGCGATTGCGGGTCACTTAGGGCAAGAAAAAACACTTAACCATCTAATGGCCCCTTTCTATTGGCCGGGCATTCACGGGGATGTTTGCAAGTGGTGTGCGGTATGCCGTGAATGTCAGCTGGTGAATCCGCTTGCCACCCCAAGAGCGCCTTTGCACCCGCTTCCTTTGATCAAGGTCCCCTTCGAAAGAATTGGCATGGACCTCGTCGGGCTATTAGAGCAGATAGCACGCAGGCATCTTTTTGTGTTGGTTCTGGTGGACTACACAACACGATATCCAGAAGCAGTGCCTCTGCGCATCATTTCAGCACGTAATGTTGCGGAAGCACTCTTCAGAATCATCTCCTGAGCGGGGATTCCGAAAGAAATCTTCACGGATCACGGCACAAACCCACAAACGGATGGCTTGTTCAAACGGTTCCACACATTGGGCCAACTATCACAGGAGAATTTGCTACAGGCTCAAGAATGTCAGTCCCAGCTGTATAACGGGAGCTCGGCTATGGGAATTTATACAGGGAGATAAAGTTCTTGTTTTGCTAGGAAAAAAGAAAACTATATGTAACAATATAATGCTTTAACATTTTCCAAACAAAGCCTTCCACAAGAAATGCACTAAAATAGCACCAATCTGAGTAACATTAAAAGTTTCCCAAAGTCTAAGAGGGAGGTTGATTAATTGAAAGAACTAGTCTTCCCATTGGTTGCATATTCATTGCAATGTGCATTAAATCTCTTAAACTCTCATCCTCCACAATATTAATCTGCCAGTAGACTGTGGCTATCCGCTTTGTTACAGCAATCGTGAAGCCGCGTTCCTGATTTGCGTCAGAGCATCAACGTCAGTGTCAAGCTTTGAACTCACCATGAAAATCGCTTCCAGACAAAAATGTCTCATTCTGTGTTTTGATGATAGTTAAGACTTGACTTGCTTCTGTGGTAATTAAAATGTGCCTTACAAGTCCCATCTGGGCTTGTTGTGTACATTTATACAGCACTAAGAGCTCCTTTCTCCATCATTTTATCACTGACAGGGAAGCGCTGTCAGAGATTCTTTTATTTACTGAGATAACAACCTCTGCAGCTCTATCATAGGAAATTATTACGACAGTTCCGCCCATAGAATGTAAATAGGACCGCCGTGTTATTCTATTTTATGCTAAGCTTGTAGCTACATCTTGGTAGAAGGGCTCTGGCGTTGTGTCTGTTTGTGAAGTGTGCATCAGTGTAATGACTCTGGGCGGACACATCACAAAGTTTCCGCCCTTCACACCAGTGTTGATGCCGTATTAATGGTAAATGAGTTAATCGTGATTAAGAAAAATTAACATGTTTAACTTTTTTAATTAATTGCATGTGTTAATGCATTAATTCTGACAGCTCTATTATTTTTATAATAATAGTGCCCCCCCACGAGCCTGGTATAAGTATAGTTCAATTACAAAACCTGTCATAATTACTAAAAAAGAGGTTGACAGAAAGATCTAATGCAATATCTTGAGATAATATATGCAGTATGAGGGCTTTATTAATAATCTTAGAGTTCCAGTCATTTTTGACCGGGAACACAAAGTGACATAACACAAGGGTTTAAAGTCAAAATATTGTTTGCTTTATTTCCACATCATTGAACACAGCCTTATCATTGGCCTACTTCCATCTGCGCTATTTTTAATTGTTTGTCTATGTACTCATGTGTCAGACGAACAATTTTGGACTGTCTCACTTTGGTTGCGTTGCGTTTCACTAGTTTTCAGTGTCTCTAGTCATTGGTCTGATGGTAGGAACATTCCTTATTACATTATTTTAATATTTCTTTTGACGTGCAATAGAGTGCAGCAGTCTGGTTCCAGAAGTAAAAATCCCATTCATTTATCCCATAGACTAATTGATTTTCAACAATAACTTTTAAACCTTTAAAGACAGACCTACTGTGAGCTACAAGGTTGTTCATCGATTGTATATGCTTCCGTTGAAGCCATCCCTCCGTGTTATTTCAACTTCATTGTTTAAAAATCATGTTTGATAGTGGAATTCATGGTAAACAACTACATAATCCATGGTCCGGCAGAGAAAGATCCACCAATCAGAGAACCGCGGCCAACAAAACCCGCGAAAACGTGCTTTGGAGCAACCACCCACTCCCATGACGCACTGTAAATTACATAATCTCCCTTAAACTACTTATCTATTTATACATATCGGAATATTTTGCAATAAACGCAAAATATATTGTTTCTGTACTTATCAACAATCTAAAATCAATAGTTTTATATATTCCCATCCTTTTCTATTCAATGACATCATTTGCAATGCTTTATGGGATTGTAGTTTGTGCCCTTGTGAAAGATGGTAAGTACACAGCCTTGTACCTTTGTCTTTATATCTGATTTTCAAAAACTTTTTTGCCTCAAAATAAAGTTTGTGCTGTTGTGATTCTCCTCGGAGCTGGTTGGTTTGGTTCATAGATTACAACTCTTTAATGAAGGATTTTATAAAAAGTCTATGGAAGAAATGAATGGGGAAAATACTTCTGGAACCCAGACGGCTTAAAAAGTGGGCTGGCTTTGTTGCACTCTATTGCATTTGGTGACACTATTGGTGCAGAAATTAGTTGAATGCACAAAATGGAGAATAACAGAAAAAACGATTTCTCTTGTTATTCAACCCAAGCCACAGACAATTTAGCATCCTGTGCCATCCTTCCTCCAACTACATGACTTGAAACTCTGAAATCTCTCAGAGGACGTCCCCTTTAATGTGACTGGAATGCTAAAAAAAACCACGTAAACTTGCTGTTTGTGTCACGCTTTGTGCAGCGAGCTGTGGCTGCAGTTTTGGAATGTAATTTTCAACAATGTAATGGAAAAAAAACATATTTTTTTTTACTGTAATGCGAAAAAAAACCTCACTGTACAAAAGTACCTAAAAAACTCACTGCATTGTGAAATTTTGTTTTATTCAATGCATAAAGAACAGTTGTAGTACAATAGTTAGTATACATTTGTATTCAAGGTACTATTTGTTGTACTGAATTTTATAGTTTGTTGATTTTAAATGGGAACGAGTCCAGTCTGAATTTTTTATCATTTAACTTTCAGCATATTGCTGGCAGTCTGTTCTGTGGATCTTGTATACAGAACTAATTAAAAAGTGACCTTGAGTATGGAATTTACAGTCATATCTTAGTAAGTCTTCAATGTTTTAATTCTCCCCTGGGTATGTATCCAATTTGAGATTAATCAGTCTTATGCATAAATCATACGCTTCATTTTATAGTTCATTATAATGTTAATACATAAGTTGAAGTCAGAAGTTTACATACACTTAGGTTGAAGTCATTAAAACATTAAAGTCATAAATTTTTTAACCACTCCACAGATTTAATATTAGCAAACTATTGTTTGGGAAGTCGCTTAGGACATTTACTTTGTGCATGACAAGTCATTTTTCCAACAATTGTTTACAGACAGATTGTTTCACTTTTAATTGACTATATCACAATTCCAATGGGTCAGAAGTTTACATACACTAAGTTAATTGTGCCTTTAAGCAGCTTGGAAAATTCCAGAAAATGATGTCAAGCCTTTAGACAATTAGCCAATTAGCTTCTGATAGGAGGTGTACTGAATTGGAGGTGTACCTGTGGATGTATTTCAAACTCAGTGCCTCTTTGCTTGACATCATGAGGAAATCAAAAGAAATCAGCCAAGACCTCAGGAAAAAACATTGTGGACCTCCACAAGTCTGGATCATCCTTGGGAGCAATTTCCAAATGCCTGAAGGTACCACGTTCATCTGTACAAACAATAGTATGCAAGTATAAACACCATGGGACCACACAGCCATCATAGCGCTCAGGAAGGAGACGCATTCTGTCTTCTAGAGATGAACGTAGTTTGGTGCGAAAAGTGCAAATCAATCCTAGAACAGCAAAGGACCTTATGAAGATGCTGGAGGAAACAGGTAGACAAGTATCTATATCCACAGTAAAACGAGTTCTATGTCGACATAACCTGAAACGCTGCTCAGCAAGGAAGAAGCCACTGCTCCAAAACTGCCATAAAAAAGCCAGACTACAGTTTGCAAGTGCACATGGGGACAAAGATATTCCTTTTTGAAGAAATATCCTCTGGTCTAATGAAACAAAAATTGAACTTTTTGGCCATAATGAACATTGTTATGTTTGGAGGAAAAAGGGTGAGGCTTGCAAGCCAAAGAACATCTGTGAAGCATGGGGGTGGCAGCATCATGTTGTGGGGGTGCAGGAGGGACTGGTGCACTTCACAAAATAGATGGCATAATGAGGAATGAAAATGATGTGGATATATTGAAGCAACATCTCAAGACATCAGCCAGGAAGTTAAAGCTCGGTCGCAAATGAGTCTTCCAAATAGACAATGACCTCAAGCATACCTCCAAAGTTGTGGCAAAATGGCTTTGACAACAAAGTCAAGGTATTGTAGTGGCCATCACAAAGCCCTGACCTCAATCTGATAGAAAATTTGTGGGCAGAACTGAAAAAGCATGTGCGAGCAAGGAGGCCTACAAACCTGATTAAGGTACACCAGTTCTGTCAGGAGGAATGGGCCAAAATTCCAGCAACTTATTTTGAGAAGCTTGTGGAAGGCTACCCAAAACATTTGACCCAAGTTAAACAATTTAAAGGTAATGCTACCAAATACTAACAAAGTGTATGTACATTTCTGACCCACTGGGAATGTAATGACAGAAATAAAAGCTGAAATAAATAATTCTCTCTACAATTATTCTGACATTTCACATTCTTAAAATAAAGTAGTGATCCTAACTGACCTAAGACAGGGAATGTTTTCTACGATTAAACGTCAGGAATTGTGAAAAACTGAGTTTAAATGTATTTGGCTAAGGTGTATGTAAACTTCTGACTTCAACTGTATATTTTGATTTAAAACCAGAAAATGAAGAGACTGACATTGGTTTGGTTTATACTTATCGGATAGTTCTAACTCTCAGTTCTGACTGGCACAGCCGATTTCAAAGCAATTGTAAAATGACAAACACGTGGTGTGGCTAATAAACTACATTACTTTTCAGAACATTATTTTAACCTTTATTATTTATGCAAAATAATTTTAGTGTAATTTTCATATAACTGTGTATTTTTTCATATTGCTTTTTCCACCTTTTATAAAAGCAATGAGCCTAGAAATGCCATTTGTTATAGTGATTTAAGGTTAAGGTAGAACCACTGTGAAACACTGCCTGTCGTGCCTTGTTGCTTTAATAATCAGATATGTGTCTTATCTTTTAGCATATGCAGCCCAAGGCAACAGAGGAAGCCGCATACTGCATCTGCATTCGTACCTTCATCAGGGTTGTTATTTAACACATTGAGATGTGTTAACCATGGTGAGGAGAATGATGACAGGTTTCTAACATCTTTTGTTCAAGCTTTGAACCTCACCCCAAGTGTTATAATTAGCCCTGATGGGGATTGTCCAGTTAATGCTATCTTCTCAAAACAAAATGAATGTTTAGCTTGTATAGAGGCATTTGATTGATATCTTGTTTAAACTTGCCATGATCAATGAGACGAGCCATATTAGCTATCTACAAATATATAAAGATATTTAATTATAGACCTGTAAGAGGCTTAACCTATAGTTAGGGAGCGCTATTAAATAATGCAACCGTGACCCAAGACTAATACTGTATGACTCAACTGGAGTGAAGCTTCTATCAGAAAAGCTCCTTGGGTACATTAAACACTTCATAACTCAAATGGCTATCTGATGTTATTTGGATAAATAAAATGATATGGATAAATCAAAATGATCACGCTGGAAATCGACATGTTGCTTCCGTAAGTTCATGTACCATGAAATCAACCCCATTCAGCGAAATTACTGACAAGCAGCATTCCCCAACAAGTTTGAACACATTTCCATCTAGCGCTACTGATAGCGCGTTGTTCAAGCAACCTCCAAGACATGGATTCCTGTCCAGTGGGAACCAGGAAGTAATTATGTTGACAAATAATTTTCACTAAAAATGTGCTTTACTCCACTGATGGTTAGGTTTAGGGTTGGGATTTGGGTTGGGGGGTAGAGTTAATAAAATATGCATTCCTGTTGACTGTTTTACATCATTTACAACTAAAAATATACTCACTTTTGGCGCCACTCTGTGGACATTTTACAACACATCCAGCTTCAGCCACTGGGGACAGTGATTTGAATTTCGATAAACAGATGTCAGCAGCAGAACTTTTGACCTACTTTTGCCAAATTTACAGCAAGATCAGTGTAGATAAGTAATTAAAATTTTTCAATAAATAGCTTTTAAATCTGATTGTCCACTACTCTAGAGACAAAATAAAGCACTTAAGAAGCTAATCATGTAGGTAGAAATGTAGGTGTACAGATCTGCTAAAACAGAACCTCGATAGTCCACACAGTCTCTAAATGCCACCATGCAGGAGATAGAAATTAGAACAGATTTCTAGCCACAGATCAAATCTCCCAGAAACCTATCACCGTGGAGTTTGAGAAGCATGAAGGTACATTGAGGAGAGTGGTTCAGCTCTGCAGTGTATAATTTGTTTTGCCTTGTAGAGATCCTCTCTGGGAACTCTTTTCTTGAGAGGTCTCAGTGGCCCTCACTGCTGTCAGTCCCCCGGCTCCAATTAGTTGGCTTTAATGGCCAGCAAGAGCACTGAAGACACTTATAAAAGTTCTCCAACTGAAATGAAAGAATGAAATGTGTCTCTTATTTGTGCTGGACTATCATCTGTTTTCTTACCTTCCAATATGTCTTTTTCTCTCTCTAATAATTTTTTCTGCTTAATGATCTCTTGGCACTTTGGTACAGGAGACCAGTGTTTTCCGACTAGAGTTACGCGTAGGTTCCAGATGGTACATACTGTACACTGAAAAAAAAAATGATGTTGTAGTGAAGTAAATATAGCACAAAATATTAAATACTTTCTACATTGGTTTTACGCTTTAGCTTATTCGGTCAAAAGTAGAAAACCTTGTCATAGTTATTTGCTAAGCTGAGCAAATTTCACAGGTAAATGAATAAGTACATTTTACTTTACTTTACTGGTTTTCCCACCATGCACTGGGCTTGAATAATTAATGAACTTGGATGGTTTCGCTTTTTGCAATTTTTTTTTTTTTTTTTTTACATTTGCTAACTTCTTCTTTTGTGAAGTCTGGAGTTAATTTTCTACTCAAAATTATTATTTCATGGTTAAAAAAATAAGTATCTGTTGATTGTCACCGTCAATGTTTTTTGTGCACCAAGTGTTCAGGTCTGCATTCGCAGCTCTGTATCTCGTTTCTATCGCCATTAAAGCAAGGTGATGTTGTCTAATAGACTAAAAAGCATACTTTACGCTTCCATGTGGACGGCTTCCATGTGTCATGTTGAACATGATGAAGTATGTTAGAAAGCATTGAAATGTTAGTACACTTTTAAAAGCAAGGCTTAATTCATTGCTATATTGCTTGAGTAAAATGTACAAACAAAGAGTAAAATTTACTTAAAACAGTATTACAAAGTAAACTTTACTTGACAAGTAAACTCCACTCCAAATTGTTTTCAGTGGAGAAAGCATTACAACATTGTCTTGTTAAACCTAAAAAACAGAAAGTATTACTTTAAATTACTAGTGCTGTCAAAATATATATATATTTTTTTAAATCGGGTGTTATTTGTAACTAATGGCTCAACGCATTCAGTTACTCTAAGGTAAATAATACTATACAAGTTTTGTAATTTTGTGTGGATGACACTTGTAACATAAATGACTGCATGAATGGGCGGAGAAATTGCCCAGAACAGAACCATACCCCCAACACCAACAGATGTTTCACTTGTCTATAACTGAATAAAGTATTCAAGTATAAATCTGACAGAAGTATATATATATATTATATATTAAATGGCATTTTTCCTGAAAGTCCTGAAAATTCCCACCACAGTTTCATTTTTCCACATTTCAAATTCCATATTGTGTTTAATAGAAGATGGTGAGCAAATGGCATTTGTAATGTTTTTGAAAACTACTGGCAGTCTTGCTAAGATTAATTTCATAGCTAACATTTTATTTATCATGAATAAACATAATATTATATATATATATATATATATATATATATATATATATATATATATATATATATATATTCAAACTTTTTCATAATTTGGCAAAATTACAGCTTGATTGGAAATATTCTACTCACAAGTGATATTTACATTGATTTTTCTTTGTCTTCTTCGAACATCACTTGTCTAATTCCATCTAAAGCTTTCTCTTCACTTACACTTTTATAGACTTGGTTAACAAGTACAGTAACTTTTGGGGGAAAAAAAAAACTTTATTATGGGTAAAATTTTTGATGTGGTGGAAATGACCTCATAACTGTGGAAAAGTTGAAAAAAATCATTTTTACACAAATATTTAAATGGTTTATGTTCATTTCAATTGGTTTAGATTATCAATTAAAAACAAATTTTGTTGTTGTTGTATTTTTATCATGGATTTTCATAGTTTAATACTGAAAGTCTGGATCTGGGACAAGGCTAAAACAGTCAAATCTGTGCATAAAAGGCATTTGAAAAGTACCAAAGAGAAATGAAGGCCTAATAAAAGTTTCATAGTCCATTTTGATGTGACCTTCATATAACAGAAAGAAAAAAGTTTGAATCCATTTTATTAATAAAAAAATTTATACAAATAAAAAATAAACCCCTGGGACATGAAACTGCACAATTATAGCAGTTTTAAAATAAACTGCTTGAGTCTGAATGAAAGCTTGGTGAGTCTGTTTTTCATGTTGTCCATTTTATTACCATTAATGAAATTCAACATTATTTCCAGAATAATATTAAGCAAAAGGAACACTTCGATGAAGGGGGCTGAGGGGGCTACAAAAAAGTGTTGGGAAACACTGCAGTATTTTAGAATTGTTTTATGCCATAGATTCAAAGAATAAATGTGTTTTAAAGTGTGTAAATTTATGTGTAGGTGGACAGGGTTCTTTTGTAAGTAATGACTGGTATTTTAGAGCACTCCAAACCCAGAGAAACAAAACTGTAAGAGAAGTGTAGTTTTCATTGGGGCTTTGAGGGCACTCTAATATTGTAGTCCAATCACACACTTTTCCAACAGTGTTTTAAAACAGGTGGGTGTGCATATAGAGTTTTATAATCATAAACTAGGCCTTTAAAATGCTAATTGGCACTCACCGTCCCTCAACTGGAACCAGAGCGTAAGCTATGACATATTGTCTATCTAAACTTGGAACAGAGCCGTGAAAGTATTCAATGAAAATATGTGTATTGTTTCATGCTCTGTTCGTTTCTGTGAGGATAGTTACCGAGGAAAAACATGCTCTGAGCAAATGCAGCTTGACTTTCATAACTTACCACAAGCTTTGACCTGCACATTTGAGAACCAACCAAACTGTCTCCAGGGATTATAATGGCGTATCTTTGTTTTGCATCGCGACAGGCACTCTTAAAGATTAGAGGCAATGCTGTGAGGATAAACAACAAACCCATTGGAGCGTATGTTTGGGCCAGGGGCAGCTCATCAAGTATTCAACGCCTGTATGGAGTTACTGTGCACGCATTAAGGCAAGGCCTGACTCGTGCCACGCATAGGGTTCTCACGGTCAGGGAAAATATGAAAATATGAGGGAATTTTAAAATTGTGATTTGCATGCCTGGAAATGTCATTAAAATTAATAAAATCCTGAAATAAATAAAGTCATGGAAATTTCTGTTGTGAATATATTGTACTTTTTTTAGTTATGTTTAGCTCCAAAGTATTGTCTGTCATTGGCTAAAAATTGCTCTTTGTGAAGCAATCTGTACTAAATGAATGCAAAATGCAAAACTCTTGCAGTAATCACGAATGAGTGAAAAAGTAGCAGAAATTCATTAGTCAAAAGGTGAGGGAACCCTGCACACAGTACAATTTGACTGTTCAAAGCACAATACCACATTTGAACATTGGAAAATTAACTAGACTTTGATGTTGGCTTGACAAAAACTTGTCTGAAATATTGTCAGATAAACTGTCAGATAGAGAGAGAAAGAAAACGTCAGACACATCAAAGGGTTTTAACGAATTTCTGTTAGACTGTTTGAACGTTTCGTCAATGCAAGCCTATGGGATTTTTACCATTTTTTATCATCCGCTGTGCGAAAACCATATGCCTGATCAATTAGAAAATACCTAACGTACTATTCCAGAGAAGTTTGAAGGCCTATACCAAGTTTGGTGGATGTAGCTTGAAAGCTCTAGGAGGAGGTGATGTTACAATTGTAAGGTTAGGGTTAGATTAAGGTAACCCTAACTAACCCTAACCCTACTTTGGAAAAAACCTTAAAACAAGTTTGTAGAATAGAAGTATATGTTGCTATTGTCAAACCAACTTAATAAAAAATTCTAATATGGTAGTTTTGCAAAGCCTATTTTCACCCTAAATATTTGCCATCAAAAGTTTTAATTGTGGAGACAAGGCGGGCCATTTGGTTCCTTTACATGCTTGTCAGTTGTTGAACCATAGACACATATCCACCATTGTGTACATCAATGCAGAAACAGTAAAGAAAATCTCCACTGGTCGTTTACTGCCATCTAGTGCTTGGTAAAGAAAACACAAGGCTCTTAAAATGTCCTTCTGCTCTCCAAGTACCACAGAATCTGTTAGCAATAATGTTAAAGCACATAAATCACATATCTTAAAATGGAAAATTCTTCAGAAGAACCAAATGCAAAGTTTATAACATACTAATAATGCAGCTCCCATCTCTAAGATGTAAGGTGAGCCATCTTACACTGCATCCTTGTTACCAGGTAAAGATGTTGCACAGTCCGACACAATCACAGCCAATCAGAGTGTATTTGATGTTTAACAGTTATGTGGTGCAGGGTTTAAGACCAATGAGGTTTCACTGTGGGCTACTCCGCACAATGGCAACTGCCAAAAGTTAACTGTGGTATTTAATTGACTAGTACCCTATAATTTAAGAACAGCTTAACTTCGTAAGTTTTGGATAGTTTTGGTTCATTTATTCTGTATAGGTAAACTCTGATTGATATTTTTACAGCCTCTAAAAAAAGACTACAGTAAATGAGCGATAGAGAACACACCTGTTCAGGCCTTTCAGTCAGATGGGATTAAAGAAAAATATGGAAGACAGAGAATGAGAGTGCACCCATCTACAGTGCTATCCTCATAAATTACAGCATAATGCTTACTGAACTTTGAACAACTGACTCAAACAACTGACTTTTCAAGTTCACTTACAAGTTCACCTTAGTTCTTAAGGTGTTGATGGTTTGGATTTTGAAACTTCTTGCAAACTAGAACTTTCTGAACAACATTGTAAGGTATTCCCTGCAAATTATTGCAGCACAAACCCTGATTTCAACATTTGTTGACTGTAAAGCTTTCTTAACTCATATTTTCATTGCTAGCATGTGGAACAGGTGTTCTGAATTACATCATGACAGATTTGAAGCACTGCCCTCTATGTGCAGTAAAATCAAACCTGACTCTCTCATGGACCTGGACTGACCAACAGCCCATGTGATAAAAATTTTACAGGCAACGGCAGAAGTCTCTGTCTGTAAACTTTTCTGAGCTAAATTTAGCATTGGGTCAAAGTTTAGAGAGTAGAGTTTTAGAGAAGAGTATATAATATTAGATAGTTACCTTTAGCGATGGCCCCCTAAAGACATCCTTGATTACAGAAAACTGTGCTTTTGCTTGAGATATACTGCAAAGACAGTAAATATAAAAATACAAGTCAATTATTGTATCAGTGAGTAGGGCTGGGTGCTAAAACGATAAATCCTCGATATCGATGATAAATTTTGAGTAGTAATTTTTGATATTTTGCCTATGTTCTACATATAGACGATCAGATCAGGTACGTGTTACAAGTTCAGCAAAGTTATACACACAATTAGCTAACTGAATCACAGTCATGAAATCAGACGGTTAGGAAGTATTAGCTGGCTAGCGGCTACCTCGCCCTGTTGTCATGTAAACCAGTAATGAAGCTTGGTAGCCAGTCACTCGCTAGCAGCTAGCTATCCGGCTAATATGATATCGTAGTGTACTGGACAAGAGAGCACTGACAATTCAATACAGCTATCGACTGAAAACAACAATTCCGACATCAACACCAATGCTATTTATTTATGTACTATTTAGTTTTTTCATGATCCATAGAGCTGTCCCAGGCAAGAAAGTATTCTTCTTCTTGTGATGTTTATTGGCTGTTAGCAATACAGGTTGTGGTTCAGTAACACCACCAACTGAGCTGGATTGAGGAGCATCACAAGAAGTCAAACGTCCGCTGAAGACGAGGAAATTTAATCGAAAAATAGAATTAAATCCCAAACTGAGTATACTTCTTGAACTTCAAATTTAAAGATAGCTTACCCTGGGGAGTTTACGTGTAAACAAACAAGTTTTGTTTAATTCATTCTTGATTTCCAACAATTATGTGGATTGCATTTCCTCCCACATTAATGGTACGAAATGTACTGTGTATTGTGATAAATATCAACATCGAACGATACGAAAAATAAAATATATAAGGATAATATTTTTGGCCATATTGCCCAGCCCTGTCAATGAGCAGATTTAGCACATTCTTACACAGATTATGCTTAATAAACAGACAGCATAATAAAAAGTCAAGTAAATGCCTTAAAAGGCTTTCCTTTATTGGGGTATGGTCATAAGCTTTTAAAGAAAAAACAATTTTTGCCCATTACCCTGATTTTGCGTTGCATGTAAACACATTTAATGGCGCAATTACCAGCTCATCCAATGTGTGCAAGTGTTGTGCGCAAGCCTCTTTTCATTTTGAATTCAAAGCAGAGAATAATCTGATGATTTCAAATCTCATATAAACGTGGGATTCTTATGATGTTGTCTTTTTTAAAAAGACATTTTTTTGTTATTGTCAGCGTATTGCTGTTCATGTAAACACGTTTATTGAGAGATATCAATAGCGAGGGATTAATTAACCATTTACATTTATGCATTTGTCAGGCACTTTTATCCGAAGCAATTTGCATTTGAGGTATTTTATCAGTATCTGAGTTTTCCCTTGGAACTGAACCCATGACCTTGGCATTGCAAGTGCCCACCAGTTGAGCTACAGGAACTCTGTAGAGTGAAGGGACATCTAAAACAAAGTAGGTCAGATCACTTCATTACCACCTCTACATCCTACTGACCTGTGCCCAGAGGAATAACTAACCCTACCACTTGCCCAATATTACAGTCTAGAGGTTAAATAAACACCCAAACTCTTGTACGTGAGTTAGTGTGTGTACTTATTTATATATCTTTGAACATCCCCTTCTTTGGGCCATGACAGGTGGCCCCCCAGCTCCACCTGTCAACCCTTTTCCACAGCCACATGGTGGCGGACAAATCCAGAAAGGGATCAGTCATTCAAGAAATGGCATGCTGAAGTACCACGGGGCCACGGAAGATCTTCGGACACCGGATCAGACGCAGCTGCCTCCCGGCTGCTATTTTCACTCAGCTTAAAGCGCCATGGGCAGCCAGCATCTACGCCATGGACTACCCACAACAACCACTCTCTCATTGCACGCCATGAAGTCCACTGCAGGCGAGCACGGGCTTGCTCATGCTCATCCCGCACATGATACCCAAAGCTTGCCCTCAGACCCTGATGAACTTGACAGTGGTAGCGACAGCTCTGAGAAATCCACCGGTGCCTGGAGCCCTACTCAGGGCCACAAGGAAGGGTGGAGGCGCCGTGGGGGCCGTAGACTTACATGCGTGAGCAAACAGCGGCAGGCAGCTAACGCTAGGGAGCGAGACCGCACGCACAGCGTCAACACCGCCTTCACGGCTCTACGCACCCTCATCCCCACGGAACCAGCCGACAGGAAGTTGTCAAAAATTGAGACTCTGCGCTTGGCATCAAGCTACATTTCGCACCTGGCTAATGTGCTTCTACTAGGGGAGGACTGCAGTGATGGGCAACCCTGCCTGAAATATCACAACATTTTACAAAGCAACACCAACCTCAAAACCGCCCCAGTAAAACCCATCTGCACTTTCTGCTTGAGTAACCAAAGGAAACTGGTGAGTCTCTTAAGGTGGCGAATATTTCAACTACCACCTGTTGAGTCTAAAAATATTGGAGTGCCTTAAAAATTTCCAGACATGGTGATGATTACCCAGATTTTGAGCCAAAAATCATTTGATTTCACATTGATTTGCCAGTTCTCAATTGTTGCCTTAACGCTAGGGTTTTTCTGCGTGCCATTACATTTTCCGCCAGGTTGAGTGCTCTTGCCTTTCAGAGTATTCTCTTTTGACCGCAAGCCCGTACGGACATGTTTTATGCATGCGCACTACGAATGCTTGGTGATACTGTTTATTACAGTCAACGGCAGGTGCAGGTGCATGTGCAAACGATGTCTCGAAAAACTGGGTTGCACATGGACTGTACATACTGTGCTGGTGACAAAATTTGCTTCACATGCACTGTGCGTGACGTAGCGGTACACAGAAAACAGAAGTATACTTTCGCCTTTAACTGTTTGTCATCTGCAAAACCAATAATGCATGACTATGCAGTAATGTCAACAAATATGTGACACTGTATAGTGTGCATTGCCTTTCTAATGACTGTATCTTCTTCTGCAGCTAAGAGATGGGGGAAAGCATACGACCGCATGACAGCAAGGGTTATCCAACTGATCGGTGCTACATATGAGCTCCCAACTTCTAAATGTTTACGTGTAAAGAGACATCATCACCTTGCACAGAGACAAGATATTTTACTGTATGTTCTTTTTTGTCCTAAAAGGACAGAGGACAGATGGAAAGAGTGACGAGAAGAATCTACGAATACTGCACTTTTTTGCATTTACTATCTGTGTTGCATATGCATGTGTGTCCACCTTATCAACTGAGTTTTGGTTAATGTAACCTGAGAATATGTGTAAAGTTGCACCTGGTGGGAGGCTATTTCAGTATCAGATATAGTGAGCTACACCATCCCTCGCCTTAAAAAACAGTCTTGTGTCTGTCTCTCGCACGTCACATGATGGTAATTGAAACCCTGCGGTTTGCAGTGGTCGCTGTCAGTACAACAGTGGGCAAAATCCCATCCCCTCCCTCTTGTCTCTACATCTATGATGGGACCACGATCCCAACATGGCTCTCAAGAGACTGTAAACAAGATTCTAACCTCTGCATGATAATTTGGGTTGGGCAAAGCATGCTAAAGATTTATGAGAGTTCAAATGGCGCATGACTTCTTGCTGAAGGTGGAACTATTTCGTAATGAGAATATAACTTTTAAGAGTGTCTTGGAGCCTGGTGTTAGTCAGCAGACAAGCTGTCACACTGGGTCATGACCCTGACACCTATGTTGAATGGCCCTTTCCCAAATGCCACCTTCAGCCCTTGCAGTTCTTCTCTGAGTGCACACTTTGTTGATGTCATTTCACAGATTCTTAGATAGTGTTTACACCTGTGAGGTTTCAGCAAAAGGGGGCACATTGTTGCCCCAAAGTGGGTTCTCGTGAGCACTCTCCTGACCCTCTGCAGTCTTCTGGACTTTATGGACACGTGTGAGCAAAGGCCAAATGACAAGTCCAGCTCAAGTGCACCATTTGGGACAGGCTCTTGTGCACACTACAAGACAGGCTGGTCGCATTGCGCACATTTAAAGACTCAAAGTTTCTATTTTTTGTTGCGCTGTTGACGTTAAAGTGTGCACTTAATGCCAATTTTTCACAGACTAGGTGTTTCAGTAACTTTTTAATTTCATGATCTGGGGATTTAGGCAGCAAGATTAAAGCAAGAAAGTAAAATTCCTTCATTCTTGTAGTGTGCACAAGGCACAGTTCATTTTTTGTTGTTTACATAAACAGAATAGGAATCACAAATTTGATCCTAACATTTTCTGTGATTATAACTTGAGTGATGATGCAATTGCAATGTTAAACTCTTCCATGTGCAGAGTTAGAAATACTTAGGCAGGGCCGAAGCTAGTGGGGTGAAAGGTGGTAACGATTCTAGGGGCCCAAAGATCCAAGGGGCCCCACAACAAATTCTAAACTGTATTTTTTTTATATAGGAAAGGGACCCAGAGCAATATACAGTCAGGGGGCCCAGATGACCTTGCTATGGCTCTGTACTTAGGTAAAGCAAATTTAGAAGAACGTAGCAATTACTATCCAAAATGTTTACCTGCGTTTGTTGCACAAGTCTTTTTGTCGAACTGCTAATGCCATGATTTTTTTTTATCATCAATTTGTGAAAAACTAATTTTTTTTTTTTCTCCTTTCATAAGCAAATGTGCACAACCAAAAAAATTCTAGTGCAAATATCATGCATTAATTGTACTTGAATTACTATATTACAAGATTATTGCCAGTCTTTTGTAAATATTTGAACACCGCCTTTGTTAACCCCTGGGTCAAAATTAATTTCAACAGTAATATGGCCTACTTTCAAAACTTTTTAAACATAGACCCATCATATTCTGATACTTGAAAATTGCTTTTTTTCTTTTTCTTTTTTGATCCTTTGCACATGGCAATCATCAAACAAGCTGCTATTTAATTATTTTTGTACAAGAAATCTTCCGTACTCTTCATGACTTTTTTTTTTTTTTTTTTCAAATCATTAAAATTATTTTTGAAAACATGTTCATTCAGCATGGTTTATCCTGAGACGTGGTTTGCAGTGCCCCCTGGTGGAAAATGTAGCTTAAAAATGGTTGACTTCTTCCAAAGAAACCATATTTAAACATTCATAATGCATGAACTACACAAAGTATATACTTATAACTTTTATTTCTTAAAAAAAGTCAATTAGTTATTCAGATTAAAGAAACTGGTGATGTAAGATGGAGATACATCATGAAGGAGAGGTCTGGAGTCATTTAAGGGTCTTAACAGGATGATAAGCAATTCGTTGTCAGCGCTTTACAGTTTCATAGGCTGGGAACAGAACGCTGATGGATATAGTGAAAGCAGGATTAAACCTTTGGCAATAACATCACGATGAGACATGTCTCTTTCCCTTTCTGGACAATGGTCATAATGGGGCATGAAGGCATCAGTACAATATAGAAAAGGGCGTCTTTAAAGCAAACAAGGCAGCCTGATTTAAATTCAATGGAATGTCAATTCTTAAAGGAATCACTATAACAATAATAATAATAATAATAATTTAACTGTGTCAACACTTAAAAGTTCCTTGAGTGAGTAAAGATTGACCACAACTTGTGCTATTTTAAGTGTAAACCTTAATATTAGAAAAATATGTTAAAATGAACCATTTGTTATATAAAGCCCTTAAATGACATCTAAATGTTATGGTTTGAAAAAACAGGAGGTAGAATAAAATAAAAAAAAAATAAAAAAAAAAAGTCAAAATTTTTTTTTTTAAAAAGGGGGAAAAAAATAAGACAAGCACTTTTGTAACAAAACATTCTGCTGACATGGTTATTTAGTCTCCCTCCTCTTCCTCCGATTCGGACTCTGCAATAGACAGTGGTATAAATTAGCAAAGTCATGGGAAAACATAATGTGGAATCCAATTAGAAACAATTGCAGGGTAAATACAAAACGAGTTCCTTACCCTCCTCGGCGTTCTTCAGCCATTCTACAAACTTCTTCATCTGCTCGAGGAAGACGCTCTTTCCTTTGGCCATGTGGGCTTCTGTGTACCACTTCAAAATAACCTCCTCGCTTAAAACATCAGCTACAGTTAGTCAAAACAAAATATGAAAATAACCATTAGCCACAAAAACAAACCATTCAACCTAAAACCTAGACAACAATGTTGTAGTGGCTAGGCAACATTTTTGTATAAAACTACCAATGTACTAGATCTGGAGCTTAAGTGCATAGTCTTGAAAAGGTCAAGTACGGAGGACACACCTTTGTAAAGAAGCACCACGATCTTCTGGAAGGCCTTCATGAAATGGATATTGTCGTAGCAGTACTCCTGGATCTTAAGCAGGAGGGTGAGCTCAGACAGGCCCTGGGAGGTGAAGGCCTTCAGCAGTGGGCTGTATTGCTGCAAAGAGTGTTACCAGAAACTATTACAGCCAGTAGTTACATACATTTTTGGTTAAAAACAAGGTTGCAGGCATTTATCAACCTCCACCATCTATCTTTTACAGGGCTCCAGCCTAAAATATGACTACGAAGCTATTAGCTCCTAAAATGAAACATTTTGGAGCCAAATGGCTGCTTTAAGATGCCAAATTACAGGACTGTCGCAAGGTTATCATCGTTAAAACGGTTACATAGCTAGCGCTGAAAAAAATATTCTCAAAAAAACAAAACCTTAACTGAAACTACAACCGTGCATTAGGGATGTGCATGAGTAATCGTCTAATCGTTCTGCACTAGCTAGTCGACTATTAAAAACGCTATTCGAATAATCGCAAATCGATTTTGGCTTGGGAGAACTATCACCTTGATATAAATTTCACGTACGTGTCATACTTCGTTTTAACTGTCTTAATTAACTTACGAGTAATCGATTACTAATTTCTTTTGTGGGTTAAGGCCCAATAAAAAAAAATTACTCAAATGCTCAACCCTAACGTGCACTACAAACAAACGAAAACTAAATGGAATCATGGAGAAAGTGACTTTAGTTCATATTTTCAATAACTGTTGGATGATCTGATTTAAATAATCTCTCACGCCTTGTATCTTTGCATTCTTCAAGAAGTTTAACTGCATACGTGAGGTTTAGAGGCACATACATCTGGCGGGAGGGGCTCTGGACGACACCGAAATAAACCAGCATGCGACAAAGCGCTGACACCAAATAATGGCGCTGCCGTCTCGGAAGAAATTAGAGCCTCATTTAGTTGAGCTCAAACAAAACTTCTGAATTCATTTCATTCCATGAACTTCGTTAACTTTGGCAAAGAAGCGACTACTTGTTCTACATATACATTTAGTAGACGCTTTCATCCAAAGCGACTTACAAATGAGGAACATAGCAAGCAATTTTCATACAAAGTTCAACAACATCTGCAGTGTAGTACCACCAGGTTTTCAAGGTGGCTGGAGTAGTATAGGCGCTAGTGCAGAAGAGAGAGAGAAAGTTGGGGGTTTTTTGTACAGTAAGTGCAAGTTCAATAGTTAGTGCAATTAGTGTGGACTGGTTAAGTGCTCGTGGAACAGATGTGTTTTCACTGCTTGTTTTCGTTGAAGTAACCGTTTTAACGATTACCTTGCGAGCAATTCGAAATACAACTATTTATGCACTGTTAAAACTAAAATGAAACCAAAACACAAAACGAAAGTGAAATTTCAAAACTGAATTAAGTCATTCAGAAGATAGAAATCCGAAGAAAGCTGATAACATTAATTGGACGATTAGTTTTAAAATATATATATGGTGTGCGTTTATATAGTGTTAATCTTAAATGAAATGTCTGCGCTCCCAGCAACAGATAAGGGAAACAAAATCAGCACCCTTACAATCATTTACAATATAAACACTACAAAGTTAGCATTTTCCTTTAACATAATGAGCAGTCATTCATTAACAATTACATGTCGAATGTCCGGTATTCCAGTAATCCGCTATTATTAAAACAGCCACACGCCAGTCAAAATCAGCTATGCTCAATCAATCAATAATGTTTTTGTAACTTATTGGAATGTTTTAGAACACCATTTCAAGAAAGTTCAGTTGTGAATATACGTATATTTACTTGAATCTGACATTATGGCTAGCACTGTTTGTTGTCACGTGCACTGAGCACATCTCAATCAGTAATTCACAAGATTATCACACAAAAACAGGGATTTTGATATGAACGCACAGTGTTTCCGACTGTCGGCAATGGCAACTAGATTTTACATTTTAAAGAGATACATAGAAGTTTAAGGTTCTATCTGGAATTTTGGCTGAAAGTGAGCACATAAACCTAGTTATGCTCTTTTGTGGTTATTTTTCCAAAATCATCAGTCTAATATTTAAAAAAAAGCCAAAAGTTCTAACTATGCCACACTAGCCAGCGTAGCAAAACAAATTTAGAACTATGCTTTTAATATTTTTATACGAGTAGTGTTCATACCTTCAAGTGTTTGATGGCTTGCTCAGTGACGAGCTCCTCCTTTTTATTCCACTCGACACAGCTCATGAGGCTAGTCCACACGATGCCGATCATGGTCTGCTCCGAGATGCTCGTTTTCTTCATCTCCTCGCGAACGTAGGCAATGATCTGAAAAACGGCAAGAGAAAACGTAAGCATACAACACTGCCACACTAAATTGCCAAACCTAAAATTAGGGACGCTCCGATCGATCCTTCACATACTATGACTCGATCAGTGATCGGTTATTTGGCCGATCGCATAAACAGATCGCTCATGTCGCAAAAGCAGCACGGCTCCTTTAAGACAAGCACTGTCATGATATCACAAAGCGTAGGGAATACTGGCATAGTGTTGTAAGAAAAAACTTGATTCAGCAGTTAAAGAGATAGTTCACCCAAAAATTTTAATTCTCACATTATTTACTTACCCTGATGCCATCCCAGATGTGTATGACTGTCTTTCTTCAGCAGAACACAAATTAAGTTTTTTAGAATATAGAGCTCTGACAGGTCCTTATAATTGAATTCGGAAGCGGTGCTTATTTACAACAGAAGAATACCTGAAGAGGCCATTTCAAACTGCATCAGAGCCCTGGACGGAAGCACCGATGTTAATGTAGAGAATATTTTGTTAGCCTATACTTGATTTAAAGTCTTTAAATAATAAAAAAAAAAGCTTAAATAAGCCTTTAATCTGTTTTTGTCAGCAAAAACTAGGCAAAGTGATATTACTGGGAAGAGGAAAATGCGACTAATAGTGACAGTGAGCAGAAAGCTTGCATATAGCCAGTTACGACAGAGATCCTGATAAAAGGTGAAATGATCGGTATTGGGATCAGTATCGGCCAATCAGGTGTCAAGAAGATCGGTATCAGCTGTAAAAATCCTGATCGGAGCATCCCTACCTAAAATGTACCATAACATCTGCCAATCTCATTCTAGTATAAATTAGAAAACTGAAAGTGTCTTGCTTAATTCCATTCAATATATATTGTGTAACTCGTAACTAACATACTGATATTTGAAAAACTAACTAAAGTGAAAAAGGCCAGCCTGGCATACACTGGTGTTTACTCACGTCTTTGAGGGTCTCGCCACGGGACATCTGCTCCTGCAGTTCTTTCTGAAGCTCTTTGCGGGCTCCAATGGACTGCTGATTACGAGCAAAGTCCGAGAGCTCCTTCAGCCCAGCGTCGGTGAAATATTTCGAGAAGTGTTCGCAGCTACGCTTGTTGGCAGGAAACAGCTCCTGTTTTGAGAGGCAGAGTCAGGTTAAAAATTGGAGCACATCTCATGTAGTTAAGTCAAGAAAATGGAGAACAAATAAATGCAACGGAAAGCTTAAGAAAAAAAAAAACACGCTGGAGCAACAATGCTATAAAAACATGCGAAATAAGTGGAGGCTAAAGCTGCGGTCATGCTACACCTCGCACTTCATTAGGTTTCATTCACGTGGAATCTCAAGTAAAAAAAAATGTGTGTTCTGCTATGTATAAGTGTTCAAGTTTGGTGAACTGTAACCTGCAAATTAGTACAACGATAAGACGTGTGTGCCCAAGAGAAGATCGAAACCTCACACAATGGCCTTTTGGCTTAATACAAAGAACACATTTCAAACTACAAGCTTTTGTTGCTAAAGACTAAACTGTATATTTCAACATTTTGAATAAGAATTTTTAAATGTATTATTAAAACCAGGAGCCCTTAAGTGTGACATCATATCCTGTCTGTTGCAGTGTCCAAAATAATTTTTACCTAGGGACTGCCGCTAAAGGAATGAGTGGCACAAAACTGGTTCAAGAAAATGTCCTGGTCATATTTACCTCCAATTCATAATAACAAAAATAAAAAATAATAAAAAAACACAAATAAATGAAATTAAACCATTACGATATTCTTTTTGCATTATTTTCAAGCACATTTTACCCTCTAATTCTCATTACTGCAACACATACATTTACTATTCCCCATTTGTTTTCAATGATGATTCTCTTTACTGAAACAATCAATTTGCTTTTTAGCCTGAAATTGAGAAAATTACCAGCCAGTAAGATTTGTTGCATGACATTTTTTTATTGCATTTTAAAAGTGGATTTGACAGACATTAAAACATCCTTACTTAAGTGTCTGAAAGTCCATTTCGATTTTTTCTTCATATTACTCACTTATTATAACAAAACTAAATGATTTCAATACATATTAAAATGCTTGGGTTATTTCAGTAAGCTTTGACTGATTTAAAAGTATTGTTACTTCACTAACAAGAGCTGCAGATTCAAAAGAAATGGCTCAAGAGAGTAATTTGTTTGGAAATTGGACTATAAGTCACGCTTTAGGTCTCACATTGTAGATTCAGTAGAAGTGTTGCAGCATTGAAAAATTGAAAAACTGTTTTTTTAGTCCGATCTTCTGCCTGCATCACCATAAGGATGCAGGTTCAAGAACCCAACGTCATGAAAATCACTCGGTTCCAGTAATATAATGCTATCATTACTAGAGAATGTGTCTGGTGGTGGGTAATTAAAACTTACTTGCACATCCACTCTAAATCCACGAGTGGTCTTTACTTTTTCACAATGGCATAAATGGTCCTGAACATTACCTTCATCTTGCTTCTAGATAAACAGCTAACTGAGGTTATCGATGAGCAGCGGGGAAACTAGCTTAGGGCCGTTCTGTCTAAACACCTGCGACCTTACTGACTGCAGGACAACAGAGCTCCCTTGGGGACACCTGGCGAGTGTTAATTCCGGACCCTGATAAATTACGATTTACTGAGCGCCTTTCTCACAGCTCAACTCAAGGTCGTTTTGCAATAGAATGAAAACACATTTGAACAACAACTTAGGAAAAACGAGAGGAGGAAATGTTACCAGGATCCAATTTCTGGATGGTTTTTTTTTTTGGTTTTTTGTAAGCAGTACAAAGGGAGTTCTACTATGATGTATAAATCCTTGAAAATTAAACATGTTTTCATATTACAGTAATGAGAATCATAATTACAGCATTGAGAAATGGGCTGAAAAGTGTGTAACTGTCTTGAAAATAATGTCACAATGTAAAAAATCTTAACTGCCCTAAAAATAGGCTTCATGTAAAATTATTTCATATTTGTTTCTTTTGATTTGAGTAAAATAGAACAAGGACAGTTTCTGTAGAATCACCCTAAGGTATGATATTTACCATCAACCTGTTGTCCATGCCAACTTTACGCAGGCTAGCAGCTACTGAGTTGATGTCTTTTTCATTGATCCAAGATTTGAACAGTTTCACAGCGAAGGCGGCGGACACACCTGCAATGAAACCAAAGTTAAGTTTTTGTAAACTTACTTGGAAAGTACTGCAACTTCTCTACACTAATAAACAAACTTCGCATTACCTTCCTTTACCAAGTTCTCATTAAAGAGGCTGCTCAGGATGGAAGCTGATATATTGCCATTGGCCAGCAGGATCCCAGTAAGCATGGCCAACTTATTCCTCTCGGACTCAGTGAACCCTTTTAAAAACAGCAGCAGCTGAAAAGAAAGAAAAAGATGAGTTCTTGGATAACAAAAAAATCCTTGGGACTTTCCAGCTGCACAATGAATTATGGACTATTGCAGATTCGTTAGTCAGCCATTGTTTCTTTACCTTCTTAATCTCTTCTTCAAACCCTTTCTCCAGGTACTTGTAACGCCTGATCAGCTTGTTAAAAACCTACAGGTTCAACAAGGAAAAACGTGTACGAAGACATCAATAAACACGGTCACTAATATATTTAGACACCTGAAAAAGCACACCGATATCAAATTTAGAACAAGCTCAGAAACGCAAGACTATTTTCAGATATAGGACGATCAGGTAATGGCGAATACCTGAGCATAAGCCTGCATGGTCTCCAGGTCTTCACTTGCCGTGAAGAGGCAGAACTCAGTACGAGTCATGTCATCAGATAGAGTACCACCTGGTGCTGGAATAATAATAAAAAAAACATTCAATGAAATATGTTAGATAATCAGTATTGGTTTAAAAAAAAAAAAAAAAAAAAAAAAAAAAAAAATTTAAATTCCCTGACATTTCCAGGTTTTTCAAGACTGGCTTACCCAGCATTCCTCCAGCCACCAGGATGTCAAAGAGAGTCTCAGCATACCGGCGGTAGTCGAGTTTGGCACCAGAGGCATCAAGGAACTTTGCAACCGCTTCCAAATCAGTGCCAGTTTGGTTCAAGCCTTGAACAATACTTTCTTGAAACTGAGTAGGGTCAAATCTCTCCTTTTCATCTGTTGAGAAAGGAAAAATGTGAAGTTTTCAAATGGGAGGAACCCACTTTTCTTTTTTTTTTTACGAGAACTGTTATTACACGTTTCTTTAACCCTTTAAGCTCGAATGGGCACGTGAAAAAAATATTTACAACTACAGTCTTGGCCACGACAAAATAGGTATCGTTTGAAAGCTTAGAAACTGTACTTTACAATGCATGTAGTAATTGTGACCAAAACTGAACAAGTGCTTTGAAATTCAGACAAATCAGAAGTTACATTTTGATAATTTATTTAAAATAAAATGGTCACGAGTCATGTAATTGAAAAAAATCTCAGAGTAGGATATTCATAGCATATTTGTTTTGCTATATGGCGAGTAATAGCGAAGTACACATCTTTAACATTTATGTATTATGTGAACAAGTGTTGCGTATATGACGCGTTTTCGCTTAACTTCACTAAAAATAAACAGAACATAATATCACACATACCATTACTTAGAAGAGGTGATTTTCTTTCAAACGAGCCCACACACAAGGTAATGGGATGCATAGATCATTAGATTTTCCACATGAAGCACAATGTGCATCTGGCTATCTGGCATCTTGCAATCTGGCTGAAAACACGTTTGCTTTCCTGGATCAGATGACGTCAGTGTTATGGAACACTAAAACAATCGGATTCAGATCGGTGCAACAATCATCCATATTTGGGCAGAAAGACATGTGATTGGTGACTGTTACATATGGCCATCAGGAGACTCAATAATGACTTAAATGGCACAGAATGGAACTCACTCTGTGAAATCTCATTATTAAAATCATGTCTGCATGCTATGAAAACCTTTAATCATTGTTGTTTTTGCATGTGTAATTAGTTCTTATGTACAACTATTATGTTTTATTTGTTTGGAGAGGATTTGGACACTAGGATAAAAAACATTTGTAATGCTATAACATTTGACTGCTTTGTCCTATCAAAAACATTTTTCTGTTACAGTTGACATGATTGGGAACAAAACAAAAGCAGTTATTCAGAGCCACCTTATTTTCCCCCAGAGCTATATAATGTCAAATCAAAAATAAGTTTGTGATTTTTCAGCAGTTTCTCCCAATGTTGGAATGCCCAATTCCCACTACTTTAGTAGGTCCTCGTGGTGGCGCGGTTACTCACCTCAATACGGGTAGTGGAGGACAAGTCTCAATTGCCTCCGCTTCTGAGACTGTCAATCCACGCATCTTATCACATGGCTCATTGTGCATGACACCGCAGAGACTCACAGCACGTGGAGGCTCATGCTACTCTCCGTGATCCACGCACAACTTACCACGAGTGAGAACCACTAATCGCGACCACGAGGAGGTTACCCCATGTGACTCTGCCCTCTCTAGCAACTAGGCCAATTTGGTTGCTTAGGAAACCAGGCTGGAGTCACTCAGCACATGTATCATAATCATTAAAAAAATGTGAAAATGTTCTCTTTACAATGATACCAAACACTTATGTTGAGTTATAAGCCTTTAATTTTAAGTATGCCACTGAAACATATTTTTTTTTTTAAAAAACACATTGAGACCGTAAATGGTTAAACCACTTACCTCTTTTCCGAGTTTTAAAACGCTGGCCGGTAAGCGTTGGCTTTTGCTGCTTTTGATTATTCATAAAAGACACCTGTGAGGAAAAAAACAGAACAAGTTAGTGTATTGATGTATATATAATTCTATACAACGGTGTTCTAGTTTCATTTTTAAAGGGCAGCAGCTGGTAACCCCTTAAATAAAAATAACTTCAACCCTTGTGCGACCTTCGAGACATTTTTGTCTTTTTCATTTTTTCGATCATTTTGGCTAATGCCAATGGCATAAATTTGGGGGGGAATTTGGTGTGTATTTTTGGGGTAATTTTGATATTTCAACCTCAGTTACTATAATACATCTATGATACACTGTGTACACAAAATAGTTACACTCAGAAATTTAAGGACAAAAAAGTCCCCATTGAAACGGCAATATTTGATCCCAGAGCCATTAAAGCATAAAATCATGAATTCAATGATATTATGCTTTCATTCCAGAGCCCTGGCTTCAAAGTTTTTATTTTTAATATTTTCCACCAGATGGCACCATTTTTTCTCATGTTTAACCTATGGAGCAAATACATGCTTTTTTCCTATTTGCTGTATTAGAGCATTGCAGGCCAACTGAATAAATTACGCAGCTAAAATTGTGTGGGTGTGTTGGTATGGATGTCAGACTGTGTTTCATATGTGGTGGCATAGTGGACTAAAGCACAGAACTGGTAAGCAAAAGGTTGTTGGTTCAATCCCCACAGCCACCACCACTGTGTCCTTGAGCAAGGCACTTAACTCCAGGTTTGCTCCAGGGGGATTGTCCCTGTAATAAGGGCACTGTAAGTCGCTTTGGATAAAAGTGTCTGCCAAATGCATAAATGTAAATGTGCAAAAAAACAACAGTGGCATTATGTAAAGAAACTGGCATTTAAAGGGTTAAAATCCTGAAAATGATCAGGACTGATGTTGGTGAAATAAATCTAAGTCAGTGAAAGTAAAATAATATTAAAATATAATATTTTTATGACAGTATTTAGACGTGGACATTTTTGTCCTCTAAGGACCTGAATGCGAGTTGTTTTGTTTTTTGTTTATATCTGACACTGCACAAAAAATAATAACGCCTCAAAATCAATGTTGTTGTTAATCATTGACATATCCCAGCCTGTGATAATCCCCCCCCAAATTTCCCCTTAGCATTTTGTATAGGGAAATATAACATTTTTTTTTCCCATAAAAAACAACAATGGCATTATATAAACAAACTGGCATTTAAAGGGTTAAAATCCTGAAAATTTATGAATATTTGGTAGTTATGATCAGGACAGATGTTGGTTAAAACAAATTAACTCATTAAGGGTGGAAAATAATATTAATATATAATATTATGGCAGTTTTTTGACGCGGATATTTTTGTCCTCTAAGGACCTCCGATTAACTTTTTAAATTGACGCAAACGGGTTTAAAAAAGTGACAATAGCCTTATAAGAACATTTAACGTTTTTTTTATTTAAGGAGTTTCTTGCAACGGGGCCCAGGCCCTGAACTGCAACTCACGTGCCGGTCTCCCGCTGCAGCTAAGCTAACCAGCTAAAATGAGGCCCAAAAGCCCAAATTGACGTCTCAACATGACAAACACCACCATGTTCAGCTATTCTATATTTATACGAGATAAATGGCAACGCGTAAGTACAAATCAAGGGGACATATACAAGAAACGAAGGTTTTCTTTTATGTATCTCTTTACTAGCTGGTGGCGAGCACCGCCGTCATGATTTAAACAGCTGATCGTAAACATGAGCCAAAAATCTACAATCCATTAATAACACGGACTAATAATAACTCAAATTTAATCTTTATACGTTTATTAGGTGTATGTGTGTGGGAAAACTAATGGAGAGCTTACCGAAATTAATGCAGATAAAAAACGGCTTTTTGAACCCACGAACAAAGCAAGACAATGCAGGTCCGAACCCAACACACAAAATTGTCACGTATAGAATAGAGGCTGTTGTTACTGCGCATGCGCCGAAGAAGAGCAGGGGGAAAAAACAATGGAACTGTCGATTTCAGAAATGCGTGAATGAAAAGTTGGGTCTATTATCGAGAAAATATGAGTCTTATACGTCTATAACTCTTATGACTAAATGTTACTCAATGTTTTATATACTAATACATTTTGTTTGGTGAAATACGCATTCGTGTTACAGTATGTGTGCAAGTTGACAAAATCCGATCACCCCTCTCTAGCTGGTTTTGATCTGAATCCCGATGTCGGTCATGCCATTGTAATAATGAGGGGCGTGATTTTTTTTTATTTTTTTTTTAATTTATTTTTTTTATTATTATTATTTTTTTTGCAAAGTGCAAACCATAAAAAGCGTTCGGTTCAATAGGGTCAACACAATAACTATTTTATATGCAAACTTTTTTTACACTTATGTAATTTTCCACATTATACAGCTTTTTCCCACTAATAAAATATAAGAATGTAAGAAATGTAAAATAAATTATACAGTTTTATTCCTTTATGTTGTCGTGTCCGCGAGGGCCCTCAGCTCGCAAAAAATATTTTAGAATGAAATGAAAATAATTTATTTTGGTACATCATGAACACACCGTCCTTTCAATTCACAATAAAAGCACATTATATGAAATGAAACATGCACTATGACATTTTTAAACGCAGTGTAGCAGATTTGTAGTTTTGTAGTTAAAAAGAGCAGATTTGCATCATAAACATCTCAAAGAGATCTGCTGAATGTACTTTTGACATCCAAGAGAAAACATCTTATAGACGTAAAGTGTCTTCCAGATGTAAACGCACACATCAAATAGACATGAGTAATGTAAATGTGCTATTATGTGCTTAGGCCAAAAAACGTTAGCCCCATTCACTTCCATTGTAAGTGCCTCACTGTAACCCAGATTCTTGAATTTTATTTAAAAAATAATAATAATAATGGACAAGTTGATCAACATTGTGGCAATCAACAATAGGTGATTAAGCTTAACTAGTACTGAACCCAGAATATACTGACCAGAGTCAATCATTTTCACAGTTGTTGTTATTACACCATATATTTGGGTCACAGGGCAATGCTCAGGTTTGTGGATGAAATATGTCCGGGAATGGATTCATACTCATCTGCATACCTGAAGAACGTACTTTTCTAACGACTAAGAAGTATGTTCTTCATCAAATGCAGTGCATACTCTGACAGTACGCGAATTCAAACGCAGCCATTGACTCCTACTGACAGTGATTTAATAGGAAAAACTTTTAGTAAAGCAGAGTTTTAATGGCTGCTTCATTCAGAAACAGAACAAATTTAGTAAAAGATGTCCAAATTCCAAGAACACTGATTATTTTGTTTTTTACATGTCTATTTTTTAGCAACTGAAAAGTGTAAAACCATTTTTCAATTTTTAACATTATATACATTTCAAATTATCAAAGGCTCAACAAAAAATTTGACATGAATGAGTATTAACTTTCAGAGAAGACAAAGTATTGTAGACATGTTCCTGCTCATCACTGTTTTAAGGAACTTAATAAAAACCAAGCAGTACTGTGTGTTCCTTTCAGTGCATTAGTTAAAAATATTTCCAAAGCTTTAGGCTAACAGGCGAGGTCAGAGTTTCCTCCTTCTAGATACACAATTTAGACCCTGGACCCACCTACACTGGTGAATATAAAGCCCCAGTAGGACACCACAAAGACACCAAAACTCAGTACAGGAGCATCCTGATCATCTCTACAAACTGAGGCAACATGGACTC